>NC_143540.1:737500-1037500 GCF_031878675.1 Megascapheus bottae
CAACGCAGAAGCTGAGAGGACCTGAAGAGGAACACCTTGGCATCCTGGGTGAGTCCAGCGGAGTGCCGAGCTGGAACTCTGTACCAGCCTCAGAGACAGCAGTGACAACAGGCCTTTAGCCTGGTTTCTACACAGAGACTGGGTGAAACCAGAGGTTTTCGGCCCTAATCCAAACTCCAGGCAGATGGAAGAACTAACATAAATCAAGTGCAACATCTGACCACTCTCCAAATCGAGTTGTCAGCAGTAAATCCTCTACATTAAAAGCCACACTGACTTCAAAGAGATAAAGGGAATAGTGCATTTGTGTTACTTAAGTCCAGTCAGCTATGAGTGAAGGAAAAGGTGGGCTTGTAATGGCAAGGCTGAGCCCACTAGCTGTGACTTTTGAAAGGCACCCCACCTCCTGTGCCCGCTCCCCTCTGTACAGTGGAGCCACTGCAGTGAGGACGAAGTACATTCTTCCACATCCACACTTCAGCACAGGTTAGGGCTCTGATCAAGGTCACGGTGTATATTACACAAAATACGATGTTCTGTACAACTTTTTTCACTCTATAATTGGTAACATGATTAATTTTAGCAATGGAAAGTTCCACACAGTGCTATCCCTTGCCACCAAGAAGACAGAAACTACCCGCTTTGAGTGGATATAGTTTCCATATCTGGCTCCAGGGGCAAAGGCCACACATTCTGCCTGGGGTGTGTGGGAGGTATTCCAGATAGTGTGCAAGTGTGTAAAGCTTATTAACTGAGTTTGGCAAAAAAAAAAAAAGATAACAACAACAAAGAGAGAGGTAACCGACGGACTTGAAGTTGGGTCAGAGGTCCTCTGCAATTCCCAGGCTCGCTCCGGCCCTAGCTTGTGGACTTTTTAGAAAACCAAGCTTTCTGACTTGGCGCTCCCCAGACGACCCAGCCCAAGAAGACCACAGCTCCCACACAGGTGTCACAGAGCCAGGAAAGGTGGTGACTCTCCCTCTGTCCTTAGGTCCCCCCATCTGGGCTGAAGTCGGCGACACCATCAAAGTGACCTTTAATAACCAAAGTCCGCATCCCCTCAGCATTGAGCCAACTGGGGTGAGATTCAACAAGGACAATGAAGGCACATTCTATGCCCCCCACGGCACCCTCTCGAAGGGAGGTGAGTGCAGATTTCCAGACCCGCCAGCGTTGACCATCACGGGGCCACCAAGTATCCTCCGTGCTGTTGGCCCTTTCTAATTGGTTCAAGGAATTGTCTTGCTTTAACTGGTAGTTATTGACAACACAGATAGCAACTTAGTTGGACCATGTTGATTATATTTCTGAAGCACCACTTGGGTGAGCATATTTTCAAAGAGTTCTTGTAACACTAGATGCGCGTGTTAGTATATTTATGTATACGTGTGTTGATTTACATAGACGCACACATATATGAAAATATATGGCAAAATACTAGTTATCCATCAGTCTATAGACAACCATGATTATATCTTATATAATTCTTCCACTTGCATCAGTATATGTACATTTTAAATATATTTGAGATGCTAAGTACTCAGTCTGTTCTCTTAGAAACATTTGTAATTTTAATGATACAAAGGATTTCTCCATGTGTGGGTATAGCTGAGCATTTTTATTTGTTAAGGGTGACCAATGAAGATTAGTGGTTCAGCCACTAATCACAGGTAGCTCAGCCATTCAGGTCACGCTTTCTTCAAATGTAAACTTGGGAGATTCGAAGAGGATCATAAGCAAGCTCCTTTCAGTTCTACAATTATTTTCTGTTCAGTTTGGGTCAAGAGAAAATGCCTTGATTACCTCTGCTGCTTGGCTTTGGTTTAGTTGGTGGAAAGACAAGGGCAATGCTCACCTCAAGAAGGTCGTTGTTGGGAGAAAGGTACAGATTACACAACCAAGATGGTGTGTGGGGGGGGTATGGGGGGTTCCTGGAGGATGTGTGGGTGCAAGCCAAGTCCAGGAAGAGGTTGCAGGAGGCTGGAGGCTACCCAACGCCCTGCCTTCCTCTGACACAGGACTGCGGCTCAAGTCCAACCCCTGGCTAAACAAGGAATTTACAAGTGGGTTGTCCTATGCTACACTTTGTTACTCACATGCTCACATGACCACACTCACGCTTTCCCATGTGACCTTCCTCTCAGGTGTGCCTCCTCACCCTGCCTCCCATGTGGCACCTCAGGAGACCTTTACCTATGAATGGACGGTCCCCGAGGAAGTGGGGCCCACTTATGCAGATCCTGTGTGCCTGGCGAAGATGTATTACTCTGCTGTGGATCCCACCCGAGACATATTCACAGGGCTCATTGGGCCAATGAAAATATGCAAAAAAGGCAGCTTACAGGAAAACGGGAGGCAGGCAAGTCCAACATTCCTTCCATGTGATATCTCTCATCCTCCTCTGGCTTCTGGCACCTTCAGATCACAGTCGTGGTAGATTCCATTTTCTGCAGGATCTGATCTCAGGTGGCTGCCTCAGTGGGACCATTCACATTCCCAGTTGTCTCTTGTCTGAAAGAATGAGCTCTAGGGAAAGACCAGACACATATGTGTATAGATGCGTGCGTGCGTGCGCGTGTGCGCGCGCACACGCACATACACACACAATGCTGGGATTGAGGCTTGAACTCAAAACCTAGAAGCTGTCTCTTAGCTTAATCTCTCAAGGCTGGTGCTCTATCCCTTAAGCCATATCTCCCCTTTTTGCTAGTTAATTGGGGATGAGTCTTGTCGACCTTCCAGAAGCCAGGGGTGGCTTCAAACTTGGATCTTCAGAACTCAGCCTCTTGACTCAGCTGGGATTCTAAGGTTAAGCCACCAGCAGCAGCCTGACTAGCAATGCTTGCAAATGTTGTCTCCCCTTTGCATTCATTTGCGTTGATTCCTTGGACCAACTGCTCTTTCTGACTGGTTCATTCCATAGAACAGAGGGGGGAATTTCTGTTCGCTTCCTTCATAGCTGGGACAATAGGAGGGGAGTAGGGAGGCTTGTCAAGATGCCTGGAATTCAAGTGAATCCCTGATATAACTCGTTGCTCCAATTCATTGCCAGTGATTTCTTCACCCCAGACAATCTGTCCCTTCTTTATCTGGCGCGGACTCTCAAAAGTTTTCTTGAATGTGGGTGGCATCTTTCCTGACCACTTGGCTACTAAAGTGGAATGTTTCATAAGCCTGTTGACAAAGCAAGGAGGATACTTCTTTCCTCCTTCCTCTAGCTTATTTGAACATGCGGGAAATTCTATACAAGGAAGCTGCATCTGCATGCTTCTATCTTCATCTCTTTGCTGTTCTCCCGATTTACAGAAAGATGTGGACAAGGAGTTCTACCTGTTTCCTACTGTATTTGATGAGAATGAGAGTTTACTCTTGGATGACAACATTAAGATGTTCACAACTGCACCCGATCAGGTGAATAAGGAAGATGAAGACTTTCAGGAATCCAACAAGATGCACTGTGAGTACCCAGCCTCTTCTGGCACCCACAGTGCTGTTGTTGGTTAATTCTCAGTAGCTGAGTACAAACGGCTGCCCTCCAACGTTGTCCATCACTTCTAACTCAGATTAGATTATGTGCAAGCCCTGGTCTCTGGACTAGTAGGGTTGGCACTGACTAGCAGGCCATGAGAAATATTAATTCTGGAACCCACTGAATCAGAACCTGGGAGGCCGAGTCCCACACACCTGCTAACAAGGCTGCTGCGAAGGGGAATTGCAGGGCTGGAGGCTTTGCTCCCTGGGGCTCAGAGATGGCAGGCTCTTTTCACCATTCGCAGCACAGGATGCTGTGGTCCTCATGGTTGGCCACACTTCTCAGTCTCCTGCGAAGTTTCAAAAGCTACAAAGCCCTGCATAGCCCTGGGTCTTTAATTCAAGCCACGCATCAGATTCCTGTTTTTTTTTTCCCTGCAGAGTCTTTCTAGAATGCAATCAGGGACTAGAGACAAAAGGTTCACACCACAGATAGACAGTAGTACAATTTACTGTAGCTAGTGGAAGAAAATGTAAGCTGGGCACTGATGGCTGTGTCTGGAATCCCAGCTACTTGAAAGGCTGAGAGCAGGAGATCACGGTTCAAGACCAGCCTTGGCAGTTATAACCAGTAAAAATAATCAACAAGAACAGGGCTGGAGGCATGAGCCTTAGCTTACAAGTGTGAGGCCCTGAGTTCAAACCTCAGTATTGCCACAGGGGGAAAACTAACCAATGATGCTTTGTGTGTTTAAGTTAAGCTTGGTTTCGATCATATCATCCATCATTTCTAAAATATTTCTTTTGGTTCTGCATTTTTGCATTTTGAATGTGTCCAAAACATGACCTGCTAGAAACAGTACTGAGAGAAAGAAACTTTCCCTGCTACTCCAGACAAGCCAGAATCCCTGGTCTCCAGCAACCCCAGCCTCCCCGGTCACAGCACAGGCCTCAGGACCAGAGTGCTGCCCCATAGCAAAGGGGTGCAGGGCAGCCACTGATGAGGGGGGGGGGAAGAAAGGTGACCGCTGGCATCTGTCCTCTGGGGGAGGGCAGGGACATCCCCCCTCCTAGGGGAGCAGGGACCCAGTACAGATATCCAGGAGGCACGTGGTCAGCTGCAGTCCCTGCTGGTCAGCACTGCTTTAGAAGGCGAGTGCGGCCACAGGGCATGCGGGTGGCTTAACTGTGTCGTAAGCTTACTGTGGGAAGTCAGGGGCTGTCATACAAAAGGTCAGGGAGTAAGCCAGTCTGAAAACGTCTGTTCCAGCCGTGAATGGATTCATGTACGGGAACCAGCCTGGTCTCAACATGTGCCGGGGAGATTCAGTGGTGTGGTATCTGTTCAGTGCCGGGAACGAGGCCGATGTCCACGGCATTTACTTCTCAGGAAATACCTTCCTGTCAAAGGGAGAAAGGCATGATACGGCCAACCTCTTCCCGCATACTACCCTCACGCTGCTCATGCAGCCCGACACCGCAGGTTCGTTTCCTCCCGTCCACGTGAGCACCGTGGGTCCCTGAGCAGGGCAAGCTGGTCCATGAACTATTCCTTGCTGTGGGTGGGGCAGGGGCCTCTGCTGAGGAAGAACATAAAGCTGGGCCCACTCCTCTGCCCAACTGCAAGTGCAAAGGTCCTGAATCAGGGACAGGTTCCTCCTCCACCTGCCCCACAGGGACGTTTGATGTCCTGTGCCTCACGACGGATCACTACACTGGTGGCATGAAGCAGAAGTACACGGTGAACCAGTGCAAGCCGCCGTCGGAGGGCTCCCCCGTGTATCTGGGCAAGACGACGTACTACATCGCAGCCGTGGAGGTCGAGTGGGATTACGCCCCACTCAGGGAGTGGGAGAAGGAGCTGCACCGCTTACAGGAACAAAAGTAACTCCCGGCCCTCGGATCGCACTGCCTGGGCCTCCTGTGTCCCCAGCTTTAAACCCCCGCCCCGGCCACAGTTGAGGCCCAGTACCTCTGCCCCCTCCTGGCCACCTCACCCAAGTGCTTCCTCCTCTGGCCTGGGTTGTGATTTCTTCCCTGTGGAGGAATTCCTTCATGCAACCCTTTTGCCATTAGTCATCAACCTGGCCAGAATTCTCCCCAAAGTTAAAGCTGAAACACTGCTTTCCTCACCAGCTACTGGCTGGAGATTTTCCCTCTGAAAACGTCATTCTTTTTGTCTAATCGCGGTTTACCATTCCTAAAGCTAGGGGCACATTTGTGACATTGTTTTAAATCCTTGATGGCACTATAGCAGTTCTGTCCTCTAACAGACTATGGTACAAAAAAAAATTTACTAGTTGTACATGATTATAGAAAGGTTTTTAGAAAGTAACTTCTACAATTCAGTAGGAGGAAAGGGTGGCCACTGGCCTCTGAAAACATCCAGGGGGCAGAGTGCCGGCTGGTAGCTGGGCACCAGCTGATGGCCCCTCCATACCAAGGGGCCCCGCATGAGTGACCTGTGGCTAGCCAGTGCCCAGCTGGTAGTCTGGTTGTGGCGCTGAGCATTCGTTGTACTGTAAAGGAAGAGGTTATTATAATGACCGGGGCTAGTGAAAATCAGCGGAAACTTCTAAAAAAGCAAGTGGGTGGAAAAGTGTCATTCCAGTTTCCATTGGCCAGAAACACTGTTGTAACCAGAGCTCTGAAGTCTAACATTTTAAGCCCTAAGAGAATGGTAGAAAGGACCCGTCCAACACCTCACCTGACGAGCAAAGGAACTGAGGCTCCAGCCAGGTGCTGGGAGCTCACACCTGTCGATTTTTAGCTACCAGGCATGGTAGGCTGCAGCTTGAGGCTAGCCTGGGCAGAAAAGCTCATGAGACATTTCTCAACCCACAGCCGGGCACAGTGCCAGGCTCATGGCCTCCCAGGTATAGCACGACTCAGGTGTGTGTGAGGAGAGCAAGTAAGCCATCTCAAAAATAACCAGGGCCAAAAAGGGCTGCAGGCATGGCTCAGTGGCACAGCACCTGCCTCGCTCAAGCCCCAATACTACTAAAATAAACCCCAGAAGTCCTGAAGCTCCAACAGGTGGTGATGAGCTGGGGTCATTACAAAGCAGCAGGCCCCGAGACTCCCCTGGGGCTGCTAGGTGTGCTCTGTTCATTTTTAAAGCTCATTTGAAAGACCAGAATGGGAACTGATTATAAACTACCATAATCACTTCAAGTTAAACCATCACTACTTTCAAAATTTACAACTTGAAACTGCACTCTCTTATGCCAAACTAAGCCAAATTCTCTTTCTTTTTCCAGTGTCTCAAATGCATTCTTAGATAAGGGGGAGTTTCACATAGGCTCCAAGTACAAGAAAGTTGTCTATCGGCAGTATACAGACAGCTCGTTCAACATTCCCGTGCTGAGGAAGGCGGAGGAGGAGCACCTGGGGATTCTGGGTAGGTGGCATGCTACTCTAAGACACGATGTGACCTGGGCCACAGCGGGCCTAGGGTATTTCCCTGAAACCAAGAAGCAAAGGGACACCATTCCTAAGCCTCTCCAGCTCCAGCTGCCAGAGTTCCCCTGAGGCTCAGTTATCCTCAGAACCTACAGTAAGGCCCTTCAGGGAAGGTAACAGAAATTCGCCAGACAGCAGGCCAGCTAAGACTGGCTAGCCTGTGGACCTGGTAGGACTGGCCTGGATACAGTACTGCCTTTATACCCAGGGAAGCCTGTAAGTCCCAACCCAGAAATGAGAGCACCTGCTGTAAGCAGACCAGGGCCCTTCAGGAGACCCCGGCCCAAACTCCCTAGACCTGGGGACAAGGAACGCTCCATGGGTCCACCTTCACTGGACAGCCACCTCTGGAGTTTGTATCTCATACCCTTTCTTTCTGGACCCAAGTGTAAATCCAAGACTCTACCAGTCAGCACAGTGCCACAGGGAGGAACAATGACAGCAACAGGAAGACTCAGCCTTCTAGCTAACAAAGCCCTCTGATCTTTGTTTCCATTAGGAAAGTTACAAGTTTCACTCTGACAGGTAAACAAGCCACTCTCCTTTCTTATCAGGTCCACAACTTCATGCAAATATTGGAGACACAGTGAAAATTATCTTTAAAAACATGGCAACAAGGCCCTACTCCATACACGCCCATGGGGTGAAGACACAGAGTTCTACCGTGGTTCCAACACAACCAGGTACTTACACTGGGTGGTGGCTCTCAGCCTCTCCATGGACAGTCACTTACCATGAGGGTGCGGGTGGGGAGGAGAGGGAGGAAGGAGGGTCCAGAGTCCTACAAGGAGGGGATGAAGTAACTCTCCAAGGATAAGGCAGGCAGGAGCAGCATGGGGGGGGGGGGGTAGCAAGATAGGACATACTAGGGGAGCTCACAGAGGGGGGAGGAGGAAAGGGAAGGCTGTGGAGAGGCTGACACAACCATAGAGAAGCCACAGGAATTTGAAGGACAAATATGTATTAAGAAAAACATAGTTAAAATTAAGAAAAGTCTGGTTTGCCACATTTTCTTCAAATTGTGATGGTGTGCTGGCCACCTTCTGGCTTTGTGCTGTGTGAGTGTACTGCAGCCAATTGTCTCAGCATGTACACAACACATACCACACACAACTAAAAAATAGACCTTATAGTTTCACTTAAAACTAAATTCCTGTGAGGAATTCTGGGTACTCAGATTTCCCAGATGCTTCTAGTTTCTGGGTTTCGTTATCAAGGCCCCAGTTTGCTCACACGATGGAGCTCAAAGATCACCGTCTCCAAATATAAGCAGCTAACTAACATTTGATGAATTTAGGGGAAGTTCAAACATACGTGTGGGAAATCCCAGAGAGATCTGGCGGTGGACCAAAGGACGCGGCCTGCATCCCATGGGCTTACTATTCCACTGTGGACCGGGTTAAGGTAACTTCAAACTGCTGTTCTGTGACAACGCTCAAGGCAGAGGAGGCTAGTTTTCCTGTCAAATTTCTAAGACAACCGTATTAGCTTATCAGTTGCTTTACAGTCTACCTCGGTTTCAGTTTTTTGGTTTGTTGCTATACCTACATTGCTATAGACACACCAGTTATCACGCAGTAGTGATTGAGTAAACTCAAAGAATTGAGGTAGGTGACTTCAGATTTCTTTATCCATGATAATAAAAGATTTGATCTCAGCAGTTACAGAACTGAAGGCATCGTGAGGTGAACGATTTCCAAGCCAAATTCCCTCAGCAACTCCCACACAATCAGAAGACACACCAGATTGTTCCATAGGAATGTCTGATCCTAAGCTCTCTCCTGAGCACCTCTCCAAACTTCCAGCTACCAGGCGCCTGCAGGCATAGTTCCTACAGGACTGCAGCAGCTCCACCCCAGGCCAGGCGGGCTCTGCTTCCACCTCCACTGAATTTTCTGTTGTAACAAATGGCCAAAGTACCAAGTTTACACACTTATTTAAGCAGGAACTCTGAACTTCCAAGCTGCTACCCCACCCAAGAAATTCACCCCATTCCGCCTCTCCATTCCCATAATTCAAGGCCTTGTAATTTACCTCAGCTATGGCCACGGCCTCTCTTCTCATTTCTTCCCTTCCGGGTCTTCACAATGGCTATGATACACAACACAAAATCTGAAATCCCCTAGCATGGTATAAAACCTAATGTTCCATTACTGACCAACATCTACTCCAGCTTCTTTGAGTGTTAAAGGTCAGTCTCTCTCCTCTGGGCTCATTGGCATTGTGTGTCTCCCGTGTAGTTGACCACTTCTTCCATCTTGTCATGTTTTCATTCTTGATTGTCCCATTGGATGGAGCTCTTCGTTGCTTAGGAACTGACAAAATGATCCATTCACGTTCAAGTCCATGAGCTTTTGGAATAAACAAATCAATACTGTGTATTTGGGTTATCCTTAGCAGAGCCAGTTCCAGGCCTCTGAATGTCTTTCTCTGTTCTGCATCACCCATACAGCCTACCTCCTATTCACTATTGTACCAATTTAACAGCTTCAAGTACAAAGTTAGTGCCCTGGCAGCATCAAATTGGGCCAAGTCTAGTCGTTCAGTCAGCTCTTTGGGATCCAGTCTCCACTGAGGTAGCAGATGGTTTTGCCTCTTTTTCAGGATCTCTACAGTGGGCTCATTGGCCCACTGATTGTGTGTCGGAAACATGGCGTCAAAGTGTTGGATCCCACAAGGAAACTGGAATTTTCACTCTTGTTTCTGGTGTTTGATGAGAACGAATCATGGTACTTAGATGACAACATCCAAACATACTCTGATCACCCAGAAAAAGTAAACAAAGATGATGATGAATTCATAGAAAGCAATAAAATGCATGGTAAGAGAAATGGTTCTAAACCAGTCTTCTCCTTTGTCAACCCCTTTTTTTGAAAAGGAAATTATGCTGAGGCTATTCTTCTGTTTTCATTTTAAAACTAATTATTCCTCACACAGAGAAGCAGATTCGGTTCAGAACAAAAGAAAGGAGGACTTTGTTCAAAATCTATTACTGATTCTTGCCCAATTCCAAAATCTCATTCCTTTTTAAGTAAATCCAGTTAGGATTAGTGCTTTTGAAAAGCAGCATGTGGCATTTCTCCCACTTGTATAAAGTTCTTTGAGAGCAGAACGGTTCTTTACCTTTAATATAGAAGTCCTAGTTGCTGTGCAATCATCCTTGATTCCAGCTGTCCTGAAAAGGTGTTGTGTGCCTTCCCTCAGCCATCAACGGGAGGATGTTTGGGAACCTGCCCGGCCTCACCATGCACGTAGGAGACGCGGTCAGCTGGTACCTGATGGGGATGGGCAACGAGGTAGACTTGCATACTGTGCACTTCCACGGGCACAGCTTTCGATACAAGGTAAGGGCTGCCACAGGACCGTCTGTCTTGCTCTGCTTGAACGTGGTTTAATGCATAGGAAATGTGTCCAAACGTTTCACAATGATTCCAGCAGTCATGCTGGTTCCTCATCAACCTTGAGCGCTGCCCTGGATTTACAGGTGACCTTGGGTTCATGTGCCACTTGGCTCCCTCACCTCTGAGTAAGGACTAACTGATCACTGTAGACAGGGATCAGCACAAGGCTGCCATACCCCTGGGTCAAGGGTCGCCACTGCTGTCCCCAGAACACAGTCCTTCAGGGCCGCCTCTAATGTTCCAAACCTTTGACCCTTTTAGAGATGCTTTTTTTTCTCTTGCTTTGAGAGAGTGTAAAAATGCACAAGATACTAAGAAAGCACCATCTGCCATGTCCACTGTACAAGTCCACTGCATTTTGTTTCTCAAAGACAGACGCTCCCCTGGGCAGACTTTCAGCTCCACCATTTCTGTGTGTCTGTCATGGAGAGACACTGGCCTTCAGCGTTTCTGGGGCCTCCTTGCCCTTTATTACTCCCTTTATTGTTCTCCTTGCCCTCCAGTTGCAAAGACAGGAGACTAGACAAAGGTGAGGTTGAGGTGGGCATGGGCCCCCAGTGTGGTTTCCCCAGGTAGCTCCAGTCTCTTAGGGTTAGTCCAGTCTGACCAGTTCCCATTCAGCACATCTCTTTCCCTCCACAGCCTGTGCACACTCACGGTACCCAGGGAAGACCAGGTCTCTGTAATCACACAGAATGGGCAGGGTTCCATTAAAAAACAAATCAGATATTTTTTTTTTTGGTGGGTCATGGGGCTTGAACTGGGCCTGGGTGCTGGCTCTGAGCTCTTCCACTCTAGGCTACCGCCCTACCCCTGGGCCTGGGTGTTGTCCCTGAGCTCTTCAGCTCAAGGCTACTGCCCTACCCTTGAGTTGAGCCTCACTTCCCATTTTCTAGAGGTTAACTGTACATAAACTCTCAGGTCCTTTTGTGCCTGGGATGGCTTTGAACCTTGATCCTCAGATCTCTGCCTCCCGAGTAGTTAGGATTACAGGCGTGAACCACTGCGCCTGGCTTGCACTCACTTTTCTAGTCTATGTATCATAACCTGTCTTTCTGTACTTCAGCACAGGGGCATTTACAGTTCTGATGTCTTTGACGTCTTCCCTGGGACATATCAAACTCTAGAAATGGTTCCCCACACACCTGGGGTCTGGCTTCTCCACTGTCACGTGACAGACCACATCCATGCTGGGATGGAAACCACCTATGCCGTCCTGCCAAGTGAAGGTGAGTATCAGTAGCAACCCTGCAAGTGATGTGCCATGAATGTAAGATGTTTCACCTAAAAACTCCAGTTGGAAGCAGCTGTGAGTTCTGTTGCCCTAACTTCTTCCCTCCCCCACCCTCATCACAGCTCATTTCCAGGGTTCAAACCCATCAGTGCAAGAGCATGTGTAAAGGTATTGTTACAGCAGTGTAACTAGATCCAACACTGGCATAAGGGATAGGTCACCTGACACAGCGGTGTAACTATACCTACAGCTCTTGTCAGGGAGACGTCACATGAGACAAACCCTGACTTGCAGAATTCCCTTCTCAATGAAACACAGTGACTTTTTCTAGATAAGAGTTCATACAAAGGACAAGTCCAGACAACCCTAAATAACAAATTTAACTCAATCAGGAAAACCAAAGTCTTCCTGTGCTTCCAGAAGGGTATGGGCAACTGATTATAATCTGTGAATGACTTAGAAAAACCTGAGATACCAACACCTAGTTCCTGCTCCTGTCACGATGCCGCCACAGGTCTAAGTACAGACATATAGGTGCACACATACCTGTGTATTAGCATTTAAAAATTTTAAAAATTAACATTTTCAAAGTGAAAAACACCATCTACTAATTTTTTAACTATATAAACCACACTATTTTAAGTAATCATCTTAAAATTTCTTTCCCTATAGAGACTAAGTCTGACTGAAAGACACAAAGTGATCACTGTAAATATGAGATAGAATACTGGTTCCTAACAGTGGACGCAACACTGCTGTCTAGGAATGGCTATGAACACTTCTAAAAAGACTGACAACACACAACCTTGCCTTTGTGGGAGGTGGGGTGTCCTTGTTGCAGATTGAAAGATGACAGGCTGTCCTGTTACACGCAGCTGACTCCTGCAGGGCACCTGTGGGTCACTGCCACCACCGCCAATGTCCCAAGAGCTTTCTAAAAAGCCACCTTCAAAACAATTCTGCCAGGTGTGGCTCTGGGCTGTCCAGTAAAGCTCACTGAAATGTCTGCAACATCATCCCCAATTCATCCCTCTAATGCGCTACTGACCTCGTTTCTAGTGAACCCAAGTGCAGAGGAAAGAAAGAAGAGTCAAACCAGAGAGATGCCAATCTGAGTTTTGCTGAGCCCTGAAGATGTTGAGTCAAAAGATGTTACCTGGATCTGGGGAAGGGTAGCTGACAATGCTTATAGCAAGTCCTGGCAAAATCAAAATAAGTAATAAGCTAAGAAATGGCCAACAGGGGAAAAACTTCAGAATACCCTTTACCAGACACAGAGAAAATAAAAGTTTTACCCAGACATAGCTGAATTCAATGAGCAGTATCAATGAACTGAACTTAGGACACAAAACTCTTTAAGCAGAGCTTCTATAAAAAGACTGACATCAGGATACAGCTCTATTTTCACATATACTTTGCCTGAAAGAAATAAAAGCATTTAGTAATATTAATACAAAATACAAACAGAAGTTTCTGCTGAAATCACACACGCATTCAACACACATTAAGAGTCAGACAAAAAGTCAGTTTTGTAAACTTGTACTTCATTTGGTTCAGAGCTAAACACAGCCAACGTTTTAAAGGTAACAAGAACATGAAAGTTCTAATCTTTCACTGCGGCAAAACATTTACATCTTTCTCAAAGAAAATTAGAAACAACAACAAAAAGGGACAGAAATCTGGGAACTGGAGAAAATAAACTGGGCCACTTAAGAGTGATCCACATTTCCTTCAAGTGTCTGTGGGACTGGGAAGGTTGTCATGTCTTCACAGCCCTGAATTGAGCAAAAGTCACCATCCTCCTCAAAAATGTATGGCTTCTTTGAAGGATTCTTATCTTCAGGCTTTTCCGTTGTGAACCATGGGACACAGCCAGGACCGTGGTAAAATGCATGTCAGGGGGACTTCTATACGTAGATTTGGTACAAAACCCCCTGTGCTTGTAGTTTTACCCGGCATTGAGTGATTTCTTTCGACTACAGTAGAGAAGGTATGGCAAGAAAAATGCTGCTGCGCCATCTTCTGGGAGAACATTCAAGAACTCCCTCAGCTCCAACTCCACAGCAATGACAGACAAGGCCTCTGATGGGGAAGATACCTGGGTCAGAATGTAGTTGCTCCCATCCAGCTTTCTATCAGTCATTCAATTGGTCAGAAGCTACTTCAGATGACAAGAAAACTCATTCAAAAACAAAGACCAGCCTCTTAAATCCACAGACAGTGATTTAAACTTTGTGATTTCGTCTTTCTAGGATCATTTGAACTTTATTTTACATGCAGTTTGGAGTTATTATGGATGACTCCACTTGTTTTTTTTTTAATGAATGATAGTTTTCTTTAAAAAATACAATTATCTGAATGTTATTTTGATGTTAGAACTATATACAGCTAAAACATAGACTTTTTGCTAAAACAGAAAACGTTAACTTTTCAAAAAGACATCAATTTCCTAAATTAGTTCCTCTATTTTTATTACCATTTATCTCCTCTTCTAAACAGCCAAGATTGGTGTTCTAGTGACATCTATCAGGCAGAGAACTTGCCTGCCAAAGAAGCACCTTGGGTTTAGTTGGCAGTACCAAAACACAAACAAAAATGGGTGAGAGGAGGAATATCTCATATTTTAAATTCAATGTAACGATTGTTACTTCTTAACAGATGCATGAGCCTTTCCTAGGCACTATGGTTCAGTGACTCCATCCACATTCCACCGCCCTGCCCTGTGACTCTCGTCTGCCTTTCACCACCTAGAAGAACCTAACTTCCTACTTGAAATAAATTAAGTACCCAGACCATCAATAATAGGTGTCATTGTCATAATGTCTACACACGTATTTTGAAATATTAATGAATTTCTATGATGTGTTAATTTAAAGTGTGAAAGCATTAATTTATAACAACAACAGTGCTATGAGCAGAAGAGATAAATAAATACCATGTGTTGGTAAGAGGCCATGTAAACCTGAAAATAAGCTTACCAGATGAATCTACAAGTCCTCTTTCTTCTCACTTCATGTCATGAAAAAACTACAGAGGTCAAAACCTCAACAAATTCACAATTAGAATTGATCGTCTATCTCAAAAGGTTACCTTTTAATGATGCCAGATAAAGCTGTAACTTCTCTCCACCATACTTTATTCTCTGGCAAAGTTCAGGAAGCAGTTTTTTCCACCACAGAGTCTATCTTAGGAAAGAGTGAGAAAATTTTAGTTTGGTGCACTTTACCCGCAGTGACAATACTCTATGACCTTATTGTCAGTGTCAATAATACTGTGCTGGAGTGCACGAGGCAAAAATGTATCATTTGGATGAAGGACTTGACTTTGGGCAGGACACTGGTGGCTCATGGCTATTATCCTAGCCACTCAGGAGGCTGAAACCTACAAAAGCAGAGTTTGAAGTTAGCTGACCATGGGACTCGTATCTCCAGATAACCAGCAAAATGCCAGACTAAACTAAAGACCACACAAGGGGGAAAAATTGCATCATGGTTTCCTAACATTAACCTCCAAATGGCAGTTGGAGATTAAAATGTCAACAGGACATTAGCACCTCAAGCATTCAACACATAGGACACCAGCATGTATGGGCCCTGAGGTGGTGGCCTAAATGGCTCTGCTTTGCAGACAGGGAAATCCTTTATGAAGCATGAAACAATCTGAAAAGCATACCCGGTACTCATCTTTGAGTTCGTGGTTAGCGTAGGGGATGACAGCCTGGGGACACCTGTCTAACAGGGTGTCCAGGCACTGTTCATACTCCTTCAGGCGCGTGTGACACAGCATGTGGATGCTGAGGCCAGCGGCAGTGTCTACTGAGAGTGGCTCCAAGAATGGAATGATGGAAGCTATGTCAAATGAAGGACCACATAGAAGAGACTACAAACAAAAAAGCAAAAGGTTATGGGATGAGGCATCAGAAAGTAAAAGCACAACACAGCATGGTTTTTGTAAGAGACTAAACCTCACTTGCAAGAAAAAAAAGAGGACGTAATTTTAGAGACCGTGCATATGGTCCTTGTTTAATAAGTCTAGGAGAATAGAAGAATTAAATAATCTTGTTCATCTCTTTGTTTAAAGAAATAGAAGACGCTTAATATAAAAAAGTGATTTACAAATACTATCATTTAATTTACTCTGGACAGACTACAATGCAAAGGGATGGGGTTTCATTAAGAGTCTAAGCTGCAATCAACAGAAGGGCCAAGATGAATGCATTGGTATTCAGTACAAAAGTCCTAAGTGATCCAAACAGTTCAACAGGAAGGAGCCAGTGAGTTAAATAACAGATGTAACATTGTGTTATCAAAGGAGAAGACACTTATACAATGTTGAGTAAAAACCTTCATAAGAGGTTCTCCTCAGAGCTGCTCCTGTTTTGTAAAACCTGATCAGATCCAAGCCCAGACCCAGGCCCAGACCCAGGCCCAGGCTCGCAGAGAAGCCTCTGGAAGAGTGTAGCATGACTTCCCTGGATGGGAGAATGGGCCTGCCTTGGTCTTCCTCTCACACTGTCCTGGGTTTTCCACCTACTTTGTATACAACTCCAAATAAAATTCAACATTCCGAAAGCCAAAGTAAGTAATAGCTCGTTCAGAACTTGGCCATTTCATCAATATAGTTGGCCAGAACTGAATGACAAGAAGCAAATATTATTTCAGAGCTTTATTAGTAGTGCACTTTTTTAAAAAGCAAGTTCACCAGTACTTAATTTTTAAAGTATATATAATATCACCAATTGCACCATTACAAAAATCTCCATGCTTCCTCTCTCCTGTAAGAGAGTCAAGTGACTTCTTTATTTCTTTTGCTCAGCCTCATCTCAGACTTACTGCAGAACAAGGAACATTTACTACTCATTCTTGGCCAGTATGATCATTTTATTCCAGATATCCAGTAAGGAATGGCCAGGAAAATAAGGTTGGTACCTTTGCTTCCTATACATTTTATACATTGACAACAAAGATAAAAATAAGGTGATAATCTCCCTAAATGGGAAGCCACCTGTAAAGAATACATAGTAATGGAAAGGATTCAGGAAAGTTTGGCTGGACCACTTTTCATCCTGGAAGGCAAGGAACCACAGAAGAATGCGACTTGAAAGGAGTTTTAAAATAGCACTAAATTACTTTTTTTTTTTTTTTTGCCAGTTCTGGGCTTGAGCTCAGGGCCTAGCACTGTCCTTGGACTTTCTCAAAGCTAGAGGTCTACCACTTCTGGCTTTTTTCTATGCATGTGGTACTGAGGAATTGAACCCGGGTCTTCGCGCATGCTAGGCAAGCACTCTACCACTAGGTCACATTCCTGGTCCCTAAATTAGACTTTTCAAGCAGTAATTGAAATAGGCCTTGAAGTTACAAGGGAATTCTAGTGACAACTACTGCAGTGACAATAAAGTACGTCAGTGTGTGTGTGGCTGATGCCGTGCCCATCAGCAGGGCATAGGCTTCCTCCAAAGCCCCTGATGCGCCTCATTTGAGATTTTGTCCTCTAAGTGCAATGTTCTAAATTTGGTGTCTCACCAAAGTAAATATAATATATTGCACTATGCATATTCAAAAGAAAAAGAGACATTTCTGTTTACCTGTAACTTTGAAAGGTCTTCTCTGTAATTTTTATCAGCTAAGGAACTGGGTGATAAGACACGAACCCATGGATAGATTAAACCATAATGACTACAGGCATTGATCTGAAATACAAGATAAGGTGCTATAAATAAAATACACCACCAACAACCCTCTCTCCCAGCCAAAAACAAAAACAAAAAACCCTTCTTTATCCATTCACAGAAAGTAAGCAAATCAATGCCATCTTTCACATCACAGTGGTGTGTGCTATATGGGGTGGGAAGTCTTCCAGAATCTTCTTCAGACTTGGCTTCTTTACTACATAATCTACATTGCATGTTTCCTTGTATCTTAATCTTGAAAAAATATTCTACAAAACAAAAATAAGCACTATCACTTTTGCAATTATACTCCAGAAGTGTTAACAGTAATACTGGAAGTGATTTCTATTTATACTGCTTTATTTGGGAGGCAGTTTCTTCCGTAAGTGTACTGGGAGTGACACGGGAATCCTGGGAGCTCAGGAAACAGAAAATCTTTGCAAACACTACAGACCTCCAGCTGGGCTCAGCTTGCTTATCTGGCTGGTGCTCTGTCACGAGTCATGTCTGCAGCCATAGCTTTTGCTAGTTCCTCTGGGATGGAGTCCCATGGACTCTTCTGTCCAGGCTGACCTGGGATTATCATCATTAGATCTGGGCCTACTGAGTGCCTAGGATTATAGGTGCAGATGCTAATGCTAACCTCTCTCACAGACGTTAGCTGTCAGTGCATTTTTAACTCTAAGTTAAATGTCTAGTGACAGAAAACAAGACTTAACTAAGAGGAAGGCTAAAAAAAAAAAAAGGAAGGTGGATTACTGTAATGCGCCACGTGTGGGCTTTCTAGAAGGCACAGTTCCCTTATCTCACCAGATCCTCTGATGTGCGCAGTGGTGTGGTGTCAGGAAGCTGCCGATTAGATAATCTCCAGATGTACTGTGACGTGAGCTTGAAGCAGAGTTCCTGAAGAACCACATCTGGGAGACAGGACACGAGCTGAGCTTCCCAGAAGTCTACCAGGAGTTGAGGAATCGAATCTTCACCCTTACCACAGAGCACCTTCAACACAGAGCAACAAGGCACTGTCTCAGATTAATTGCACTAGAACTTAGGTCAGGCTGGGCAGAACACCACACCATCATGCAAGCCGGGCAGTGAGTCAGTCCCACCCCTGGCTTTGTTGCTGAGGCTAGAGAACAGGCAGACATGTTAATAAGAAGCAGATTCTAGGTTGCAAGGATGCAGCTTCTCCATAAATACTCTTTTGATATGTGCTTCTATATGACAGATCAATTATGTGGGGGTCTGGTTTTCAATAAACAGATGAGAAACTCTTCTTCTCCTTTCTCTCAATTCACTAAATTGCGTTTCTTACTGTGACAAACCTTAAAGAAAGAATCTGCTTCCTCAATTCCAATTTTGTCGTTCTTCTGCAAGCCCAGGACTGCAGCAACCAGCAGTCCAGGCTGGCTTTCCTTCAGATGAGCTGCAAGTTCAGTGGGGACTGTCAATCCCTTCCTCTGTTGAATCAACAGCCGAGGTTCCAGAATGAAGCCACACACCAACTGCATCTTCAGAAGACAAAGAAAATCAGGATCCCTCTCTCTGATTCCCTCAGGTACAAATTTTTCTTTAGCTACAAAGATCAGTTCTTATTCCGAGAAGGATATCATTAACTGCATCACGCAAATTATTAGAGCTTATCTCAGTATCAGGATGTTCTATTTATACAGAAAGGTTTATATTTAGGGCTTAAGACTATATCTTAGGCTTTTCAAAATCACGGGAAGAAAACTTTTTTTTTAGAATTCCATTTGCAAGGCAGCAGGTATCCTGATGTGGGCTTGCTTTACCCTACCTGACCAGGGCACTGGTGAGGGGCAAAGCACGTCTTCTTACTTGAGAAGGCAAAGTCACAGTGCGGTGCCAGTGGCGCACACCTGTGATCCTAGCTACTCAGGAATCTGAGATCTGAGGATCCCCACTCCAAGCCAGGACAGGTAAGAAATTAACTGCTAGAAAACCAGAAGTGGAGTTGTGGCTCAAAGTGGTAGAGCATTAGCTTTGAGCAAAAAAAGCTCAGGAACAGTGTAGAGGCTCTGAGTTTAAGCCCTATGAAACACACAGACACACACGCGTGCACGCACACAAAGCAGGGCCATGCTGTGGGCCTGGAATCATTGCAGGTGCACAGGAGCTGTCTAGTACAATTCTACCTCTTTCATGAGTCTCCTGTTTGGTCATGAACATGTGATTGGCCTCTCTGTCTCACTATCTCCTCTGCAGCTGAATGCATATAATCCTAGCTCTTTAGGAAGCTGAAGTCTGAGGAACAAGGTTCAAAGCCAGCCTGGACAGGAAAGACTTATTATCCCCCATCAACCACCCAAAAGCCAGAAGTGTAACTGTGGCTCAAGTGTGAAAGGCTAGCTCAGAGACAGCACCGAGCCACCCCATCTCCCCACCACAACCCCTCTGCCCCCCTCCCACACCTCTCCCTCCACACAGATAGGGCAGTGTACCTCTGAATGGCTTTGTATCTCCTTTCTGTGCAAGTCAAGGTCTCCCAGTTTCAGAGCCACTGCTGCCCTAGTTAACGTCACTAAGACAGAGGAGAAGCCACAGGCATCCAGGCTACTCAGGCAACTCCAGGCTCGTGAGGGATCGATGTTCTTCATGGAAGGGCTACAGAGAACATGAGGCAGTCGCTTTGGCTCAGCCACGCAAAACATCTCAGCCACTCTTGCAGCTAATTCCTTTGGGAGTGCCAACCAAGGATGAAAGGTTAGGCAGCTGACAGCAAAATTCACCTAATGAACTAATGAACTAGTTCACCTAATGAACTAATCTGGATGAAATTCTCTCATTTCTCTCAGAACATCAAAACATTTGGTTCTGCAATTTCCAAAGAAGTTTACAGTACAAGAGGGGCTAAGCGTGATCCTTAATAATGCCTTGAGGCCACCAGGCCAGGGTTCTGTGAGTGCTGGCCGTGACAATGGACAGTTAGGGCAGAAGGCTCCACAACAACAGGCAGGATATCGCCCCGGGAGCCAGCCAATGGCCAACCAGTTCTCTGGGCCTGCGTACCTAAAATAGCCTGTAAGTTCTGTCAGCTATCATTCTATGATCATTAAAGGCCTGTGATTTTATTTTCTCTTTTAAGGAAAAGAAAGAAGATAAGGAAGAGAATCCTAGTAACTTGCCATCTAAATGCTATTACATAAGTTACTAAAAATGAAAAGTTAAAATTATTACCTATAACTACATAGAAATCGATACTCACTCCACTTAATTCTTCATCCAAGTTTTCATAAAGTGAGTGATTAACATAAAAGAGTAATCCCCTCTCGTATTTCTGTGACTCATCTTCTGCCCAGTCCACACGGGCTAGGACTTCAGCCAGAGACAAACTGGACATCTTGTAGTACGGCAGGGCCAGGTGTGCATGCTGGGTAGCAAGCCTTAAGGGAGAGAAATAAAAAGCCGATTAGTAAGCTTTGATCCTGTTCTCAACATATCCAGTAAAAACATCATGCTTTCCAAAGACAGAAAATCCCAATCCTTTCTCCTGCCATTAGTAATTAGAACTACCAAGTTTTAGTTTACTGTCATTCTAATTAATGCAATTTCCTTTTTCCTAGTCCTAAATAAATATGGAGCACAATCATTAAATGAATTTTAATACTCATGAGGTACCTCTAAAATAATGGCGTTTTTCGTAAGGAAAATGTGTTTCATTAATTTATAACCAATCCTGTGAGTGGTATAAACCTCTGAAAAAGCTAAATTCAAAAATGTACAAACGGTGCTCATGTGAAATAAAATAGCACTTCTCCTCAAGTGCCCGCTGCCATCCAAGCACCTGTGCTGGGGGTAAAGTGACACTCTGTGGCTGTCCCCTCTCCTAAGCTGCCTGTCTCAGGGAGCGTCACTGCTCACTGCCCCAGGAGTTCTTAAGGAGTGACGGAGTCATGAGCTGCAGACTCCACTGCTTGCCTGACAAACTGCTCCTCTTCTAAGTATGTAATAGCTGGTCACCTCGGTGTCTCTAGGCCTAGCCCAGTACCCGGCATGCAGTCTGGATTTAACAAGTGCTTGTAAAATGAGTGTCCTGTGACCCACCTCCCCTGGCATCCCCTCGTGTCCCCTCTCCTACCAGAAAGCTACCAGGGAAGGAGGAGGAAGGGAGTGCATGCAGTACGTGGGAAGGCCTGGCTGGGAGGGTCTGGGGTACTGTGGACCTGCTGTAGCAGTCCCCAAGATGCCCACAGCTCTCCTTGAACGCCTCCATGAGCTCTGCCCTCTCGCCGGGCTCCAGCTGCTGGGTGTCCAGGAGGGCGGCTCTGACAAGCAGGTGAGCCTCGCTGAGGAGGTGGATGCAGCTCTGCGTCTGCACTGTCTTGTAGGTATTGCTGTAGTCCACCTGGAGTGGAGATGTCCAATAGATCATGAGGCTGCCCAGTCTGCCCTTAACCACGGTGGGTAAACTAGATCAAGTTAAATACCAAAAGTAAAACAAAGTGGTTATCAACCACTTACTAGAGCTTTGGCTACGTAGAGTGTTTTCTTTCTCCAAGATCTATGGGCCAGTTTACATACATGATGATAAGTAGTACCTGGTTAAACAGCTTGAAGTATTCGGGAAGGAAGACCCAGATTATACTATGTCAGTAATCGTCATGATTTGATCCCAGTTGGTTGAGGCTATTGAACATGCTGTATGAGGTGTAAGGAAGTTCTGGGGTGTACCCATGTCTGGGGCTGAGACTGAGTACACCCTATTTTCAACTGCTGGTTCAGGTTGTTCTACTACATCTACTTCTGTAGCCACAGGGGGCTGACCTGAGACCACCGGTGTATCAGCCGGGTGATACCTCAGTTAAGCATGGGGAAAGGGACAGGTTGAGCCAGCGTTAAGCTCCAGGGGCCAGGAGTTTAGCCTAGTGGTAGGCTGTATGCCTAGCATGCACGAAGATCCACGTTTGATTCCTCGGTACCACATACATAGCAAAAAGCCAGAAATGACACTGTGGCTCAAGTGGTAAAACTTTGAGAAGGCCCAAGGACAGTGCTCAGATCCTGAGTTCAAACCCAGGACTGGCAAAAAAAAAAAAAAAAAAAAAAAAGAATTCACACTCCACTGGGAGACAGCTCTGGGGTGGGTGTGGCAACCAAAGCTCCTCATCAGTTCCACTCTCCGGAAAGCAGGGAAAGTACCATTTCCTTGTAGAGCTGCACTGGTGGGACAGTGTTCACGATGTAGACATTCCACCCAGGCCCGGCTCCAGGAGGCATCCTCAGCTGAACACTGGCAGTTCTCCTAGAACTAAAGGCAAAACAAAGGCAAGACATATTACTAATACACTGCAGTGCTGAGTAGTAAATATTGGGTACTATAAAATAATACAACTCTGAAAGTACAGAAAGTATTTATCTCTGCTGAGTGGCTGGAGCGTTGATGACCTCCCAGTACGATATGGGCACACAGCACTTTCTGTTCTATCACGTATTGGTAGTTCAGTGCTTCTGATTCACTTTATAAGTACTCTCAGAGGGGCAGCCAGCTCAAAACATGCACCACTATCTGCTCTGAAAGTCCCTGAGCACAGGCCCTCTCCTGCAAGGGGATTTCTCAGCTCAGCATGCTCTGCATCACTCGTGTAAACAGAAACAGCTTGCTCAGATACGGCAGGGAAAATGGATAGCACCACATGAGCCTTGAAGTCTGCTTAAGGCAGTGTCTCATCTCTTGCTCTGTTCTGTATTTTTCTAAAGTATAAAATCTCTAAAACATTTTGATCAAGTGAATTCTGTGCAAACATTCTGGTGCCTTCCTGTCCAGGAACAAGGCACAGCACACACAACTCAAAAGCAAACACTGAGGCTATAATTCCAGCACCCAGGATGCTGAGACGGGAGAACTGAAAACTCAAGGCCAAGCTGGCATAAACAGTGAGACAAAAAAATGAAAACATCCTATACTTGAGATACACTGTATTATGCTATAGGTGTCTCCCCTGCACAGACTGCTTTAGTGATCCTAGTTTCTATTTCCCTGTAATTACATTATACTCCCTATTACTATGTTCCCAGTGCAGAAGTGTTCACAGCAAACAGAAACATTGCTGGGCTAGAATTAAGTGCTCTCTTCCCAATAGGCAAACCAAAACGCTCAGTTAGCCAGGGACTCACGTGGCAGACATTTGATTATCTTTCATGAAGGTGCCATTACAAGCAATTAGTCATTCTGCTTTCATTTCCAGAAAGTAATCTTTGGATAAAAAATGGAACTATAAGGTTAAGGAAAAGGATTCAGGAGGAGTCTCATGATGAACACAGAGAAGTATCTCCTAAATTGGCTTACAACCTTTACTGAAATTATTACTACTATTTTTATTGCTGTTGGCCATAAAAGGGTTTGATCTCTGGGCTTTGAGCTTGCTAGCTTGCTGAAGCCACCCACCCTAGTGCTTTATTTATGCCTTCATCATTCTTTCAAATAGTGTGTCACATTTATACCTTGGCTGACCTTGGCACAGATGAGCTGACAGGAACTGTAGAGATGGGCGCGTGCGGGGGGGGGGGGCTCACAAATTTGTATGTCTTGGTTAACTTGGAACCATAATTCATCCCATCTCCGCCTCAAGAAGAGCTGTGAGCCACTGTGCTTGACTTCTATTTTGTAATTTTTTTTTTGTTTGACCTACTACTATTTCTGAATTTGTTTTTTCCTAAAGGTCCTATGGTCGACTGTTCAATATTATTATAGAGATCTTTAGAAATTTCTGTACCTTCTCTGGAAAATGAACCCCAAAAAATCATTGAAAAAAATCACTAAAAAAAAAAAAAGTTAAAAAAATCATCTGATTGTTCCTTCATTCTGGAAGCTGGCAGGAGTGGTGGGGACAGGGTGCTTACAGAGTCCTCTTGGGAGATTCTCTTCTCTCCTCAGTGGCCTCGGGATCTGCCTTGGTCATAAGTATGATGTGGTTTTTAAAGTGACAGATGGCTTTCAAGCCGATGAAAAGTTGTATTCTTAAAGCACAGACATCCATACTCACAGGTGGGCAAGCCTAAGGAGGGGAGATCACAAATGTAATCAGGGAATAAAGGTGTGTGAGCTTTCACCGGCCCATACCAGCCTGCCTCCTTACTTCCACACCCCCTCCTCCCACAAATCCACTTTCTTATTCTTAAGACAGTGGGGGTATCTAAGCTTATATAGTCAATCATTTGTCAGTCAGTCAAACAAGTAACCAACATGGTATCTGCAGACTGAAAAAAAATGCAGGTGTGGGAACTGGGAAGCATGGCCTCTGCAGGCCCCTTGAGAAGGGCAGCCCTGTAGAGTTCTCCTGTGCTGGCTTGGCGCAGTCAGGAGGTTCTAGGTAAAATGAACCGCAATGAAAGGACATTCTGTGGCATGCACAGTGGCTAACTCTTTCTTTGTGCATGGATGTGTGTTTCAACAGCCCCACTACCCTTGGTTGTGAATGAAGTCTGGGCTGTTGACTGTCAAGGTGTGCCAGGGGCACTGGGGAATCAGGCTGCTGTCCTGTGTAGCTTTCACTAGAAAGACTGTGTGCCTATTTTATCAGGAGAAAGGTGCAGGAAATGTGTGACTGGTTTTCCACACAGCTGGGGGAAGGCACTAAGCTGGGCTAGCAACACAAAACTAGGACAAACTGTAGTAACACAAGGCTCTGAGAATGGAGACCATACAGTAGCCACACAAATGGTGACAGTGCTGTGATAAGACTGCTCACCAGCTGGCTTATTAACATAACCATCATCACTAACACATACAGTAACGTTCGACATCGTAATTTGAGGGGTTCTTACTGCACGTACATTCATAACAAATACCCACTCAAATAGCTTATACTTTGGGGTAGAGGTAAAATAGCACAGATGGTCTATTTTTGAGGGAGTGGGTTGCACCCCCTCCCACTAGGTCTATTTTGGAGAACAGACATATAAGGTCAGATGATAAAACTGCCTTCATTGATTTTGTGGTTGGTGCTTTCCTGAGAATAAGCACGGTATGTCTCACTAAAAAGACAGTTATTGATCTAGCATATCTATTAACTCTTAGAATAAGTACAGAAGACTGTTGATGAAAGTTTGAAATGTAACAAAAGAATTAAAGGCATATCTGAGGATAGTATGAATAAATTATTTTAATACCTCTCATTTTGTGCTCTGGAGTATGCTAGTATTTTGTTTATATATGTGCTGTTTTGTTAATCCATACAACTGCCACCAGTATTTCTGTGAGATGATGTTGTACTATGGCACAATCATAAACTGCCCTGTTAAATTACATTATCCTCACAAAGCCTTAAAAAACGAAATTAACTCAGAGTAAGATGTTTACAAAGCAATCTTGCAAATCATCAACTCCATCACAATGACAAATGTTTATTAGTATTTACACCCAGAAGTTCTACTTCATTAGGAAAGAGGACCCATGGCCTAGCTTCCCAGCCTGGCCCCAGGGAAGTCTGCGAGCCATGCTCCCCAGCCCTGGGTCTCACCCTCACCAAAGCCAGTCCTGACCTTCAGGGTGGTGTCCATGTAGGGGTCATCCTCTCGGGCCACTGCTGCACTGCATCGCACCGTGAAGCACTGCAGGTTGTTGCTGAGGGAGAGGAGAGAGGCACTGAGGGGGTGAGGAGGCTCTTCCAGCACACCACCAAGCAAGGGGCAGAGGACACCAGTATTAATTAGGGATTGAGGGGCTGAGACTTCTTCCCAGGGGAGGGGTCTGCACATCCCACTGGAGGGCCTTAAGCCCCCTAGGGGGCTCTCACGAGATCCACCCTTGCCGTGCCATGTAACCCACTGATCCTCACACTTGCCTCCCTCCTCTGCCTTGCCTAGACACAGTCCTGCAATCTGCCATCCAGAACCAGTCCATGAGTGGACTTGTCAGGGTCCATCGGCCTCTGTGGTGGCGACTTTACCACTCACCTCCTCTCAGCACCTCTCACAAATCTGAGGCCACTTGCAAGCGCATCCCGAGCATGTTTCTACATTTATACATCATTAGTGACACTCAGGAAACAGACCCCTGCCCCCATACCTTTCTTCCTGGCACTCAAGTCAGGAAAAATCCCATCCCTGGATGGGGATTCCAACACTCCCTTTGGGTTTAAAAAAAGTGTTTCTGAAATACTGAATACAATCTTTGACGGCAGTCTTTCCCCTGCCTACAATACCCATTTCTAATCTCCATCCATCAACACTTTAGGTAGCCTTTACACCCAGCTTCAAACACAGTCACCTGGCTCCAACACGGCCACTGTCCTCCCAAGGACACACTACACATTGTCAAGTCTTCACACCCTTTCCAAAATCTATCATTTGTGCCTGTTTCCTGTGTCTTGCACCATTGCTGTAAAAAAGTAGCCAACTTCTTACACACTGATACCCCCACTACCTGACGAATATAACTGTAACCCCTCTATACATTACCCAACACTGTAAAAAAAAAAAAGCAGCTGACACTGCGTATGCACAGTTGTTTGGTCACAGGGCCCAGGGATGCTTTGAATATTGCTTAGATTCAAAATAGTGGAAAGAGAAGCAAAAGTGCAGAGATAAAAGGAAATGAAATCCAACTCCTACTCAGAGCCCAGTTTTCTTCTGGCATGCTAAGGCAAAACCACAAGACAGCCATAGGACATGCAACCTGCCTGCCTGTCGCTGCTCATCAGGGCTAGAGTCACATCCTCTTTCTGGTCTCGTCACAGTTCTAACCCACTAAGAAGTAACTCGATTCTGAAAGAACAGGGCAGCAGTGAGAAGAGGGAGCCTAAAAAGGAGTTCAGAGAGATTCCCTCACGGCCTGCAGAAATCTCCCATGCACAGGACCTCACATCTCCACAAGAGGGTCCTCACCAGCCATGTAGCCCACAGCCCCAGAGAGGTCTGGGCTATCCAAAGACAGATGCGGCCGGATGGGCCAGCTCCTTAGTCGACAGCACTTTACATTACCTCACAGATGTAGGCCACAGCTACAGAACTCACAGACCAATGATTGGGAGGCTGGTGACACTGAAATGATACCTTGTGATGACGTGCAGAAACTGTGGTGTAAGCACGGCCTGCAGGGCCTTCTCGGGATACTGGTAGACCGACATTAACTCAACGGATTTCACAACCATGTAGAGATAGCCAGCATGAGGCAATGAGAAAAAACAGAAGAGACTCAGCAGCTCTTTTTCCTGTGACAGTTTTTCTCCATCGGAAGGAGAACCTGTGTTCAGAAGTGAGAGTGTGCGGTTGTGAGTTACATGTTAAGAATCTGCCTCTCTACCCATCTGCGATGAGCGGTGCAAGTCCTTGCCAGCGCTCCAGTGCCTCCTTACACTACATGTCCTCCCCGCTGGTGTTCAGCACAGCACACTCCAGACCAGACCCTCAGTGGCCTAACAGAAACAGAGTTAGGAAGATGCTAGATCTTAAATACTTGTACCTTTCCCTAGATGCTGTCTAAAGATACGAAGTGGACTGGGACCAAGTGATTTTCAGTCTTACTGCCTATTAGACATCCAGGACCCAAAACTACCAACTAAGTCAAACTCCCTAGCATTGGTAATAAGTGTTCAGGTAAACCCAGTGTGTGTCAGGGTCTCTGACCACTGCTTTAAGTCACCTGGTTCACCAAGTGATTCAAGGCAGCTTAGTTCAGTATCTAGCTGGAACTGGTGCATCTCTTCTGCTCTACTCTTATAGGGCTCCAATTTCATATTCTAAACAGAGGGATCATTCTAAGGGGAAATGGCTTCACTTCTTAGCTATTAAGACTTTCCTATGTAGTGGTAACAGGTACTTGCTAAGGGAGACTTGGTTCCCACACATGGATCTTCCTGGCAGCCAGAGGTCTGCCTGCTCGGCACATGTACCTGCTCGGTAAATGGGCAGTAGTTGGAGTGAATGCAACTTGATGTCATCAGATGAGACACAGAATGAAATGTCAGGAGTGAAACGTCTGTGGGTGTAAAGAGAGAGGGAAAAAATCTTGTTTCCATGTACTTTGAGCAGTAACATAAACATCAGACATCAGTGACTGAAGAGGCTATAATACCGATAGAGCAAGTGCTGGATGTGCAGATACTTCACTTTCTCCTCAGCCAGCCCAGTTGACTCCAGGGTAACAGACATGCCAGACTGTCTGCTTTTCTCACCAATCAATTCCATGGGCTTTTGGCAAAAAACAAAATCATCTGACTCAAGCTGTGATGTTTCAGTAGTCAATCCTTAGAAAATAAAATTCAAGCAGTTAGTAACTTCAAGTACAACTATCTACTTGAATGAAAACTAGACAAGGCACTATCCAAGGTCATCTACCTGTATTATGATAATGATCACCTCACTCAGGCTGCACCATTACTTCTACTGACAGGTGTGAACAGACTGTCTGATCCAGAATAAAATATGCGGAGCCAGATTACAAACCCGATCTAGTAGGCATAATGAAGCCTAGCTAAGTGCAAGGCTCGCATCTGTAATCCTAGTTAGTGGAGAGGCAGGAGTCAGGAGGATCACAGCTGGAGGCCAGCCGGGGCAGAAAAGTTTGCAAGACCTATTCCCAAATCATAGCTAGGCAAGGTGACCTGTTCTTGTCATCTTAGCTAGGTGGGAGGCTGGATCTGTGAGGACTTGGCTCCAGGACAGTCTAGGAAGGAAAGATGCCACCTCAACAAAAGAATGTGGTATGATCGTATGTGTATGCCTTTCTAGCTGTGATAGAAAGCCGAGAACAGGAGGATTGTGGTCCAGACCTGGCCCCATCTCAAAAATTAACACTGGGCTGGGAGCATGGCCCAGTGGTCGAGTGCTTCCCTAGCATGCATGAAGCCCTGGATTCAATTCCCCAGTACCAAATACACAGAAACAAAACCAGAAGTGGTGCTGTGGCTCAAGTGGTAGAGAGCTAGTCTTAAGCAAAAGAAGCTCAGGGACAGTGCCCAGCCCGAGTTCAAGCCCCAGAACTGGGGGAATAAAAAAGTGAGGGGGGGTTGTTTGAGGTATACCTAAGTAGTACAATGGCTGCCTAACAAGTACAAGGCCTGAGTCCAAACCTCAGTACTGCCAAAACAAACAAACGAACAAAAAACCAAGTCTATAAATAATGTGGCATGGTACCATATACAACAGAGATTTTTTCAAAGGTGAAGGATTCTTCTCTGCCTGAAACAAAGTAAGTCAATTCCATCATTACCCTCTGTCTGGCTCACTGGATTGCTGCTGGTCCTTTGTGGATGGTGACTAACTCTCTCTCCACCTTTAGGGCCTGATTCCAGTTTTAGGATTAGGACTTCCAAGTCCGACATGACAGCCACATGTCCGAGACAGAGAGAGAGCTCCACGGGGATGATGCTATTGATGTGTATCACTAGAGAGCGTTCGAAGTCCAGCACTGAGAGCTCCTCGCTCATGACCTGACACTTCAGAGTAAACAGAAAGAGCTGATTGGTGCAGCCCACAAGGAGGTCCCCTTTCACAGGGCAGCAGCAGATGCACAAGGGTGCCTCAGCCAGCGGGATCTCCACGATGGACATCTGGTCCCTGAAGGCCTCGCTGACAGGAGCCTCCATGCTGTGCCCCACCATCCGGACGCACACACGAGAGCTCTCGCTCCTTTTCCTCCTCCAGTTTACGTATGCACGCACACATGTGGCTCCGTGCTTCTCTTCAATCATTACCAAATAGTCTCCTGAAAAGGAAGTGAGACTGAGCTAGGCTTTGTAATCAAACAGAACAGCTTTCTTCGCTGGCCTGAGATGAAACACATGCATCACCGGCCCAAAGACTATGAGAAGTCCAACCGCAGGCGACGGCACCAGTACTCGTAATTCATGAGGCCGGAGGTTCTGAGATGCAACCTCTCATCATCTGTTAGCTCACGAGAGCCTGCTCATTATTTCTGTAGCAGAAGGGAATTTACACGCCATTCCCCAGGTAAACTCTAACTGCATCCTGTGGCCTCACCGGTACTGCTCCTGGACAGTGCTACTGACAAAAATGCTCACCATGGCTTGTGTCTTAGTTACACAAACTTAGTATAGATAAAGTCACTCACTGTTAAATAGAAAATGACACTTGACTTCCCACCAAGTCACAACTTTGAAACAGCCAAGTTGTACACTTACTTTATTTACAAATCTAAACAAAACAGCAACCAAATTCTCTGGGATTTGTTGCTGTTGTTTGGTTTTAGCTAAGAAAACAACGAAGATTTGTCATGGGAAGTCAAAACAATAGAAGCAGAAATGAAAAGCATAATATTACCTCTTTGAAGCCTCATCTTAACAATAATGTCCACGGGCTGCCCAGGATAATTTCCTCTATCTAAATATGGACTGTGAAACATGAGCCATGATTTATTCAACATTCCTCTAGTGAAGTATGTGTTCATACTTACAGGTCTTATTCCCTAGCAAATATTTCTGTGCATGTGTGAATACCAAAAGGCTGTGTCAATGGCACAGGTTCTCAATGGTGGAAGACAGTAGGGACAAATTAATGGGGACTACTAGGTTGCTGTCATAACTAGCTAACAGGAAACCCTGGTTCTGGCAGTGCTGTGAACCCATCTGCTCCCCCACCTCATCAGCAGGGAGCTCTCAGCCAGTCCTCCTGTCCACATACACATGTGCGTGCACACACACACACACACACACACACACACACACACACAGCCTCAAATAAGTTTCCCTTATCGACAAGGTTCACATCTCAAACCCATCCTTCAAAATTTCTACTCATCCAATGCCCCCAACGGAAGAAAAGCTTTCAGCTGATGAAAGGAGAAAAATCTGACGATGACTTTCTGCTTGGGTAGGAGAGCACAGCATTTCCAGTAAATGTAAATATGTGAATTCTGTTTTTTGGTGTCTGTGAAACAATGGGCACTAACTTCCCATGAGCAGGAAGAGAGCAGAAATGAAATGCTAAGAAATGGAAGATGAGTTTTCTGGCTATCAGGACAGCCAGGAGTCTGCACAAAATGTTTGGGTATGCACAGGTTAAAAGAAGCTGTACCTACAGTTAAAGTTCAACTGGGCACAGAGGTTACCCTTGAGGGACAGGACCCATGATGTGTAGGCCTTCCTTCTCACATGACTTCTGAACTACTTTAGGGTAACCAGCAGGCTTATAAAACCATCTTTGTTCTTCTGGCCTCGCACCAGGGTGGTTATCTGCTCCTTGTGGTTCCTGTGCCAGAAAGGCTCTGGTCAGCAGTGCAATCCTGGCAAAACAGTGAACCCACCTCAATGGTGGTCCCACTCCAGAGAAGCTAAGGCTGCACCTGTGCAGACGAGGCCTGCCCCCCTCCCCAAGTCAGGTAAGGGGTTCATGCATCGCCTGCCACTTCAGAAACGACACAGATTCTCCCTCTCAGCATAGTTCCACTTCTCCCACGAACACAATCTGAAATGGCTGAATTAACGATCTGGTAAAAGACCTTGAAGGGGAAAATTCCTATGCCTAAAAGAGGGCAGGGTGGAGGAAAGTATCATTTTCTAAAAAGTGGAAAACTAGCCAAGAACCAATGACTCCGGCCTAATCCCCAAGCCTCTTACCCCAATTAAACAGCAAAAGGCCGGAGGGGAGCCCTGGCTCAAGGGGCACGGGAGGAGCAGAGCCAGCTGAGCGAGATCTCAGCGGAGGCCCTAGGTCCAAGCCCAGCACGGGCGCCAGAAAAGGGGGCCGAGGGCACGGGAACGGCCCTTCCCCGCGTGAGACCGGTCTCCACTCCACACACGAGCCCTCAGGCACCGCACGCGGCTCGGCACGGCCTCCTCCACTGGAAGGGTCGAGCGGCCCGCGAGGCTCCGCCCGGCCCGGCCCCGGCCCGCCACTCACCGGGCTCGCTGTAGACCAGGCGCCGCACCGAGCCGAGCGTGGAGAAGGCGCAGCGGGGCCGGCACAGCTCCTGGCCCGCCACCGCGAACGCCTCCACCCGGCAGCCCGCCGCCACGAAGAGCGCGTCCGGGGCCCCGCAGCAGAGGCGCTCGGGCTCCAGGGTGCAGGGCACCACCTGCTGCGACCCGAACGGGTGCAGGTTGTAGAGGTGCACCATGGCGGGCGGCGGCGCGAGGAGACCCGCCCAGGCCCGCCGAGACCCCGCGCCGCCCGCCGCCCGCCGCCGCCGCCCGGCGTCCCGACCGCGGCTTCCGCGCCGTCACGTGAGCCGCGCCCAGCCCGCCGCCCCGCCTCTTAAAGGGGCCGCGCCCGCCGCCCCGCCTGCCGGCCGCCCCGCCTCCCCGCCGCCCCGCCTCCTGCACGCCCCGTCTCCCCGCCTCCCGGCCGCCCCGCCTCCCGGCCGCCCCGCCTGCCCACCGCCCCGCCTCCCGCACGCCCCACGCTCCGAGTCCCGTGAGGCTGACCGGCGCACACAGTGGCTACGCCCGCCGACCGGGAGCGGGGGACCCGCTGCCGCTCCACGCCGGAGCCCCGGGCCCTCCGCAGCGTCCTCGGGAGTCGACCCAGGCCCGGCCCGGGAGACCGGAGGCTCAGCCGGGGCGGCGGGGCCATCGCCCCGGCACGCAGGCCGCCCCGGGGGCGGCGCCGGTCTCCCCGCAGGGCTCCCTAAGGCCGCCGGCTGGTCCCAGGCGGGAGCGGTCAGAGCCGGGGCGGTGGGTGGGGGGTGGGGGTGCGGAGCAGGGCCTGGACGTGATCCGGGATTTCCAGGGCACCTGTGACCGGGTGAACCCGCCCGTGTAGAGCGGAGAGCGAGCTGTGAATGGCAGCGCGGAGGTGGAGGTTAAGACACGCGCGCACGCGCACACACACACACACGCTCAGAGCCCCAGTACCGCCTCCCCACCGGAGGAGGAAAGCCCTCATAACCCGGGGCCCGGGGCCGCGGCCGGCGGGAGCCGGGGCTTCGCGCACACCGGGCCAGCACGCTTACCACCCGGCCGCCCCCTGGCCTGGGCTTCACATTCTGGGGGCCCTCCCGCATCTCCGTGGAAACGGACATCCTCTTTCCCTCCACTTCTCCCTGGGTCAGGAAAACACAAATGGGGGCTAATCGCTGTGCCCACACGACGTTCGGAACGGAATTGTTTCTCTTACCAAAAAACTAGGACGTCAGAAGGAATTAATTCAGAGAATGTCTTGGAACCAAGGAACAAATTGCCACGGGAAGCTGTTGGGGAGACACATGGCTGGGAAAAGGAATGGAAGGGCCCTCGGCGGGGCGCTCGGCAGGGTCCCTGGAACAGAATTCTGCTAACCTCTCTGCACCCAGGAGGCCAGCAGGGAGGAAAAGGCAAAGTGACCTGGCTTGGGAATGACCTCATGTATGCACAGACTGAAATGGAGCTTTGCAATAGAGACATTTCCCAAGAGGACTTGGACAGAGTAGTAAATGAGTTACATTTTCTGTTCTCAAGACATTATCTTCACCCTATTTATATAATTTTTAATCTCTCAAATATTTTCTTAAAGGCCTTTATTAAAAATTAAAATTTTGATTTTTATTCGTGTGGTGCCACTTACTGTATTTTTTCTTTGTTGCTTTGTATTTTTTTTTTCTGTGGATTTCAGTGAGACTTCTATTTTCACTCACTAGCTGAAATTGCCTGATCAGGGGGAACACTATTAGTCTGGAATTAGGAAAGGAGGATTTTGTTTGTAGGCATTTGGGGATAGTTACTCTTCTGCAGTGGCAAGGGAAAAATATGTATGTAATTTTATTATTAGGACTTTTGAGCTCTCTTATGCAAAGCATCTAGAATTTGTAATGACTCCCCAGTTGTCTGAGTTTTTTTTTTTTATATCACTCCTGGGGTTTAGGTGCTGTTCCTGGGCCTTTGTTCTCAAGGCTAGTGCTCTACTACTTGAGCCACAGCACCACTTCTGGCCTTTTCCGAATAGTTTATTGGAGATAAAAGTGTCATGGACTTGCCTGCCTGGGCTGGCTTCAAACTGTGATCTTTAGAGCTCAGCCTCTTGAGTAGCTAGGATTACAGGCGTGCGTCACCTGTGCCTGCTTTGGTTATCTTTTTCATAGATTTCTACTTTAATTTTTGGTTTGTTTTGATTTTTGAACTCAAGACCTTATGTTTGCTAGACAGACTACCACAAGTTTTTTTTTTTTAATTGTTATTTTTTGAATAGGGTCTTTAGCTTTAGCCTGCCTTGAACCTTGTTCCTCATACTTATCCCTCAAGTGCTGTGGCGATTACAGGCATGAACTATGACATGACTTATGTTAATCAACTAACTAGTGACTATTTCCTATTAATCTGAATTTTTTATTCTAACCTACATCATCAATGCTTTAATGTTTATCTTAGGGACATTTTTTTTTTTTTTGCCAGTCCTGGGCTTGAGCTCAGGGCCTGAGCACTGTCCTTGGACTTTCTCAAGGCTAGAGCTCTACCATTTGAGCCTTAGCACCACTTCCGGCTTTTTTCTATGTATATGGTACCAAGGAATCGAACCCTGGTCTTCGTGCATGCTAGGCAAACACTTTAACCAGTAGGCCAAACTCCTGGCCCCTATCTTAGGGACATTTTCATCTTCTCTTTAACCCAGCACCTTATCAAACATCTGAAAAATGAAAAATTTATTTACTAAAGTGTTACAAAATTTGCATTTTGATTGGCTTGTTTAATACATATTTGCTAATTACAGTGCAAATTATCAGTGATTAATATGTGATAAAGCAATAGGATGTTAATATACTAAAACTAAAAACTCATCTGTCCATGAGCTTGAGTCTTTTGGAACTTCTAGTTCCTTTAGAATGTTTTCTTTGTTCTTAAATTTGAAAAACATGGTTTTCTTTGGTTTTCTTTTCCAAGTTTTAAACTCTTTCTGAAGGTACTACTCAGGAGGCTGAGATCTAAGGACTGTGATTCAAAGCCAGCTGGGCAGGAAAGTCTGAAATGCTTATCTCCAACGCATCGTCAAAAAGCCAGAAGTAGAGCTATGGTTCCAGTAGCTGAGTACTACCCTTGAGCAAAAAGCTAAGGGACAGACCCAGGCCCAGAGTTCCAGCCCCAGTACTGGTGTGAATGCATGCATATACAAACAAACAAACAAACAAACATCTCAGAATACCTGAGAAGTTCAACTTCAACTATAGCAATTATAGGGTACAATTGTTACAATTGTTTTTTGGTGAGTTGTGCTGTAGTTCCCTGCATTTAAAAATATGTATTATGTCAAAAGAACATGTACAGCTGAAAACTTGGTCTTTTAATTTTCTTGCCACAAAGGAATTAGAGGAATCATCACTAATCCTTTGCAATAGTCACACACATACATACACACACACACACACACACACACACACACATACACACACAAAGCAACTACTTGTAAATATTTAGAATTAAACGTAAAGCTATATTTGGAGTGGTACTGAAGATCTGAGCAAGGACCCTAGGCAGAAGGCAAAGAAGGCAGACCTCAGGGAGCAACTTCTGGACTTGGTGTGTGAGTCAAAGCCTACAGGAAATGCTTATCTCCTGGGAAAGTGCTGTGTGAACCCCAGTATCACACACTTCTCTGGGTGGGAGTTGAGACTGGACTGTCTTGCTCCTGGATTTGAAACAAGTTAGTCTGCTTCAAGGACATGCCCCTGGGAAAAGACTGACTTCTGGAAACTGTTATTCTGGTATTGGAAATTACTATTCTGCTGATTGAACTGCTGATTGAAATTAGGCCTTAATCAATCAGATTTCTTTTGAAGTGCTAAAGAACTTACTAGACAGTAACTCTATAAGGGTAAAAGTAATAATAATGAGAATATTTACTGTTATTTCTGGATACCATGCTCTAGATACTCTATGTTATTAAGAAGAATTTTACTGAGCAATGATTTTACATCACTTCTGCCCTGTTAGCTGTCTTTTACCTAGGATTCTGCCCCTGGATCTGTAGAGCCTAATTAAATGTAAGGAAACTTCAACTTCATGGTGGTCTCCAGAAACTCTGAGTCACCCAGCCCTTTGTGACCCACTGCATGATGGCACCGGGCTTTTACCGAAGACATTTTCTTTTTCTTTCTTTCTTTTTTTTTTTTTTTTTGCCAGTCCTGGGCTTAAGCTGAGCCTGAGCACTGTCCTTGGACTTTCTCAAGGCTAGAACTCTACCACTTGAGCCTCAGCACCATTTCCAGCTTTTTTTTTTTCTATTTATGTGGTACCGAGGAATCGAACCCTGGTCTTCGTGCATGCTAGGCAAGCACGCTACCACTAGGCCAAACTCCTGGCCCCTACCTAAGACATTTTCTGCACCAACATCCTCAGCTGTCACTACTGAAAATTCTCTCCCTCTGATCTTTAACCTCCATTTGGATGAAAGAAGAAAACCAAGTCAAAACGCATCATACTTTCTGATTTTCTTAGTGTTTGACAAAAACTTGAGGTTTTGTATTGAAGCTAGGCTTCCAAGCACTTGGATCCTTTTTATTTTTTCCTCCAAAGTTTTCAAAATTTGACTTTGCAAAGTATAAGAAACGTTTAATAATTGTGAGAATTTGAGTATGCATTATTAGCTAGCAAAAGATATTAAGGATTGTTTTATGATTAACTTTGCTAAGTGATATAAGGGCCTTTTAGTTATACAAGAAAATATTCCCTTCATGTAACCCTTCTATTAATTACAATAAAAAATATATGAAAAAAAAGAGAAAATATCCCTTGTTTTTAGAGACAGTAGTGAAGGTGGATTGGGAATGAGGCTGGAGTGGGAAAAAGGGGACATACCACAAGGAGTTGAACATACACCATTCTTGGAGTTCATGCTCACTGACTCACACAGGCATGTGACAACATCTCAAGTTTGCCTTAAGGTTGCAGGTATGTAACCTGAAACATATTGGGAGGTGAGTAGATGCCGGAGTTTTGGATTCTCCTTCCTTATCACTCTTACCCAAATATTCCAGTGAACTCTATTGGTTTCCTTAGCTTTGTCACCTCATCATAATCTCCTATCAGGGCACAATATTTTATTCCAATTATCAACTGTTTCTGTTTTTATCCACCGCAATCCATTCTCCACACAGCTGACAGAATGAAACCTTCTAAGACTGGAGCAGACCATCATGTTCTGGTTTCCAAAGTCCAATGGCTGTCCATTACATTAAGACCCAAATTCTACTATAAGGTGGACATTCCAGTGGAATCTGGCCTCCTTTACCCTTTGTGTGGCAATGATTGTCTTTACTCATCCATCAGCCCTGCTATTCTGCAGCTCCTTTTCCATTTACAATTGCTCCTTTTTCAGAAAATATTATCTAGTATGATAACTTCGGCAACAGTTTAACCACGCAAGTACATATTGCACTTGGTTTTTTAAAAAGCAAAAACAACCAAGAATGATAATATGAAAGGGGATTGAAGTTCAGCTGGTGGTGGCTCCGGAATGCAAAATGCTTGACCACAGGGAGAAAAGTTTTAACCTAAACAACTCATTTTACTTTACATGCCAAGTTCTTTGGCCTTGGGACAGTCATTACTCAAAAATCTTAAGTGTTGAAAGAATTGTAATCTCCCATTTGGATTTTATCTTTCAGTTGAAAGAACATGGCTTCATTCATGGTACACATAAAACGTTATCAATGTGCGCATTTTTCTGGCATATGTTTCAAGCATGTACTTAGAATCTGCACTCAAAGGTTGATCTGCATTGCCATGTTTCCCAGTGGGAAAGTAAAATACTTGAAATACGGTTATGATATTGTTAAACATTCTTTTGTTTGGTGGCACAAAGTAATACATTCAATTCTATCATTGAGGGGGAGCAGCTAGGACTGCAACTCAGTGGCAGATGGATCAAGGGATCCATCTCAAGCTTCACACCTTCACATGTGTGGCAGGCGTGCATACGCACACACCCCCTACACCTGTCATCCCAGCAGATGGAGTGAACAAAGCCCCCTTTGAAGTATGTTGGCCTCCTGTCATGTTCTGCTGCAGTACTATCTCCACACCTCAACTTGTGTGTGAGTGTGCTGGTGTTCAGGCTCCAGCCCAGGGTCTGGGCGCTGTCCCTCAGTGTCTTCCACTCACGGCTAGCCCTCTACCACTGGAGCCACACCTCCACTTTGGGTTTTTTGCTGGTTATGGGAGATAAAGGGTCTCATGGCTGTCTTACTTGAGCTGGCTTCCAACTGCTGTCCTCAGTCTCGGCTGACTCTAGGCTCTGCCATACCCCCGGCTCGGGCGGCTCCCCGGGTACAGCGCGGTGCCCGCGGGCCCTGCATGGAACAGGAGGGGGGGGGTGTCTGCGCCCTGGCCTTGGGGTGGGATGGGGGTGAGGACGGGGTGGGGAGGTGGGGTGGGGGGTCTGCACCCTGGCCTTGGGGTGGGGTGGGGGTGAGGACGGGGTGGGGAGGTGGGGGTGGGGGGGTCTGCGCCCTGGCCTTGGGGTGGGGTGGGGGTGAGGACGGGGTGGGGAGGTGGGGTGGGGGGGGTCTGCGCCCTGGCCTTGGGGTGGGGGTGAGGACGGGGTGGGGAGGTGGGGGTGGGGGGGTGGGGGGGGTCTGCGCCCTGGCCTTGGGGTGGGGTGGGGGTGAGGACGGGGTGGGGAGGTGGGGTGGGGGGTCTGCACCCTGGCCTTGGGGTGGGGTGGGGGTGAGGACGGGGTGGGGAGGTGGGGTGGGGGGTCTGTGCCCTGGCCTTGGGGTGGGGTGGGGGTGAGGACGGGGTGGGGAGGTGGGGTGGGGGGTCTGCGCCCTGGCCTTGGGGTGGGGTGGGGGTGAGGACGGGGTGGGGAGGTGGGGTGGGGGGGGGTCTGCGCCCTGGCCTTGGGGTGGGGGTGAGGACGGGGTGGGGAGGTGGGGGTGGGGGGGTGGGGGGGGTCTGCGCCCTGGCCTTGGGGTGGGGTGGGGGTGAGGACGGGGTGGGGAGGTGGGGTGGGGGGTCTGCACCCTGGCCTTGGGGTGGGGTGGGGGTGAGGACGGGGTGGGGAGGTGGGGTGGGGGGTCTGTGCCCTGGCCTTGGGGTGGGGTGGGGGTGAGGACGGGGTGGGGAGGTGGGGTGGGGGGTCTGCGCCCTGGCCTTGGGGTGGGGTGGGGGTGAGGACGGGGTGGGGAGGTGGGGTGGGGGGGGGTCTGCGCCCTGGCCTTGGGGTGGGGGTGAGGACGGGGTGGGGAGGTGGGGGTGGGGGGGGTGGGGGGGGGTCTGCGCCCTGGCCTTGGGGTGGGGGTGAGGACGGGGTGGGGAGGTGGGGGTGGGGGGGGTGGGGGGGTCTGCGCCCTGGCCTTGGGGTGGGGGTGAGGACGGGGTGGGGAGGTGGGGGTGGGGGGGGTGGGGGGGTCTGCGCCCTGGCCTTGGGGTGGGGTGGGGGTGAGGACGGGGTGGGGAGGTGGGAGAGGGGGGGGTCTGCGCCCTGGCCTTGGGGTGGGGTGGGGGTGAGGACGCGGTGGGGAGGTGGGGTGGGGGGCCTGCGCCCTGGCCTTGGGGTGGGGTGGGGGTGAGGACCGGGTGGGGCGGGAGCCGCCTCGTTCAAGGTCAGGGTCAGCCACGCCGGCCTGAGGCGTGAACAAACCAGCCAGCTGCGGGAGGAGAACCGCGAAGGCCTCGGGAGGACGTTCGAGGTCGGAGGGCCTCGTTCGGCCCGGCTTCGCCCGAAAGCCAGGCGGGCGGCGGGAGGCCAGGCCGGGCGGCGGCCCACCGCGCCGAGGGCCCCTGAAGGCGGAGCTCATTCCGCGGGAGACCCCACCAGGCACCGCGGCGGGTGAGGGCCGGGCAGGCCTCGGGGAGGGCGGAGAGGGCGTCGCACGCGCGCGCCGGGCCCGCGGACACCGCCGGGCGCGCTCACCCGCCGCGTGGTTTTCCCGCGCGCCGCCCGGGGGGCGGGGAAGAACCCGGATGGAACCGCCCCGGAGTCCCCGGCCCCTCCCACCGCCTTTGAATCGCAGAGCGGGGCGGGGTTGCACTGCCTTCAGCACGCTGATTGGCTCCTCGCTTCAGGATCCTCCTTGCGATTGGACGCCCCGAGTGCCAATCACAGAGCGTCGCTGGTCTCTCAGACTGTGGCTAGAAGGAGACGGCGTCGACGTCTGAGGAGCCGCGCCGCGTCCCCGTCCTCGGCCCGGCGTTCCCGTCCTGTCGGAGGCTTCAGGGCGGCGAGGCCCGGACAGAGGCTCCCCGAGGCGGCTGGGGAGGACCCGGGGCTGCCGGCGAGCCTGTCGTCACCCGGCTCTGCGCCATGTCGTGGATGTTTAAGAGGTGAAGGGGCTGGGCCTGGCGGCGTCCCCGCGTGAACCTGACCTTCGCTGCGGTTCATCCGCGCTCCCCGGGCGGGCTCGGCCCCGTGCCTTGCGCGGCGCGCGGGCGGCCTCGGGGAAACGAAAGGAAAACACGGCTCCGGCCGCGGTCCGTGGGGGGGTCGGGGCCGGGGGGGGCGGGGGCCGGGCTGCGGGCCCCTGCACGCCCGCGGAGAGGACGCCCACCGTGCGGCCGGGCGCCCCGGGCCGGCCCCGGGCGGCGCACGGGAAGCCGTCCGCAGGCACCGACTCGCCAGGAGAGCCGGGGAGAGGCCGGCGCCCGCGGCTCGCCCGGCTGCGGCGCAGGCCCAGCTCGCCGCCAGCACCGCGGATCGAAGCCGGCCCGGGCGGCGGCACCATCCTGGAGACGCTGATGTCCAGGGGACCACCGGGGTGTCGGAAGCGGAGCCGCGGCTCGGCTGGTACCGTGCCAGCCTGCAGAAAGAAAAAAAACGCAGAGGGAGCGTGCAGGGCCCCAGGGTGCGCACTCGCGCACCACACGGAGCGGGAGACTTCCCGAGGGCGCCCACCGCCCAGAGTGGGGCTTAGGCCCATTCTGCGGTCCTGATCACGAAGGGGTCGGCTGCAGGGCCGTGGTACCGGGCCTGACGCCCTCGTTCAGTGTTCCATGATGTCATACTTTGGAAGCCTGAGTAAGACATCTTCTGTTGGTCATGAATGCCAGGTAAAAAAACAAAAACAAAACCACCACCTATGAACGTGGTTTCTGTGAGTCTCTGGAGATCACGTGTCATTGAAATGTTGGCACATTGTTTCCCACTGAAATAGATGGTCTTCCCTGCGGAAGAGATCTGTGAACAGGACAACGTCTTTTCCTTTAGAATAGGAGCAGAAGTGTGGTAGAAGTGGCAGTGCCGACTGGATGCCTGTCTCATTCATTCAGTTCCAGTCTTAGCTAGAAGAGTTACTCCATTTGCTGGGATTTCAACCGAAGATTTCATTTGCTGGAATAATGTGAGGAAACTGCTGGTCTTAGAGAAATGAGAAGTAGTTGTTCAATACCATACATTTTCTGTGCTTTTTTTTTTTTTTTTTTTAAGCAGGGATCCTGTTTGGAAGTACTTGCAGACTGTCCAATATGGAGTCCATGGAAATTTTCCACGCCTCTCATATCCAACTTTCTTTCCACGTTTTGAATTTCAAGATATTATTCCTCCAGATGACTTCCTAACCAGTGATGAAGAGCTAGATTCAGTTTTATTTGGAACACTGAGAGGTCATGTGGTTGGGCTACGCTATTACACAGGAGTAGTGAGTATAAAAGTAGATACTAAATAAAGCGGTAATGCATTTATAGTATTAACCTGTCAGTCAAGAATATGTGCCATCATTTATTCTACTACAAGTGAAGCCAGAGAAGAATTACCTTCTTTGGCTCATCTTTTACATTTCTATCATGCTTATGGTATACAGACCACTTTTGCCTGTTTTATCATTTGATTTTTACAGTAATGCTGAGGTAGCACACAACTGAGAAAATGAAAGTTCAAAGATTTGTCCCCAGATTTGTGCACAGATTCTATGTGTTAAATGTAGAAATGACTTTCCCTTCTGTACCTGAGCACACATTTTGATTTTTGTTTTATTTCATTATTATTAGTATAATAATAAGTGTATGTTTGTGCACTTGTATGTGCATATGCCAGTCCTGGGGCTTGAATTCAGGGCCTGGATGCTGTCCCTGAGCTTCTTTTTCTAAAGGCTGGTGCTCTACTACTTGAGCCACAGCTCCACTTCTGACTGCTTTGGTAGTGTAGTGGAGGTAAGAATCCTTGAAAGACTTTTCTGCCTAGGCAGACTTTGAATCACAGTCCTCAGATCTCAGCCTCCTAGGATTATAAGCTTGAGTCATTAGTGCCTGGCTTTTCTGATTCTGTTGTTTTTAATGTCTCTTCCCCAGTTTTTTTTTTGTTTTTTTTTTTTTTGTTTTTTTTTTTTTGCCAGTCGTGGGCTTGAGCTCGGGGCCTGAGCACTGTCCTTGGACTCTTCCCCAGTTTTTAATTAGGAAATGGCATGAAATAAGTTGGAGGCTAGATATATTTTTTCCTCATGACTTATAAATGCTTCTTCCCCCTTTTTAGATTCTGGAGAACCAACCTGCTTTGGGTTTAAATCACAACTATGCTACTTATTAGATCTGTGACTTTGGGCAAGTTACTCAACTTTTCTGTACTTTAGTGTCTTTGTATATGAAATGGGAATAATGATGATTGCTAGGTCTTCAAAACTCCATCTGTGCAGTCAGTGTACTTTGAACAGTAAATGCTTGATAAAGGTTAACTTAGGCTGTTGGAAATTTCAGGTAGTAAGAATCTGATAATTAGATTTAACTGTAACTTTCAAATATTAAGGATTTGTTAACTTCCTCAGTGAATATAATTAGGAAAGTCATAGAGGAAAAATCATTAAATATATTAAGTAGTTTTAGTTTAAGTCCAGGTTTTTGTTATATAACTTTTTAGTACAGAAATCTCAGACTGAAAGCTATTATTTTATCATCTTTATATTGATAATATAACAATGTTTGTTCATATTTTAATTAGGTTAATAATAATGAAATGGTCGCATTACAACGAGAGCCCAATAACCCGTACGATAAGAATGCGATCAAAGTGAACAATGTGAATGGAAATCAGGTTGGCCATTTAAAGAAAGATCTTGCAGCTGCTTTGGCCTCTATCATGGACAACAAATTAGCACAAGTGGAAGGGTAAGGGACTCATAGTTTAGTTTTGATAATTGTGATTGGTAGTTACCCTTGAGCAAAAGGTTTTTTACACCCACAATGGTCTTGTAACAGTTTTTATCACTGTGCCTCTAAACATATGCTCAGCTTGCTTATCAGCCTCTGTTTTCCAGTCATCAAACATCTGTCCCTCCTTTTCCTATTAAATTATTGCCATGGAGAAAGAAAAATAGACTTTGGTTTCCATACTAGGAAGTATACTCCATCTCTTCAGGTCTTTTCCTTGCATACATTTGGGATTTGGGGGGTGTTTGTTTAAATCAGAGGTTGAACAACTGGTAGCCTGGGATCTGGGTAGGTGAGGTTTATTTTACCTGTACCATGTTTGAAGAGCTTTTTACTTTGATGGTCTGAATGTAGACATTTTGTGTTTCCTACATAATGTTGTCTAAATATAAGTTACTCATGAAGACATTTCTTTCAATAAGAGGAAGATCTCAATTCCACATAGTGTTAGTTTGTTGGAACGTAGAAGTAGCGATTCCTGTAGATATATTTCTAGCTGTTCCACCATGCAGGGTGGGGGACGCAGGGCTAGGGAGACCTGGTACTGTGGGCCTTGCGCTCTACCTTGGCTATTTTGCTCAAGATTGATGTTCTACCACTTATGCTATAACTCTAACTCTTGCTTTCTGCTGGTTAATTGAGTGTCTCAAAATTATCTACCTGGCTGGTTTCAAACCATGATGCTCAGCTTCTAGCCTCTTGAGTAGCTTGCCCTTTCATTTCTTAAAACTTTCTGGTTACTTAAAAAAAAATTAGGTATTTGTGTTTAATGTTCTCTATTTTAATCTGTGGGATGTTTGTGTGTTCTAATGTCTGGGATAGCCATACCCTGCTCCCAGATGGATTTGAAGAATAAATACATGCCCAGCAGTGTTTGACTTGGTTTTTGTCTTACTCCGTTTATGATTTTTAGACATGGAGATGGGAATTTTTAGTGAATTTGTAGCAAGTCCTTACAAATCAGTCCTTACTCTCCTGGCAGAATGACTTACTCCTGTATTCTGAGCTTCACTTTCTCTAGTAAATGTACTCCTTTTTATTTGACAGCCTTGTTTGTAAAGAAGTTCTCTTTGTATTTTAAAACTACCCCATTTTCTCAGTTTAATCTGGTATTATACATTGTAGGAAACATGTTTCCTTCTGATAGTTGCTGTTGTGTTTCTTTCCTTTTTTGATCTTTTGAGTTTCCCCAGCTATTCCCTTCTTATTTAATTTCCATGTAGCCTTTGACTAGTATACTTGGAATATTTAACAGATTGTTCATTAGGATAAAAAATAACTTCTAATTTTTCATATTTTTCTCTCCCAACTACACAACAGGGTAGTTCCTTTTGGTGCAAACAATGCTTTTACAATGCCCTTGCATATGACTTTTTGGGGAAAGGAAGAAAATAGAAAAGCAGTTTTAGATCAGTTGAAGAAACATGGATTTAAATTGGGTCCAGCACCAAAAAGTAAGTTTAGGGTTTAACTTAATATTATTTTGACATTGTAAGAGGAAAGAATTATGAAACATTTATTTTCTTTAGAGTTTGGCTAAATTTAACTTGTTCTGTAAGCTCCAAGTTATAACCTCTTGTTTTTTTTTTTTTTTTGCCAGTCCTGGGGTTTGAACTCAGGGCCTGGGCACTATCCTTGGACACTTTTTGCTCAAGGCTACTGCTCTGCCACTTGAGCCACAGCACCATTTCTGGCTTTTTCTGTGTATGTGTAATGTGGTACCAAGGAATCGAACCCAGGACTTTGTGCATGCTAGGCAAGCACTCTATTACTAGGCCATGCTCCTGGCCTATATACTCTTTTGAGTCTTCTAAGGAAATCTCTTGACTTTTATTTTGTTTTTCTTTTGAAATACAGGTAGAGTCATTTAATGGTCAGATTTTGAGAAATGCATCATTTTATGGTTTTGTCATTGTGCTAACATCACAGAGTACTCACACAAAATCCAGGGGCAGTGTTGTCACTAGACCTGCAGTCTTAGTAAGTCCTCATCATACATCAGCTCTCATTGATTGAAATGAGAATGCTGCAAGTATACTCACATGTACTCATACGTGCACCAACAACTCAAGGAGATCCCACGTGCCTCCTTTAATTTCCTTCAATGCTAACGTCATGATTGGAATGTTCTTTTTAATTTTAAAAAGTAAAGAAATTTCCCAATAGGAAATGAAAAAGAATTGTTTGTTGACAAGATTTTATTCAAATAATGTGAAATGATTTTTAACAATTTTTTGAATGATCTATTATTTAAATTTTTTGCAGTTATTTTATAGTTCTGAGGCTCTGACTAGGATTCTCTTATGTATACTTCCCCCATATGTGGACTGACAAGCACGTTACACCCCCTCCTCCCATCCCTGCCCCATCTAGCTTCTTTATTGGTTGAGTTGGTATCTTTTGAACTTTTTGCCTGAGCTAGGTTTAGAACTCCAACCTCCTGATCGCCACCTCCTTAATAGTTAGAAATATAGGCAAGAGTCACTATACCTGGCCGTAGCTTTAAAAGTATTTTTTTTTAGGCCTAGAATTGTAGCTTAGTGATAAGGAACAAGCCTAAACTTATTTTTTTCTTTTTCTTCTTTTCATGGTTCTAGGGATTTGAACTTAGGGCCTCACCTGTATTTGGCAGGTACTCTACCACTGGAAGTCCTCTTTGGGAATTTTTAATATATTAGCATGAAGCTTATGTTTTCTTATTTCCTTCTCTTTCATTTGGTGACTTTATCATTTCCATTTATAAATTATAGCTTTAGGATTCAGTTTGGAAAGTGGTTGGAACTCTGGAAGAGCTGGACCAAGCTATAGTATGCCAGTTCATGCTGCAGTACAGATGACAACTGAACAGGTTTGGCTATTTATTTTTTTTACTTTTTTTTTGTCGGTCCTGGGGCTTAAACTCAGGGTCTGGGCGCTGTCCTTGGGTTCTTTTTTGCTCATTGCTAGCACTCAATCACTTGAGCGACAGCTCTACTTTTTGTTTTTTAGTGGTTAATTATAGAAGAATTGCATGGGTTTTTCTGGCCAGGTTGCTTTGAACTGAGACCTTCACATCTCCTGAGTAGCTAGGATTATAGGCACGAGTCACTGGTTCCTGGCTCCTCTTTTATTTTGTATGGTAATCTAAAGTGATTTTTAAATGTCGAAAGTGGTGTTTATAAGATAAATATGTACGCATTAATATCCATGATCTTCAGATGTGTTGTTGAGATAATAATGAAACTAGGCATATTAGCTAGAGTATACATGTGGTCATTTGCAAACATTATCTAGAAAGCATTGGTAAAGAGAACAGTCATCCCTTGATATTCACAGAGAGTGGTTCCAGGATTCCTAAGTCTGTTAATCTAAAATGGCATGGTATTTGTATATAACCCACAGGCATTCTCCCAAATACTGGACTCTTCTCTTTCCAAATTTCTTGTATTACTAATGTACTGCCATGCTGTTCAGGGGATGGTGACAAGAGAGTATGTTATGTGCTTAGTACAGGCAAGATCATTGTAGTCCTATCGTTTTGATCCATAGCTGGTTGATCTTACTAGGTAGTCAGTTTGAGAAGAAAAAACCAAATTAATATGGACCAATAATAGCAAAACTTGTTTGATGTCTCTTTCAACTATAGTTACCCTTTTTGCTCTAATTGTCATCATCATATTTTCCCCATGTGCTGTTCCAAGGGCACTTGAGGTTGTGTCTGGTTGGCAGACCAAAGCCACCATGTTTGATAGACTTCTGATGTGTATTCATGTTCAAAAGTAATTGTAGTAAGTGTGTTTGTTGCTGTAAAATTGGGCTACAGAAGATGAAATGAGGCCAAGCTACTCAGGAGACTGAGATCTGAGGAGCTCAGTTTGAAGCCAACGCAGGCAGCTACATCACTAGCTCCTGTGAACTTTTTTCACTATGTTTTTTTTATATCATTTCATATTTACAAAATCACCTGTTTAACCTTCAGTAAACAATGTTGGACTTTAAAGAACTTACATGCCTTTTTGCATTTGACTTGTTAAATTTAAAATCTGAAATAAGTGAAATTATCACTTTAGTTGGTTTGCTTACTGAGATTTCTTATTGCTGTTTATTGTATAGCTTAAGACAGAATTTGACAAATTGTTTGAAGATTTAAAAGAAGATGATAAAACTCATGAGATGGAACCAGCTGAGGTATAGAAACAATACTTTCTATTTAAAACTTGAGGATTTTAAAATGCCAATTTATTTATTTTGTTTTATTTTTATGCCAGTCCTGGGGCTTGAACTCAAGGCCTGGGCACTGCCCTTGGGCTTTCTCAAGATTGAGCTCTACCACTTGAGCCACAGCACCACTTCCAGTTTTTTTCTATGTTTGTGGTAACAAGGAATTGAACCTGGGTCTTTATGCATGCTAGGCAAGTACTCTACCACTAGGCCAAACTCCGGGCCCCTTTTATTTTCTTTATTTTCTTTTTTGTGTGTAAGACCAACTCAGGCTTTGCATGTTAAAGGAGAAAAGGCTGACTGTACCTCTCTGGGCATTTTATTTGTAGGCTGTTGAAACACCATTGCTTCCACATCAGAAACAAGCTCTCTCTTGGATGATCTCACGGGAAAATAGTCAAGATCTCCCACCATTCTGGGAACAGCGAAATGACTTATACTATAACACAATAACAAATTTTTCTGAGAAGGACCGACCAGAGAATGTCCATGGAGGGATTTTAGCTGATGATATGGGTTTGGTAATTACTTTTTTTTCCAAGTTAATGAAGTCTTATTTTATGACAGTGTTTTTGTAGGAAGTAATTCTGAAGTTGAAAGATGGGTGCCACTTTTGAATCAAGATTTTACATTCAGGGTAGAAGTTTTTTTTTGTAGTTTTTACTTAAAATAACATTAAATTTCTTGTTTGATTAAAGAACAATTATGAAATATTAATGGCATAAACATTCTTGGTTTTCTTTTGAAAGTCAGGATAGCCTATTTATAAGCTTTTTAAAAAATTGCTTTATTATGTATTTTTGGTGTGCAAAGCACTGTGCCAAATGATTTATTGTAAAAAATTCCATTTGAGCAGCAGTATATAAAGGGTGGTATTAATATACTTAATTTATAGGTAAGAAAGCTGAGGCCCAAAGAATTTGGCTGCCTGTATGAGTGGCAAAGCACTGTAGGCACATGGTTGTTGATAGCACAGGGCCTTGATAACTCTCCTACTTTATGAGCTTTCTTTAAACCAGTGAAAAGAGTAGAGGGTGGCTCAGTGGGGGAGCATCATTGCAGGGCCCTGAGTTAAATTTCCAACACTGTTGAAAACAAAAACAGATGAAAACAATGTATATAAAATTGTGTCTTGTCACAGGTATAATGATACATCATATAATACATACTTAGTAGCTATCTATGAATCATTGGACCAGTGGTTTTTGTACTTTTGGTCCCAGGGATTTCATTTTTGTGAGTGATACTTATTAGCATTTATAGTATTAGGCCTTAAAAGAACTATTTAAAAATATCAATAAACACTTGATAGAAACTCACAAGTGGTTAATATAAATAACATTTTAAAATGAAAGGCAAATTGTTCAAAAACTATAGCAATTTTGTTGAGAGCACTGATACTCTTTTACATTAAAATTTTTTTTAAAATTTTCAGCCAAAAGGTGACAACTGCAATGCCATAACTGCTTCTTTATTCAATCTGTTGTGACTATGTTGTTTTTGGTTGAGGTACATAAAGAAAATTTGTCCATTTTTATAGGAAAGACTATTTTAATAATGTTCGATAATTTGTAGGTTTAATGCTATACTAACATCCAAAAAGTATTAATTGATTTGGAACTTCAAATTGTATGAGTGAGCTTTTTATACTCTTTCATTAAAATCCAGTTGTTTATCGTCTACCTTGAATGCATGCTTTACCTAAGCATGATTTTATAACCAGGCTCACCTACGTAGACAACATTGGCTCACTATGTTATGCTGGTCTGCAGTTGCTGTATCATATCATCATATAGTATCACAAACTGGCCTTTACTAGAAAATCAGTTATACTTTTGGAAGCTCCCATGTTCATCATGCTGATAAAAGTTTTGCAAAGTTCTATTTTTTTTTTGTATTGGCAATTCAGATTTTTTCATTCACTAAATACTCAGTGGTTTCCTAAAGTGACAGCCTCACTTTACTCACTGTCAGGAAAATATTTTCTAGATACTCACTTGTGAGCAGTTACAGTTGCCAGCTTTTCAAGTGGGAAAAAAATAGCTGTATGAAGAAAAGACTAGCTGAGGTTACAACTCACAGTCTCTAGTGATTTACTCCAGCCAACTCTTGTATTTCTCTATACAAGCATTTTTGTGTACTTAAATAGATATGTACTTAAGAGGTATAAAATTTGCTTCCTTGAGAACATTCTTAAGAGGAACTGGATTTTCATTTTCCTCTGAGTATATATAGGCATTGAGAACCCGAAGACTAACATGAGGATGGGTGCCAGCGCCTGTGCTCTATGCTGAGACGCCAGCACTCCTCCACAGTTCTTTTTTACCAGGGCCCTTAGCCATCAAGGAGTCTGGGGACCATATTTGAAAAGTGCTTTTTACTCTGCTTTAGATTGCCAGAGATTTATGTATTTTTACTGAATTTCACTGTGGAACATTTTGAAAAAATTAGTTGATTTCTATTTAAGAAAAAAGCATAGAACTTAGCCTTTAGGCTTCTGATAAGTTTTGGTGCTTAATTTTTGATACTGTTTTCAAATCCCATTTAATGAAATGATTGCCTTCATTGCAATTACTTAATATTAGTTTTGGGGCCAGCAGTGTGGCCTAGTGGTAGAGTACTTGCGCTGGGTTTGATTCCTCAGTACCACAAACACAGAAAAAGCCGGAAATGGTGCTGTGGCTGAAGTGGAAGAGCACTAGCCTTGAAAAAGCCTTAAGGACAGTGCTTAGGCCCTGAGTTCAAGCCCCAGGTCTGGCAAAACAACAAAAAAATTAGCTCTGAACTTCATTGCAATAGTTGTGAATATTTTTCATAATAAAATTGATAGGTCAGTGATAAATATAGAATCTTAGAACTATAATCATTTAAGAAATGACATTTTTTCAGAGATATGTGTAGTATTTTACAGTAAATCATTTAGTTATTCCTAATAATCAGATGAGGAAAACATTTCTTAATGAAGAGAAATACATGTCTATTATGGTATAATAAACATACACTTTTATGGCTTTGGATGCTACTCAATATTTGGTTACTTTGTTTTCAAATTAGATATAGGCTGCTGCTTTTGGTCACTGTGTTTCAGAACTTAACCATATGTTTTTTAAACACTATTTTAAAGGGTAAAACTCTAACAGCTATTGCAGTAATTCTTACCAACTTCCATGATGGCAGCCCTCTGCCTGTTGAAAGAGTTAAAAAGAATCAACAGAAGAAGGTAAAGTATTACTAAATGTATTTTGTGTGAAATTTCTCTTACTGTGAAGCCTTTAAAAGTCATTAAAATTAATTGCCAAGTCAAGTGTGGTGGCTCACGCCTGTAACCCTAGCTACTCTAGCTACTCAGTGAGGCTGGGATCTGAGGATTGCCTTCAAAGCCAGCCCGGGCACTAAAGTCTATGAGACTCTTATCTCCAGTTAACCACTGGAAAACCAGAAGTGGTGCTGTGGCTCTAGGGATAGGGCAGTAACCTTGAGTTGAAGAGCTCAGGGACAATGCCCAGGCCCAGAGTTGAAGCCCCACGACTGACAAAAAGAAAAAAAAAAGCCTATAAATTGATGTCTAATGTACACAGAAATGTGCTTACTTGTGGTCTTTTTTTCATATTTTTTGTAATTAATAGAAGGGTTACATTACATTCATCAGATAGAAGGTACAATGCTTCACAAACATTGATATACCCTTTCTCATGTCTTGGTTCCCATTTCCCTCCCCCTACCCCTTATTAGTGGTCTTTACAAGATGTTTATAAAAGTATCACATTCTCTTTTTGTATGAGCTGCTTATTGGGGCTTGAACTTGGGGTCTAAGTGCTGTCTGTCAGCATTTTTGGCTCAAGGTTGGCTTTCTACCACTTGAGCCTCCACTCTACTTTGCCACTGTTTGGTGGCAAATTGGAAATGAGTTTCATGGATTTCCTGCTTGGGCTGGCTTTGAACCGTGTTCCTTCAGATCTTAGCCTCTGAAGTAGCTAGGATTACAGGTCCTGAGCTCAGCTCACCAGTGCTCAGCTAATTTGTACATTCATGTTCATCTCCCTTTAACCACCAGTTTTAGAATCAGGAAATGATTTAAAAGTAGCCTTTATTACCTAAACTAAGGCACTCTAAATGTAGGCTCTGTCTATGTTTATTTAAAACTGATGATGGAACTATTGAGGAAGTAATGCCTTTTCACCCAGGAACATAAAGATTGCCCTGTGAACAGTGCACCTGTGAAACTTGGAAGGAGCTGTACCAGTGGAGAGGCAGATGGGCTAAGGAAAGGTGAGCTTCAGTTCTGACTACCACCTGATACCAGCTTTCTGAGGTTTGGCTATAGACTAGATGAGAATTTAGGATCTCCTTTTCTAAAGACCCTCCTGGCACTGGAGGAAAGTCAGGAAAGGTTTCATAAAGCAGGGGATTAGATTGGGTAGTTGCTCACCAGTCAGAAAGCTGCAGAAGGACATTTGTGACTTGAGAAAAAGACTCCATCCAGGTGAAAATGTTCTGACATCTCTGTGTGGTATGGCATTTGTAATACAGTATGTGTGAGCAAGAGCAGGTGAAATTGGAGAGATCGATAGGAGTCAAATTCTGAAGTCAGAGGAGAAATGAGATAACCGGACTTAACAGTTCTTGATCTTCACAAAATTAACTTCTGAGACTAAAGAAGAGCAAGACTCGATACACTTCAGTAGGTAAAAAATTGGAAATTGCTACTGTTTTGGGTAGGAATGAGAAATAGAGCATTTTAAGAAAGATGAGAATGTGTGATTTTATTTTGAGTTTTGTTTTGCTGGATGTAGGAAAGAAATCCCATGGGTTGGGAGATGATTTCTTAGAATGAAGAGACTAGTGGGTGTGTATGAGGAATGGAGAACTGGAGAACGGCACGGTGAGGAAGCTGTAGAAGGCAGACGGAAAGTAGAGGGAATACATAGACCGGGCAGGGCTTAAAAACCCGTAGGAAACTTGGGGGCTTTTAGGTGATACATCTGATTTTCCTTGTAAAGTGAAATCTTGGCAGAAGAGCCAGCACATGCATTATTCTGGAGAATGACTAGAGGAGTTAAATGGAGGGCTTAAAGAGAGTGAAGTAAGCCAGGCACCAGAGGCTCACACCTGTAACCCTAGCTACTCACTCAACAAGCTAAGATCCGAGGATCATGGTTCTAAGCCAGCCCTGGCAGAAAAGTCTGTAAAATGGTTATTTCTAGTTAACTACCAAAAAGCTGGAAGTGGGGCTGTGGCTCAACTGTTAGAGCGCTAGCCTTGAGTACATCCAGGCTCTGAGTTCAAGCCCCAGTACCAGGACGAAAAATAAGAGGAGTGAAGTAGTTACAAAAACTGAAGATCAGAAATAGAAATTTGTGATAATTTGACAACTTTTTTTAAAAAAAATTGCAACAGAAGGACCCAGAGGTAGTGAAGAGCCAAGTATTTCAAATGTCAAGAAGAAAAAGCATCCTGTGGCAGAATCCTCTAGCTCCCGTCCCAAAAGGTAAATTTACCATTGTGATTTGATCATTTGAAACATGTTTAAACTATATTTCCATGTGTAGGAGAGATGATCACTATTCTCAATTACATAGTTATTTCATATACATTTCTTATTTCAAGCATTTTGGTTCAAAGTAATAGTGATTTATAAATGACGTGAATTGGTAGTTTTTAATAATTACTTAAATCTTTCTATCACTCTCTCCTCCCCCCATTTCATCTAGTAACTAAGATCTAGCTACTGTGTTTTTTTTTTTTTTTTTTAATTGAGTTTCAGAAGTCTTTGTAGAACCTTGGGGATGAAAATTGCAGAGTATTTACAGCATGGTCTTACAAGGGTATCCTTTGCTCTTTCCAGTTCTGTGTCACTTCACTAGTAACAGGAGCCCGACATGGTAACATTATATACCAATATATAACTAGTGAGCATCTAGGTAAAATTGAATTCATACTTCACTCCCTGTATTCTTACCTTTCATCTGTTAGCTTCACAAGCTCATTTACTATCTCAAATATCTAAGTACTAGGCTTTTGCTATATAATGTTCATATCTACAGATGAGTCTCATGCTGGAGTTCTAGTAGTAGTTATTCTACTAATAGGGATCTCAGTCAGTGCAGCCTGGTTGATTGTTCTGTCATTTCCACCCACTTGAACTGAGGTCAAAAGTAACAGCCGTCATCTTCTTCTTAGCTAAATCTCAAATCTTCCCACGCTCAACTGATAATAAACCCAGTAGCAGAAGCGTATTAGTATTAGGTAGACTGGATTAGATGCAGGGACATATACAGGCAGTAAGGAGGATGTGGAGTAAGAACAGCTGACGTACAGATTGTAGCAGCATTAGTGTATACACTTAGTGAGCGACTGACACTTGTTTTAGGGATTTTTTTTTTTTTAATACAACGTTCTATCCTATAAAGTAGATTCTGTTTTGACTCCCTGTTTTCCAAGTGAGGAAATTAAGGTACTAAGAGAATATTAGATTACTTGTCCAAAGTCCCATAGCAAATTAGTGTCAGAATGAGGAATTTGAATGTGGGTTAGCCAAACTCCAGAGTACACAGACACATTGTCTCTGCATGAAATTTATGAAAACTTCCATTCAGAAAGAATCATTTTGCGGTTGTCTGCTTATTAAAAGTATTTTCTCTGCTAACCAGTTTTTATTCTAGTTTTATATAAACGTAATTGAGCTGTTACATACTGAACTCAGCATTGAAACGAGTGCAGTTATGCTGCACTTTGTGTATGTACCTGTCTGGTTGTAAAAACAGATTTGACTTTCATTTGTCAAATAAAATCTTTCTCCTAGCAATATTTTTCAGAAAGTAAATGGACAAGACATAATGCATTTGTATTGTATTTATTTAAAGATGTTGCAGATACTTATTTTGTTTGGGATTGGTAAAAAAAAAAGTTTTTTTGTGTGTTTTAGAAGAAAAACTGCAGTTCAGTACATTGAAAGCAGTGATTCAGAGGAGGTTGAGACAAGTGAATTGCCACAGAAAATGAAAGGTAATATGTAATGGATTCGATTTGATAATATATTGAATTGGCTAATGCTTTGTTTTGCCCATTTTTATGTTTATTTTGGTTCTGATTTCAGGCAAACTGAAAAATGTACAGTCAGAGACTAGAGGTAGGGCAAAAGGTATGTGAATACTACATTTTCTCAGTACTCATAAGGTAGACTTAAAAGATTAAAGGGAAGGCCATTGATTTGCATCTTTCTGGCTTAGAAGTTTTTTGTAATAGGTCTTAAATTTAGATGCTGTTTACATTTGAACTCTTCATGGAATTTACCATATGTATTAAATTATCGAAGGAAGCCTCATTCATTGAGTGGTTAAATTAAAATCTAAGGATAACTTAAGTCAACTTAAAATAAGGTTTCTACCATTTAACTTAGGTTCAGTAGCACTCAACATGTATTTACTTACTGATTTATTGTGGTACTGGGGATTAGCTCAGGGACTCACCCTTGCTGGGCTAGCAGACCATGGTTCTGTTTCTACCTCTCACAAACTTGGGATGATAGGTGCTAGCCACCTTGTTGAGCTGTTGGCTCAGAAAGGGTCTCACAGACGTTTTTGTGATTCTCTCGTAGTCTCTGCCTCCTGAGTAGCTGCAATTATGGGCATCATATTTTGTGTATGTGTGTCTATGTGTGTGCATAAATATATGTGTATGTATATATACTCACATACACACGTTATAATTAACAATATTAATTGGATGTGGCTTCTTGGTAACATTCATATTCTTTATATATGTAAAAATCACTGAGTTTCTTTAAGTCCTATAAAATACAGTTCATCTGTTTCTTTTAATTCAGATTGTATTGTATTCCAGGTTAGTTGAGAATTAAATTGCATATTGAAAATAACTGATCACCGCTGGTGAACTGGTCTGAAAATTTGGCAGCCCACTATTAGGAGTCAAACATCTGTTTTCTTGAAAAAGTCTTCTAAAGCTAAGTTACTTTGCATGTGCCCAGTCTCACTCTTCCTTAGATGAAGATAGGCTAACAGTGGATACTCTCTGAGCTGGAAAGATAGGCTTTGTTTCAGAGGTGACAATTTTGGTTACCAAATATTTTTATTTAATACAGTATCTGAAGTTTTCTTGAATATAGTGGTAGAACATCCTATTTCCTGTCCTTAGAGTTAATTAAAAAATGTATTGGGCCAGGAGTTTGGCCTAATGGTAGAGTGCTTGCCTAGCGTGCACCAAGACTGGGATTTGATTCCTCGGTACCACATACATAGAAAAAAGTGGAAGTGGTGCTGTGGCCCACGTGGTAGAGCTCTAACTTTGAGGAAAGCCTAAGGCTGAGTTCAAGCCCAAAGGCTGGCCCCAAAAAAATGTTAAAATGTTATCATTTGTTTTCTTCAGCAGGATCATCTAAGGTTAAAGAAGATGTAGCATTTGCCTGTGCACTTACATCATCTACCACAGCAACAAAAAAGAAAATGTTAAAAAAGGGTCAGTAATTGGCTAGTTTTCTAGCTTTTGCTTTTCTTTTCTATTTTTCTATGAGATTTGAATTGTGAAAAGTATCATTATTCTATAATATTAATGTATATTAATGATACTATGTATTCTATTAAAGTATATAATAAATATTAACCATAATAGTCACTGTAATTGTGATTAATATGTTAAACATTTATATAATATATTAAATATAATCAATAAAATTAATAAATATAACTATTAGATTACATATAGATTATATTATATATTGTTATAAGAAGCTTAGAAAACAGAAGGGAAAAACTCACCTTTTTTGTTCCAGTTCATTTAGGTTTTTATATTTTCATTTTACTTATTTATTATTGTTTTAGAGGTAATATACAGTGGGATTACCTTTACATATATTGGGTCATAACTACATTTTTTTCCTTTTGCTTAGTATTAGCTGTTCCTTTTCTCTCTTGATGTAGGTTTTTTTCTGTGTCTTATCCTACTATATTTGCATTACAAAGGCCAAACCAGCAAAAGACTGAAAGTGGAGATGTATGTGGCTCAAATGGTAGAGCCTGACCATGAGTGGAAAAACTAAGGCAGAGCATGAATCCCTGATTCCCAGTACTGAGGGAATTTAAAAAATTTTTTTTTCTGTTGGTCATGGGGCTTGAACTCTGAGCCTGGGCATTGTCCCTGAGCTCTTCAGCTCAAGGCTACCACCCTACCACTTGAGCCACAGGCCCCACTTCCTGTTTCATAGTGACTAATTGGAGTTAAGAGTCTGAAGTACTGTAGTGCCCGGGCTGGCTTTGAACCACAATCCTCAGATCTCAGCCTCCTGCGTAGCTAGGATTATAGGCGTGAGCCACTGTGCCCTGCTGAAAAAAAAATATTTTTTCATGACAAAATTTTCATACATCAAAAGGCACCATAGCTATGGTAGGCTAAATGTGGAGTAAATGTAATTAACAAAGGATTGGAATTTAGACTGGAAGAATTTTTTGATATCTATTAGAATATAATAGCAGACAGTAGTAGAAAGGATGTAGATGTGGAGTTCACACACAGTCCAAATGACCAGTAAAATATCTGTAGATGCAGTTACCAGGAAAAGCTGAGGAAAGGGATGTGTAAGACACCATCTCTCTTATTTCCATTTCTCTTATTTGTTTACTTAGGCTTTCAGTTGCTTACCTGAGAAAGCAGTAGTTACCCTAACCCTTCTTCCCACATACCTGTATGCATATCATACTTCATTATTTCTCTTTAGTATGTAGTATCACCTGACATTATCATACATGTCTCTGGTCCCCCTGCTCCATTTGAAGTGGTCTAGCTAAACTATTTGAGCCGTATTCCATTGATCTAGGGTCCAGTCCTGGCAGCCTGGGGGCAGTGACTACACAAGTCATAAATAGCAGGAAGTAAAGGTCATTGAGGGCCATCTTGAAGTTTGTGGCATTAAGTGTGGTACAAATTGAGATAACGGGCTAGGAGCATGGCCTAGTGGTAGAATGCTTGCCTACAGCATGCACAAAGCCCTGAGTTCGATTCCTTAGTACCATATACATAGAAAAAGCCAGAAGTGGTGCTGTGGCTCAACTGGTAGAGTGATAGCCTTGAGAAACAGAAGCTCAGGGACAGTGCCCGGGCCCTGAGTTCAAGCCTCAGGACTGGGGTGGGGAAAAAGAAAGAAAAACAAATTGAGAAAATTGCATAAAACATATCAGGAGATAATAAAATTTCCTCCTTGTGCTGTCTCCCAGTTATAATCTGCTGGTTTTTACAGTAGGCAGTTATTATCCAGATTTTCAGATTTTAATGCTTCTCTATTGTTATTTTCACGGAAGCACACATTACCATCCCCGTACTGATTTTTATTGTCTCTCTCAATGGAGCGACACCCAGAGGTGAAGTCTGTACCAATGCTTTACTCTTTCAGGAGGATCTGCAGTAGTGGGTTCAAAGAAGTCTGAGGTTGAAGAACGACCTCGAACAACCCTGATCATCTGCCCACTCTCTGTGTTAAGCAACTGGATTGTGAGTTCTTGAGCCAGCTATTCTAAAGTGACGGAGTTGATCCTTATCTTGCATTTCCTTGGTTAATATTCTGTACTGTTAGAGTGAATTTGGATTATATTTGCTGAATGAAAGTAACTTTCCTGACAATTTAAAGAGTCGAGAGCCACAGAGGCTAAGTAAGTTGACTGAGGTCATAGTGCACTTCTAATACCTCCGGAAGAGTCGCCAGCATTTTGACTCTGTGGCCTCTTGTCTTAGGGCCATGTATCATAAAAACCTGCATAACACTTTCCATCTGCATATGAAACTCAACACTTACCTGCTTCTTAATAAAAATACTTCTGATTTTCTTTTTAGGATCAATTTGGACAACATATAAAATCAGAGGTGCACTTGAATTTTTATGTTTATTATGGTCCTGATCGTATTAGAGACCCAGCCTTGCTTTCAAAACAGGATATTGTTTTGACTACATACAACATTTTAACTCATGACTATGGAGTAAGTATACTGAAATTGTTTTGTTGGAGGCAGCCCTAAGGATTGAACCAAGGTTTGCTAGACTTACTAGGCAAGAGCTCTCCTCTTAAGCCATATCATTACTTCAGGTTTCTGAAGTATTCTAAAATTCATGTTTTATATTATTCATTTTTTTCTTTTCTCAATATTTGAGATTATAGAGAAAATAACATAATAAGGTTTTTTTTCGATACTTGACCAAGAAGTGTTTCTTCTGTGGATGTTAATTTGGATATGTTTTCCATTTAAAATATTTTAAGCAAAAGCTTTAAATTTAAACGTATCTGGTATAAGTAATATATGAATATATGTTCTATTTTGATAATCTGGAAGGTTTTTTGTTCTGTCATAATGAGTTAATAAATCAGTTTGAAAGTGAACTTCTCGTATCTGTAATCAAGAGTTTTCTAAGTCTCAGGAGGCAGGTGGTTTTTTTCTGTATAATTTTAGTTGTGTGGGTAAACCTTAAAATGTATCTCCCCATCACAATTCCAGTTTTCTAGTAAGAACATCATCACCTTTTTTGCCCTTTTGATAGCATCACTGTGCTGCTGTAGAGTGAGGCCGAGTGGCCGTGCTGGGCAGTACGTCAGTAGAACTAAATATCCCATTGGAATTCCTGGTATTACAGGTAGCACCTTGCAGCCTATGAGTACTTCATCACTCACTCTGTGTAGTGCTTAAGGCAGAGCCTGGCATATGATAATACATGCTGATACTGAGCAAATTCACTACTGGGTTATTTGGCTGTGTTTTCAATTCCTATGGAACATTTCTTTCAGACCAAAGGTGACAGTCCACTGCACAGCATAAGGTGGCTTAGGGTGATCCTGGATGAAGGACATGCCATACGAAATCCGAATGCTCAACAGACAAAAGCTGTTCTTGATCTGGAAGCAGAAAGAAGATGGGTATTGACAGGCAAGTATTCCAGTGCATTGTTTTTATTATGTTTGTAAGTTGATGCATAAATATGATGTATGTGGGTTGGTGTGCAAGCGTGTCTGGCCTCAGTTATATGTCTTTGTGGTGAAAATACTCCAAATCCTTTCTTGTGGCTTAAAAAAATCTCTAATACCTTACTCGTGTGTATTGCCTTTCTGCTGCGCAGGAGAGCCTGAGGCCGTGCCTGGTGCTGGGTCTTCCCTGCCCTCTTCACCACGTCCCTAAGCTCTTCATCTTCCACATGCTGTGCTGGCTTTACTAATTTACATTCCCAGCTGCAGTATGCAGAGTGCCCAGTTCACCAGCAACTGTCTTCTACATTTTTGATAACAGTCATTCCAACTGGAATGAGGTGATGTCACTCTTGTTTTGATTTGAAGTCCGTAATATGGATGTTGAGCAATTTTTTTCCCATGGACCTTCGCCGGCTTATCTTCCTTTCTTCTTTCCGTTTTCTCCCTGTCTCTCTTCCTTTCTCTCCTTTCCCTTTCTTCACTAGCACTAGGGCTTGAACTCAGGCCCAGATGCTTGAGTGTTTTGCTCAAGGCTAGTGTTTGAGCCACAGTTCCACTTCTGGCTTTTTTGGTGGTTAATTGGAGATAAGACTGTCACAGATTTTTCCTACCTGGTCTGGCTTTGAGCCTTCATCCTTAGCTCTCAGCCTTCTGAGCAGCTTAGATTGCAAGTGTGAGTCACAGTGCTTGGATAAGGTGGCGAGCTTAATTATTTCATTGTCTGGTTAAAGTGATGTTACAAGGGCTGGTGGTAGGGCTTAATGACAGAGTGCTTGGCTAGAATGTGCAAGGCTCTGGAGTTGAAGCTGCCATCACTTTCTCTCATTTTCAGGTACTCCTATCCAGAATTCCCTAAAGGACTTGTGGTCTCTTCTGTCCTTCTTAAAACTTAAACCATTTCTTGATAGAGAATGGTGGCATAGAACAATTCAGCGTCCTGTAACAATGGGAGATGAAGGAGGTCTTAGGTACGTAATTTATTGACGACTGGTATTTTAGCTATCGTTAGTGGAAGTCCTTACTATTTTGACCCTTCAGTCTCCAAAACATTTCAGTATGGAGTCTCAATCGACTTTTAGAGAGACAAAATAATTCTATTTCCCGTTTTAGCAAACTGAAAGGGATGAGAGAGCTTTATAGTCTTTGTTAACACTAACAGATTCTGCTGAGATAGCAAGAACTTTTCTTTAATGAGCCAGTTGGAGTATAGAGTATTGGGTGATATTGATAAGACAGTTGAAGAGTAAAAGGGTTAGTGATTAGAACAGAAATGGAGGGAAAAGCTCAAGAAAAGTAAGGACCAAGTTGATGAAAAATGTCAGTGCATTTGTTGGTATAATTCATCATTTGTAGAATACTTCTGTGATTACTAATTTGGACTAAAGCCAAATAATGAACTTTTTAAAAACTGTACAAAAGTTTTAAAAACAATAATAGCATTCTTTTTGTTCCTATTGACTTGTATAGAAATATAAAGCTGTGTAATTATGTTTATTTTGAATAGACGTTTACAGTCCCTGATTAAAAATATCACACTTAGAAGAACAAAGACAAGCAAAATTAAAGGAAAGCCTGTCTTGGAGTTACCAGAACGTAAAGTATTTATTCAGCATATCACACTTTCAGATGAAGAGAGACAGATTTATCAGTCTGTGAAAAATGAAGGCAAAGCTACAATTGGAAGGTATGGAGAAAGAATATTGAAAATTCAACTTCTTTGTTTCTCATTAGCTAAATTGCATTTTTAGATACATTAGCAGTGAATTTTCAAGTGTATTAGAACATTTTCTTCTGTAATTTATACTAACTTTTTTTCAACAAATTAGAATTGAACAAGTTAACAGTGTGTATAATTTACCAGGTCAGTAATTCTGCAAGTCTGAAAGAAATGTGAAGTTTATGTAAAATCAGAAGGCCTTGCTCACTTCCACTTCAGACTTTGTTTCATGGGGGTAGTTAAAAGCCACCGAGAAACCTGGATATGGAGAGTACTTGCGCTTGTGGGGAAGGAGAGCTATTAAGTGCTACAGCTGAGGGAAGTGTGCACATTTAAGAAAGGTGATATAAAGAAGCTGCTGTGGGAGCTTTTTATCAAAGGACAGAAGTAGGGCAAAAATGGAATTCAGAAGCCCAAGGAAGAAATGGCCAGTAGTATCACATAGGTAGACTCAAAAAGGGCTGTTGAATAACGTGATGCACAGTGGGTGCATTTAGAGAAATCAGTCAACAGGGATTACAGAAAATGTGGAAATGAGAGAATGGGAGTGGGTGAGAGAGAGAGAAGAGGGATTAGGAGTGGGTGGGGATGAGTAATTCCAGTGTAATCCAGAGCCAGGGAAGGTAGGCCAAGACGAGGTAGAGCAAGACTGCAAAAATAGGGAGTCTTCAAAACACAGGCTAAGGGAAAATGAGAGATGAGGTAAAAAAATCACTCCAAGCAGATTTTGAACTTCTGTATCTTAGAGTGCTAATTAAGTGCCCATTGAAAGCATACGTTTAATTCTGATTCTGTGTCTCTTTGTGTCTATTGGTTATCTTTTGTCTACTTTTCAGAGGTATAGTTCTTTTTCCGTTCCTCTATGTTTGGATTTAGTTTTTGTTTTCTTAGTGCTGTTTTCTCTGGTTTCAGCAGTCTTTTTGTGCTGCTTCCATGGCTTGTGATTTCTTTTCTCCAGTGGTTCACTTTTCTCCTTAGCACTCAAGGCTGGGTGAGCTCATTTCTCATCTTTTCAAAGCTTTGTCTTTCCCTTAAGCAATATTTCTCGTAGGCTTTGTTTGTGTTGATAGAGGAGTGAGAGAAGAATTACAGGGGCCTAGCATGAAGCACAGTGCTCATAGCCTTGTTCCCAAAGCCACGCTGCGTCCAGGCTTCCTCATTCAGCCTCTCTCCCCTGTCAGGGCGCTCAAGTCATCAGGCATGTGCTCGGTTTGTTTTTGCACATGGCACACATTGCTTCTCTTTAGTGAAGAAGTGAAGTTTGGAAGTAGTTTGAGATCTGCAGTTGTACCTCTGCTTTTCTCATCTCACTTTGACTCTCACTTACTGTGCTGAGTTTCCTTAAAGAGTCAGTTTTTCTTTGCCCTTACAAGATGTTGTGGTGTGGGAGTGTTTCCGACGGAGGGCTCCACACTTGACTGCCTCATTGCTAGGTATTTCACGGAAGGGACCGTCCTCGCACACTATGCAGATGTCCTGGGTCTTTTGCTCAGACTGCGGCAGATTTGCTGTCATACTCATCTTCTGACAAATGCAGGGTCGGCCAGTGGCCCCTCAGGTAAGGAGCTGAGACCTTTATGCCATCTGAATTTGGGTTATTATTTTGCTCTGTCAGATGAGCATTATTTTTAAGAAATATGTTGTCAATATGCCCAAGACATTTTTCTTGGTGTTACTGGAGTCCCAGCTCATGGGCTCGTGCTTGCTTAGGCAGCCACTCCACCTATCACAGAGTCAACCGTAGTCTGCGCTCTGCCTATTTTTTTTTTTTTTTTTGCCAGTCATGGGCTTGAGCTCAGGGCCTGAGCACTGTCCTTGGACTTTCTCAAGGTTAGAACTGTACCACTTGAGCCTTAGCACCATTTCTGGCTTTTTTCTATGTATGTGGTACCGAGGAATCGAACCTGGGTCTTCGTGCATGCTAGGCAAGCACTCTACCACTAGGTCAAACTCCTGGCTCCATTTTAGGCTTCCTGCTGTTGGTGGGCCTGGCGCTCACCACCACCACACTCTCCGCAGAGATCAGTTTTTTGAACTTTACCACTTGGACTGGTCTCGAGTCCTCCCACAGAGCCAGGATGACAGGAGTCTGCCACTGTGTGGGAAGGCTTAGAGAGGAGGGGTTCTCCTGACCTTTTTTGCTTGATTGGCCTCTGACTTCCATCCTCATGTTCTCAGCCTCATTACAGGCATGAGGCACCTGCACACGGCACCCCAGGTGTTTTTTTTTTTTTTTTTTACCCACGAAGGTAGCCTTGAAGTCTTTTCAGAGTTTCTAGTGATCGATTCCTTGGATGAAAAGTCAGATTGCATCTGCCTTTCATTCTGTTATAATATAGGCAGACACTGTAATGATGACTTTGTATGAAGGATGTTATGTGAGTTAGCTTTTACCCTGTTACCCTGTCATCTGAAAAAATATTTTTTTTTTTTTTTTGCCAGTCCTGGGCTTGAGCTCAGGGCCTGAGCACTGTCCTTGGACTTTCTCAAGGCTAGAGCTCTACCACTTAAGCCTCAGCACCACTTCCGGCTTTTTTCTATGTATGTGGTACCAAGGAATCGAACCCGGGTCTTTATGCATGCTAGGCAAGCACTTTAACCACTAGGCCAAACTCCTGGCCCCTGAAAAAATAATTTTTTTATTTGAGTAGTTTTACAAAAGGGTTTCAGTGCAACCTATCAGTTTGTGAGTACAATGAATCTTGATCCTTAGCACCCCTTTAACTCACCCTGTATGCCAGAAAAAAGTGAGGCTACTATGCTGGCAGGCAAAACATTTCCTTATATATAGGGCGAGTGAATTTGTATAACCATGTTATAAATCTTGCTCTGAAATTAATTTTTCAGCCTTTTCTCTAGGAAACGATACGCCTGAAGAACTGAGAAAGAAGTTAATAAGGAAGATGAAATTAATTCTGAGCTCAGGTTCAGATGAAGAATGTGCAATTTGCTTGGATTCCTTAACAGTTCCTGTGATAACACATTGTGCACATGTGTTTTGTAAGCCTTGTATTTGCCAAGTCATTCAGAATGAACAGGTTGGTGCCTTGCTCAGTACAGATCCAATCTCATGGAGTGATGCACCTCTAGTGGAAAGGAAAACCTGAGTCCATCGTAGAGCAAGGAACTTTGCACTTGAATTTAATAGTGCACCTTTTATGGTTTATTATTTCATTGTTGCAGTAGGTAATATACTTTTCCTAACTTGAGCTCTTCACACAAAAGGGCATCTTTTGGGTGCAGTGTTTGCTACAGTCAGTTAATTCTAGTTCTACTAACCTTAGGTCAGTGCTGCCCACTAAATACATCAGTACACAAGTACTTCCAATGTCCTAGTCACTGTATTTTTAATAAAATCAGTGCATCTTAGCAGGGTGTGGTGGCTCACGCCTGTAATCCTAGCTACTCAGGAGGCTGAGATCTGAGGATGCTATTCAAAGCCAGCCTGGGCACTAAAATCCTAAAATCCCGTGGGATAACCACTAGAAAACCATAAATGACACTGTGGTCAAGGGGTAGGGTGGTAGCCTTGAGCTGAAGAGCTCAGGGATCACACTCAGGCCCAGAGTTCAAGCCCCATGACCAACTAAAAAAAAAAAAAAGAAATTAATCTTAATAATAAATACTATTTCAGTCCGAAAAGAAATTAATCTTAATAATACTAATTCATTCTAACATAGCTAAACTAAGTCAGTATTGACATGACTTGATACATGCTTTTTTAAAAAAACTAAATCTTCAAAATCTCTAACCTTGATAAAAATGAAGTGTGGCTTAGCTACACATGGCTATTTCCTGTTGTATTGGATAAAAGTGAATGAAACTGTAACTTAGCCACATCTGTACCTGGTTATTTCCATTGCATTGGATAAAGTAGGTCTAGCTCTTTTGTATGGTAAAGTTTTTTTCAAATAGAATAATACTTTACACAGTCTTTCAGCTAGTATAATTTTTTAACCTTTTAAACATAACATAAAAATACACCAGTTATACTTGATTGTAAAACTAAACCTCTATCACTGTGATCTTTTTGCATTTCTTCTCAAAATCACACTGTAAGAGTCTGATGTTTTAGTCTCAGAATCTTTAATTCTGATGATTTTGGATAGTTCTTTAAATCAGATATAGTTTTATTCTGTTGGTAGGTCTTAGGACAAGTGACTAGATCCTGTAACTCTCCTTAGTAAACTAGATCATGGTTTTCATGGACTTGTAGGATTTAGCAGATATGGACAGTTAGGTAAGCTGTCAGAGCTTTGTAAATGATTAGCTTCACAAACCATGAAAAACAGTTTCACAAAGCTTGCTCTGTTTCCTCTTTGTTCAAGAAGTTATTACTTTTGACTTCTTCGTTGCAAGTGATAGGCTACTTAGTATTTCAGGCTGTCAAGCGAGTCAAGGTCACACTCTGCCCCTTCTGTAAACATGCAATACACATATATTGGAACACTGAAAGTACAACATGCAGTTCCATCTGAATGTCATAACGTACCTTAGTAAAACGACAGCCATGTGGCAGGGATAATCTGCTGTACTTTGAGAGACTTGTATTTCTGATCCTGAACAGCGTGGCTCACATTTTGGTCCTTCTTGCACAGCCGCATGCAAAGTGTCCATTATGCAGACATGACATCCATGGGGACAATTTATTAGAATGCCCTCCAGAAGAATTGGCATGCGACAGTGAGAGAAAGTCTAATACGGAATGGACATCTAGTTCCAAGGTAAAGTTCACACGTGCGGATGTTGTTTTGTTTTTTTTCCTCAAGATTTTATTAACATTGATTTTTACATTGTATTTCAAATGTCATGTTTAACAAACAAGCATTCAAGAAGGGAATCTGTATATACTCACTGGCACATAGATTTTAGAACATAATTAAAATTAAGCTGAGTCTTCATATGTCATAGACACATATTAATCTATGTAATAAAGCATTATATCTATAGAGTGAATATATATATATATATATATATATATATATATGGAAGTACATACCATGTGACAAAATAGTCAATAGCTACTGAGTTTTCAATAACTTTAGGAAAGAAGAGAGAAAAGAGAAATAGGTTTATTACTATAGTATTCTTTCAGCCTTAGGTTTTTAAAAGATCAGTCTTTTGTTTTTTTTTGTAGTTATGGGACATATCTGAAATTTCTTTTTTTTTTTTTTTTGCCAATCCTGGGCTTGAACTCAGGGCCTGAGCATTGTCCTTGGACTTTCTCAAGGCTAGAGTTCTACCACTTGAGCCTTAGCACCACTTCTGGCTTTTTTTTTTTTTTTCTACGTATGTGGTACCGAGGAATCGAACCCGGGTCCTCGTGCATGCTAGGCAAACACTTTAACCACTAGGCCAAACTCCTGGCCCTTCTTAAAAAAATTAGGTCCATATCAGTGCACAATATATGCATCTGGCAACATTATACTAAATTCCATTAAGATGCACAATTAGTATATGTTAGTGAAATTTTAAAAATATTTAGACATTTTAGAGGTAATTACCAGTTGAAACAGAATCTAATGGGCATCTTATTTTATTTTATTTTATTTTTTTTACAGATTAATGCTCTAATGCATGCTTTGATTGAGTTAAGAACAAAGAATCCCAACATTAAAAGCTTGGTTGTTTCTCAGTTTACAACATTCCTGTCTTTAATAGAAACACCACTAAAGTAAGTTCCAGTGATTTTAAACTGGGTTTTATATGTGTATGTTATTTGATAGCCAAAAGAAAAAGAAAAAAGAAAGACCTAATCTTTTAGTAGTTCTAGTCATATCATTCATCTAAAAAATGATATTTACAGTTACCACAGCACATTTCCTGGTAACAAGATTTTAAATTTAAATTACATTAGAAAAAAAAAACAAAACTGACTGCAAGTATTTGGCAAATTAGTGGATGCTCCAGTAAGCATTTGTTAAATTAGTGAGGAAATTCCAAGTGAATGAATGAATGCAGAAAGAGATCAAGTTAAGATTTGTCACAATTTAGCTTTCTCTTTTTTTAATGTTGCGGTGAGTGTCACTTGTCTCTTTCACCATTAGAGCCTCAGGGTTTGTGTTTACCCGTTTGGATGGCTCCATGGCCCAAAAGAGAAGAGTTGAATCAATTCAGTGCTTTCAGAACACAGAAGAAGGCTCTCCAACTGTAATGCTGCTGTCCTTAAAAGCCGGTGGAGTTGGTTTGAATCTTTGTGCAGCTTCTCGAGTGTTTTTAATGGATCCAGTATGTAGTTTTTTTTTATTATTATTTTAAAATAATAAATAGGCATGTTTGTCATAATCTTTACAATACCCTTATGAGAAGGAAAACACATTATTATACTATTTTAGAGGGGGAAACTGAAACACAGAACAGCCAATAATTTGCCTTATATCACAGAGCAAAAAGCTAGTCAAATTCTGTGTGTGTATGTGTGTCTGTGTCTGTGTGTCTGTGTGTCTATGTCTGTGTCTGTCTATGTCTGTTGATGCAGGGGCTTGAACTCATGGCTTTGTCCTCTTAGGCTTTCTTGGTCTGGCTGGGGCTACCTCTTGAGCCACACCTCTAATCTGGCATTTTGCTTGTTAATTGGTAATGGAATCTTGCAGATTTTTCTGCCTAGGATGGCTCTGTACCCCATCTCCAGGTCTCAGACTCCCGAGTACCCAGGATTACAGGTGTGGGCTATTAGTGCCTGGCGTGTGCTGTGTTTTGGTGAGCTGGTGTGCTGTGCTGTGTGTGTGGGGTGGAGTAAATGAGTGTCAGGCAGAACACTGTGCTGCAGGCACTGGGAATCTGGAACTAAAGCAGCTCTTGTCATGGTGCTGGCTGTCTGAGCGCTGGTGTGCCTCAGAGGTAGGTTGAATGCATCTTTAAGCCTCCATCCTCATGAGAGAGGAGAGGGATATTTGGATGGAGCCCAGCGCTGCATATTGTACACATATTTCATAGGAGACTTTGGAGCTGGTGGTCCAGATTCACAACCAGAGACATAGATAACGTGAATGGAATGTTCTTGGCAACCTTTATGCTCTCATTATGGTTGTGCAAGGCTGGCCCTAGAGGTGAGGCCCGCAGTTCACTGAGCCTTACTCTAACTTTGCGACCTGAAGCTGTATCCACCCAGATCTAAGTTTTTCTGAGCCTGCAATGGGGTTGTTTAGGTAGTCAGCACCTGAATTAACGTTTAATTTCTGCTTGAGCCGGGTCACCCTGTAGTTGGAGCAGTTTGGGTTGCATTAGGGATGCTGAACACTGAAGCCTCTTTGTGGTAAGAGACTGGCTGAGCTCCCCACAGCCAGTGTGGGGAGCTGGGGGAAAGGACACAGAGGTGGCCTGCCCGTCACCGGGCCTGGGAGAGCTTTTTCACCCCAGTGTCTGAGTTTGGTCAGGAGGAGGCATGCGTGGTGCTGAAGTGACAGGGAGGGTGAAGCCCAGCCTTACAGAGCGTTGACATGTACCTGGTGTCTCCTTAGGCCTGGAACCCTGCTGCGGAAGACCAGTGCTTTGACAGATGCCACAGGCTGGGCCAGAAGCAGGAGGTCATCATTACAAAAGTGAGTGTGGGTGCGAGGGGGGCCTTGTGCACTGCCGTAGGTCTTCCCTCTCCTTCCCGACCAGTTCAGACTGCGTTGCTCAGGGCCTCTTCTCGACAGATGCACACCTTCCTCTGCATGCATCTCCACACACACAGATGCACTTAAATGATCAGTGGGGATACTCATTTTACAACATTCTATTAGATGAATGTTACTCATTATAAATGGGTGGATTCACACATTTTTGTGGTAATGTAAGAAAAGTATGTGGTTTTAGCTATTCTTCTGAATGTACTCTTCATTCCCATATACTGCTGCACAGCTGTCCTACTACAGCCTATGGAAATCTGTTCTGCTTACATAAAAATTCCATTCACATCACTCATACTGCCATTCTGCTTCGTCTTGGACCCCCTACACACCCATTCTTCTTGGTGCCTGTGTATATGTTACGTTATAATTTATTTAACCAATCCAGCATTTGCACAGTGGCATTACTATGGGTGTGTGTCTGTGGATATACACCGGTATTTCTTCAGGATAGATGGAAAAAACTAGACATTTGGATGTATAATTTTTGTTAGATCATCGTCATGTTGCTTGCAAAAGGTACTTTTTGGGGAGTTAGCTCAGGGGCAGGCAGAGTGCTTCCTTAGTATTCCAGGGCCCTAGGTTTGAGCCCTAGCACTACTATAAACACACACAAAGAAAAACTGCAAGCAAATGTATTAACCCAAACCCAGCTCAGACCGGCCTTAGGATATGTGAGGCTGATGTTAGACTTGGCCTATGTGAACAGCTTGTACGAGTCAGTTTTCAATAACCTAATACCCTGAACTTCTAGAAGTTATTTACCTATACCTTCAGTTTTCTGTTAGACTACATACTTTGATGCTGTAATGTACTTTATATATTGCTTGCTTTTAAGTAGATATGTATGTTCAAAATAGTTTATCCTAGACTCCTTTGGTCATAGAAAAAAATTTTTAGAATTTTAAAATTTCTAATCTTATTTTTATCTTTATATATAATGTATATAAAAACTATAGAGTATATGTACATTACATATATACATGATATATATGTACAATATATACTATATATGTATATACATACAAATATGTACAAATACATTATACATGTATGTGTGTGTGTGTGTGTGTGTGTGTGTGTATGTATGTAGATGTGCATATGCAAGTAGTGGGGCTTTAACTCAGGGCCTTGTGTTTTTCTGCTCCAGGGTGGTGTTCTTTCTACTTGAACCACACCTTCACTTCTGGCTTTTTCCTAGTTAGTGGGATTCATCTTCCTGGGCTGGCTTTGAAACTCAGTCCTTAATGTCTCAGCCACTTCCTAGTGTTAGAATTTTTTAAAAAACTATTCTTAAAAATGAGAATTTTATAAAATGTTTCATAAACATCTTGAGGTCATATTATGAGTTTCTTCCCCAGGGTCCTGGATAAACTCATTATTTGATTTCTGGAAATACCTCATTTGGCTTTTAAGATACAATATTAATTTTATTTTTTAAACAGTATTTCTCTTAAGAGTTGCCTTTAAAGCTTGTATATGCTGTTCTTTCCTGGTGATTGGCTCTCAGAAGTAACTTAGGAGTAGGAGTAACTTCCTGTTTTATAGGCCGAAATCCTAGTGGGTTTGAAGGCAGAGTCTAGTGCAGACAACCACCATCTTCTCATATTCCCACTGAACACGGAAATATGGTTGACAGGTTTTCTTACTAATCACTTCAGTGTGTCCCAGCATTGTCAGAAGGCCTTGAAGTTTCATTGTTTCTGTTTTTAACAGGCATTGTTGCTAGCGTATTTGTCTTTGATGCTTCTCAATAATAGTTGATGTAGTATAGATTTCAAATACTGTTACCTTAAGTAATTAAGTGCCTTCCCTTTTCTTTTCCCTGATTTTCTTTTGAAAGTTCATTGTGAAGGATTCTGTGGAAGAAAATATGCTGAAAATACAAAACACAAAACGAGAACTTGCAGCTGGAGCTTTTGGGACAAAGAAAACAAATGCGAACGAAACGAAACAAGCTAAAATTAACGAAATCAGAACTTTAATTGATTTATAATTTGTGGGATTTTTGTAAGGTCAGTTTGATCAGATACATACATTTTGGAAGTAAAAAGATTTAGGAGATCTAGAGAGTAAGTCTTCTAAAAGGGGCATATTGCTTCATATTAGTAAATAGGTATTTCTAACATGTAACTTCCTATATATAAGCCTATTTTTAATGACACTTCAAATAGCAATAAGTTCCATTCTATACTGTGGCCTAAAACAGTTTTTGAGAAAAAAAAGATGACTTTTGTTATTCAAGTTTTCATAGTAACTGCTGAGTATTTCATGTATCTTCCAAGTACTCAGCTTTTTCATATTTCAAATAAGGTTGAAGCTTTTATATTTTTAATCAGTAAAGACTGACTTTCTGCGTTGGGCACATTTGGTTCTTCACCAGAGCCTGGTCTGTGATGCAGTCACAGTCCATGTAAATTATAGCGCATGTAGACTGCCAGAGGGACTGAGTATATTGGGCTTTCAAAAACCTAATTTGCATTCCAAAACTTTAAGTGACAGAGCAAAGTCCAGGCTAGCAAATGCTCTGCACCTTTTTTTTTTTTTTTTTTAAATAGCGTCTTTGTAGTTTACGTGTGGTGTGTAATACTGTGTTTATGAGAAATGAGGGGCTGCACTACAGCTCAGTGGGCTGTGTTTAGCCAGATGTTTTCTAGTCCTTGCTTAACTGTGATTGACATTGACAGAGTATAAATACAGTCTGGGGGTGAGAGGGAGCCAGTTTCCCCCATCTTTATTTGAATATTTAAATTATGGAGAGTGCTATAGGTACTTTTATTTATGCAGCTTTTTTTGGAAATAACTATGCATTTTTATAATTCAGAAGACCACTGTTTGTGCGAGGCGGGATATCTGCACGGAAGCTGAGCTGGACGACCTCCAAAGTCCTTTCACCTCTTAAAGACATCTGAATGGAAAGATTGCTTTGTGTGTAGGATCTATATAATTGGGAACTTCAGTAATTCTTCCTTACAGTTTTCTTACGTTTATGTTGTTGTTGTTGTTGTTAATAAGCAAACAGTATTTGCCACAGAATTCAAGATGACTCTGAGTCATTATTAAAACAACTAGAAATTTAGCAATCAGGTTAGGTAATCAGTGGTTTCTTGAGGGGAACTTTTTTTCTAATGCAGAGACTAATTACTGTAATAAGAGATGCTTTATGGCTTGATGACACTGACTCCAGAACACCTTCCATGTTACTTCCAGCATTAGAGATTTGACTGAAAGGTAAGAGATTTGAGGCAACCTTGTGGTAGGAGGTACACATCTCAGGTGGTGCCAGATGCCACCTTCTCTTCACTTGAGAGCCCTGCTGCCCTGGTAGAGTAGTGAGTTTTTCCCAGAGGCTGGAGGGTGGGGAGGTGGGGTAAGTCAAGACCAAGACCTTTCTGCAGGGTGAGAATGGAGAATAGCTTGGGACGGTCTAGCATTAAAAGCCCCTGGGGAAGTTCTTTCTCTGTTAGGGCCAACATTCCATAAAAACTCAGATTAATCAGAGTTCCATTGAATTGGCACGTGTGTTCTGTGGGTGCTGCTGCTCCAGCGACAGTAAGAAAAATCCCCCCACAATCTATTCTGCTTGATGACCAAGGTTACCCACTTACATCATTGTGTTTTTAAACACATTCATAAGGATAAGTTTGGCAAGTCATCCAAATACCTTTTTTTTTGTACAGTTAAGTGCTGTTAAATAGAAATTTCAGTTTATCTTAAACTATATAAACCACTGGAATGAAAACTTCACATTACGCTATGCTGTTAATTCTGTTTTATTGCATAGAATAATAGTTTTAGAAATACATTGGAAACATTGTAATCTCAATTGTGGTTCAAACTGAATTTTGTGGTTTAAACTGGATTTTGTTTTAAAGTCAATAAAAACTTCAAAAAAGCATAAGCCTCTTTGGTGTTATAATTTAATGACTTTTCTTTAAACACAATAAAAGGGAATAATTAAATCTCATTTCTTTGAGGTTGCATATTACGTAGTTTCTGACATACACAAAAAATACTGTGAGAATAATGTGCTCAGTCAGCTTTTTTTTGTGGGAGGAAAGGGGACAGTCCTGGGCTTGAACTTGGGCCTGGGTGCTGTCCTTGGGCTTTCTCAAGGATAGAGCTCTACCACTTGAGCCACAGCACCTTTTCTATGTATTTGGGACTGAGGAATGGAACCCATGTCTTTGTGCAAGCTAGGCAAGCGCTCTACCACTAGGCCAAACTCCTGGCCTCATTCAGCTTTTGTTTTGATCAATTTAGCAGGTTGAAATTCTTGTTCAAAATTATAGTATGTATTCGGTTTAAAATTCCTTGTGTAAAACATTGGTTCCAATTCATTTACCCATGTGTAAGAAAATAAGAGTTCGGATGATCCCCCGTCTGAATAACACGCTTAAGTGGTTGTTGAGGTTAGCGATGAGAGCCCAGGGGACTCCCGCCTGGCAGTCCTCTATTCACAGCACTTACCAGCATTCTCTTCGGAGCATTTAGGCGAGAATCGCTGAAAATGTGAGGATACATTCAATGTCCCACTCCTAGTAACTCAAATACTTTATTTTTAGTACATTGACTCTACCACATTTGCAAAATAAAGTATAAGGATTTTAAAACAGGCATGCACTTTATGTATTAATTACACATCTTGATCCAGCATGCTACCAATGCCCAGATGGATGGTCTGACCTTCCTGTGGTGAGTTTGTCTTAGGGGCCAGCGGCTGTTAAGCCCACCGTTGTTGGCAGTGGGACAGAGAAGAGGAGTAATTAACGCAGTGGAGTCTTACTATTGAGATACAGCCTGTTTATCTACCGTACTAAGACTGGTGGTCTTGGCTACGTGGAAAGGATTTGGCAGTGTAACTCCCGCTCTGCAGGATGAAGTTGAGAGCTCACATGAAGACAGCCTTGACGGATCAAAGGAAAAAAATCTCAGCCTGGCTCAGTGACTTCCCAGCCACAGAGCTTGGGCCTTTTTTGCTAGTTACCGTGATAAACGTCACTTTCGTCTTCTGAAAGCTAATGGCCTTCACCAAATACTTACGTAAAATATAAAAATTATGTAAGCTTTTACAGCTGAGAGCTTGTTTCTTCTGTGTTAAAAGACAGGCAACAAAAGGGAGTAAATACAACCCAAAACCCAAGAGTGTTTGACCCAACTCGGACGATTCTACGTCTGGTTTATATCTAAACTTTCCCTAACACTCTTAGGAGTGTATACCCTACCTTTCCTAACACACTTACTGCACGTGGCATGGCCACAGAACTAGGGGATGGTATTTCTCAGAAGCTCTGGCTGCTAAACATCCCGAGGGAGGGAGGGCTCTGCAGAGGCACCAGACACACGGAGGCACTTAAAATCTTTGGTAAATGTCTCCAGTAGTTGAAGATGGTTGTAACTTGTTCTCCACCAGTCCAAAGGGGCTGCTTTACCCTCAAGGGTCATTTCCTGTTTTACGACTGGGGGTAAATACTTAGGATCTTCTTGAGCTCCTGGTAGTTTTGCCTCCAAGGTGGCTTCCCAGCCAACTCTGTCCTCTAGGAAGTCGTTCAGCCACTGCCTACAAACAAGCCGGATGAAGACAAAGGAGGTGACAAGACTAGGTCACGAAAGCCACTGCAGCCTCCGCTCTACTACACCTCAACTGATTCTCCACTCACAAGTACTGTCCACTCCTGTTCTCTTCAGATCTCAATGTTGAAGGCCATTTTGGGTTCATGCATTCTAAATTCACATATAAACTTGCTAAACGTTAACTTGAGTTAGAAACACTAGACAGAAGGCACTGGGTGCAGTGCAGATTCTGATGTTCTGAAAGACGACTGTGTTCAGAGACTGACAGCCTGGCAATTTTAGGGTTGCGGTATTCTAACTGAATACCTCCCGGGTGGATGACAGACTAGTTTCATCTCACTTTGCTCTCTCAGCTCACCGTGTAGGGAACATTAGATTTAAATCTACTAGGTAGCTTTCCACTCAGACTGCAAATAATTTAAAATAACCTAATCTGTTCAAGCGTAAAATGGGGAATAATTAAACCACCAGCATACCACAGTAAGTCTTTATTTTTCATACAGGATAGGCTGCTGTGGGGAACCCCCAGAATGCACTGCTACCTTCAAATACACAACTGCACGGAAGCTTTTCCACACGCCGCCTTGCAGTGCACTGGTGCACTGACAAGCCGTGGTCAGCGCCCCTGATGGGTTGTCTCGTGGGTCAGCGCCATTGATGGGTAGTTTTGTGGATGGCTCACTTGGCAGGTCTACTACAGGCAATTCCCAAATGCAGGTCCCCAGAAGGGAAGGTGTAAGGAGCAAGTGAGAGATGGGCCACATAAAGGGAGGCTTAGAGCTGGGATCTGAACCACTAGAGTTCATCTAGTCATTGTAACAGTGTGATTGCTGGGTTTCCTTCACCCAGGACTGCGGTCAGCGTGACAGAGTTTCTGAACCATGAGCTACATAAGAGAAAGCCTGCAAACACTCAGCGGGAAGTGTGAACCGAAATACCTCACAACTTCTGCCCAGTTCTCACCTGCATCCTGCAAAAGCCTTCATCTAGTGAGTAAGTGCAAGCCTCCACAACTGTAACAGACTTCTTGCAGCCCAGCTCTAGATAGATACTACGTGCTGTGTCAGAAACCAGTGCCTGCAATGGGCTGTCCACAGAAAGTGGCGGTGGTGCTTCTACTGGAGGTAAGCGTCGAGTTTCCGCTTGATGTTATCGAAGGAATCCACTCCCATGTAATCGGCCTGGCCCTGTTCCCACCGCTCCTTCCGCTCCTCCGAGGACACGGTAGGCTGGGGTGCCGCTGGGGTCTCCCCGAGGGACATATTAGAGACAGCTCCTGAGACCTGCTCCTAGAAGACATCACCAGAGACCCTGAGAGCCGGGAATGAGACCACTAGAAAGGCGGTCAGCTGACGTAGGTGAGAAGAGTCAGGATGGATTACCATGCAAAGTGGAAAAATGAAAATAACTACACGGAACAGATGGGGGGAGACACGACAGTACAGGGGTCGCATGGCTGTATCTCCTAACAAAATGAGGACTTCCCGACTCAGTGGAGACATAGGGAGGACAGTAACCAGGGGAAGGTTTAAGTTCTGCATACCTTTCTACAGAAGCCACAAGAGAAAGCCAGTGAATAGGCCAAGTCTGAGAGCTGCAAACAGTTCATTAGAGAGCGTGAGTGGGCGGGCGAGGGACGGGACACACGTCTGGTGATAAACTCTCAATCTAGGTGGGCTTGGAGAGGTTGAGAACTTAAACAAGGCGATGCCGAAGGTGCTAGAAACCTGCCCAGAGAGCTTCAACACCTACTTAAGCTGCTGCATTGAAAGAAGGAAAGTGGAATGATTCCATGGTTTTCCTTTCCATGCTTCCATTCCCACTTCTAGTCTTAGGTGCTAGAAGTCTTTGCAGGGGGAAAAAAAAAACGTGAATGGGTAGAAACTGGCAGAGTGGGGCGTACTTTTGGAATTCCTGTCTATGGGCATGTATGTATGTTAACCAACACTGCATCTCCAGGGAGGGTGTGGCTGAGGTGGCATGAGGAAGTGCCACCCCTGGCTGGCCCTGCCTCTGCCCTGTTGGCAGCAAGCTCCCAGGCCCACATCGGCACTTTGCCTGTCATCTTCCTCACCTGCCACAAACAGCACTGCAGTCCACGGAGACGTTACGCAGGCCCCACCTTGAATTTTTGTAAGGATTCCAGTCTCTCTGACCTGGATTTGAGCCCGGGTTCTACTGTACAAGTCATGTGACCTCTTTTGGGGGGGGCAACCCATACTAGACAGAGTGCTTGCGGGGTTGGACAAGCCTAGCTAAGCTACTGAGAGCCTTGCTCCAGGCGTGGCGCAAGGGCGACCTGCCCGCAACTGTTAAGCAAGGAGGACGAGCGGGTTCTTCCCCCACTCTCCAGTTTCCATTTTATACAAATGGTAGCAAGTCACATGACAACAATGTAGGCTGCAGACAAGGGAAGGCTCCCTGGTAACCGATTCCAGTGGCCCTGTGTCATCCTGTTCTCTGTGTCTTAGTGTCAGATAGCACTCCTGGTCCTCTTCCAAGCCATCCAGAACTCACCTCAGAAAGGCCCCTCTGAAAGGACACTCACGACAGCGCCCCTGCAGAAGTGAGTGTAAGCCCGCCCCGAGGGGACATCGGGACCCTACAGTATCACAGGACTAAAGTATCCCTCACCCGCTCATACTGTTGTGCTTTGCACCCAACACCCGCTTTCTAAGAGGGGAACCTCCCCTCTCTGCCCCCACTGGAATGAAACCCGGGGTTGCGTGCGTGCCAGGCAGGCACTTTACCAGTGTGAGCTGCAGGCCTCGCCTGGACACTTACTACTTTAGGAATCATCTCAGGATCTTTTGTGGACAGGGAACTGGTAAAGGAACAGTTGTGGCCTGTGGGAGAGCAGAAAACGGCGGAAGCCCCACCCGTGCGCTCAGAGCTGGGGTTTTCCACACGTGCTGGCACTGTTTCTTCATTCTCACTGACACACTAAATGTTCCTGATCTGCATCGCTCTCCCATGCTTTCAAAAGTGCAGCACTAGCTATGAAGAACGTGAGAGGAGAAAGTAGGACCTACCACACTCAGGTACGAGCCCGGGTCAGGAATGAGGCCCAAGTTTTGCAGCAGAGGAGCGACGGAGGTGGTGAAGAGTCCCCACCACAGGCCGAGAAACTCCGGGTGAGTCACGGGGGTGTCGTGGGATGTGCTTTTGACACTTTGGGTTTGGGGGTCGTACGAGTAATTCCATGGCTTCACTTGTCCCAGGAAATGCACAACCTTGGCACTGGCGCCAAACCTGCAGAGAGATGCGGAGGGAATGGTTGGTAGTGTGGGCGCTGGCACCGGTGGCCTGTCCATCTTGCAGTGAAGAGGTGCCCTCACTGTAACGATGGCAGTGGTATCCGAAATGGTTCAGCCTGCCAAAGACACTCGTGCAGAAGCAGCAGCCGAGGGTGGGCAGGGTGCAGCCATGTGTGATGTGGAAGAAGCTTAAGCTGGCCCAGAGCTCCCACACTCAACAGCCCCCGAACACCTGCCCAGGTAGACAGCGCGTATCTAATAGATAACGTAAATATAAATGTGCTGTGGTCACGATACAGAAGCCCATCAACGTAAACCAAACCCAGAACCTAGTGTGAACTTTAGTCCTTCTCTCCTGCCACCCCACAAATGGAAACTGTGGGGGTGAGGCTTAAGTGAACTAAGAGTCGGCTGTTGGTATATGCTGGGCACTGGTGTTGAAGGCTCTTCCTCAGTTTAGCTCCACGACTGAGGCAGGTGAGGCATGACGCTGAGCAGCAGAGGGCTCCCCACCCACAGCGGGGGCACCCCCAGAATCTGAGCCAAGTGGCCATGCCCAACCACAGAGGATGAATCTGAGAGGAGAGGAGCCAAAGCCCCAAGCTCGGCCAAGCACCCTGCCACAGGAAGTAAGACGCAGGAAAGAAGGCTGGAGGCAGGCTGCCTGCCCCAGGCGTCTGCACCTACCCAGAGTTCCAGAGTTCCCATCCCAGCGCTGCTCTCCTCTAAAAACCATTTCCTACCATCCTAATCAACTCACCGGCCATTCCGGAAAATCCCTAACAACCGTATAGAAGTGAAATAGGCGGGAACAAGGTCTTAAGGAAAAGGAGAAGCTACTTCATGCTTAAAAGTGGTAAAGCACCAGCCTAGCATGTGAAAAGAGAGGGGAGGGGAGAGGGAAGAGAGGGGAGGGGAGAGAGAAGAGAGGGGAGGGGAGAGGGAAGAGAGGCGGAGGGAGAGGTAGAGGGAGGAGAGGGAGAAATAAGGAAGGAAGGGAGGAAGGGGAAAAGGAAAAATCAAGGAAAAGAGAAAAGGAAAAAAGAACATTTTAGCCTAAATGCAACTGGGCACACCTCACCAAAGGGTGACGGGACATTTTCCAGTGCTGTGTGCCCCCAGAAGGTGCAGCAGGGTGGTCGTGTAAACTGCTGGCCCAAGGCAGGCGCCAGCGGGTAGAAGGGCAAGGTCGGGCTTCAGCCCAGAGAGAGGGGAAGAGGGTTTCCTGACTCACGCCCAATCGCCAGCCAGGAATGAAAACAAGACAGGGGGACCTCTCCCAACTGCCTCTAAAGACCAGCAGCCATTCATTCTGCCCCAGTATGGGATTTGCCTCGGCTTGCACACATCTCTTAAAATAACTGTTCTAATTTTAACTTGCTAGAATCTCCAGAGAGCCATCCAGATCACAAGACACAGTTTGAACCTGACCCAGCACCGAGCCCGCTTATGTGAGCCTCGAAAATAAATCTCGGTGACCCGACGTTACCAAAGGATGAGACAGGATTTTCCTGCGTGGCTTAGAGGTTGGGAAATATGCGAGGGCCTCAGGGAAGGGAGCAGGCAGGGTCCTGGTTCTCCCCAGGGCAGCGTGCACGCAGACTCCAATGAGGACCTGCAGCGCTGTCTAGGGGAAGCATCTACCTGAGGAGGCTATGGGGGTACCCTGGGCAGGAGAGGGGTGCCGCCCAGGGAAGCTCCACCCCCAGGCTTCCTTGCTCTGCCCTCCCTCTCAGGAGGGCCTGGGAAATGAGAACCACTCAACCCCGGCCCCCCCCCCCCCCCATACATGCTGGGAATTGACTGGCCACGTGGCCTGGTGCGCTGGCCTCTCCCTAGACTCACTGTGGCCGCCTCACCCGTCGCCGTCTCTCTTGCTGGCTGGCTGCCCACACTGAGGGCCTGTGAACCCACCTGCCCACACTCTCCTTCCTTCACGTGGAATTCTGACGGTGTGCTCCCCTCTTCTTGGAGCCTGGTTTCCACCTGTGCCCAGAGGCCCCTCCTCGCCTGCCCCACCCCTCTGCACCTCAATCGTGTCCACGTAAAACCCCACAGCTGCTTAGAGAACAATCGTCCTTCGCCTACCCTGGCCACCTGTATTCTTGGCCTCAGCGCGCAGACGCGCTTGGCAGGCTTCCCTCGGGCTTTCTCCTGCAGACCTCTCATTCCAAGGCCACTCGTAATGGGGAGAAGAACAGGGGAAGGGGGCAGAGAGGCAGGAGGACAGGGGATTGGGCTCTGAGGTCTGGTCCCCAGGCTGCAGGGAGTGGAGGGGCTCTGCGCAGTCCAGGAGAGCTGCCATGGTAATGCCACACACCAAAGAGACTTCCAAAACGCGCACTCGGGCTTTGCGCTAGGAAGAAGCCATTTTCATCCTTTTTGGGGAAGTTCATTCAGAGGATTCACTGAGTTGAAGACAGGACTAAGGTTCTAAGTTTCTCTCCTCCTCCCTCCCTGCCACCTGGAGCTGAATCTGCCCCACTGGCTTCTTGTGCTGCCTTACAAAAAGAGGAACACAAAACCATGCTGGCAGTAAGGTAGGCAGCACATGAAGGTAAACTGAGTCAGAGGGAAACAGGCCTGTGTGTGTGGGCAGCGGCACCCTCTGTCAGCTGCGTGCCTCTCTGGGAGGCTATCCGAAATCCCCTTTCCCTACAGGGCAGGGCACACAGTGACACGGCCCCCGCCCACGGCTGCCTGTGAGCCACTCATTCAGCCAGGGGCCTCGCTCCCTTGCTTTACTGGTGCACGGCCGAGATGAGCGAGGCGGCTCTGGGTCAAGACGCATGAGAACAAACCAGGTCTGCATCTGAGAGCACTGGATGAGGAAACAGGAGTGAGAGGCTCTTTGTGTGCTGTTCACCCGGAATGCCCGGCGCCCAGCGTGGAAACAGGAGCCAAGCCGGCAGCGGGCCGCCCTGCCCAACCTGACAGCCAAAGAAGTCTGAATCATCTCCTTAGATCCACATGCATGAGTCAGAGGCTCAAGAACAAGCCCTGGGCCCTGGGCCCTGGGCCACAGAAACACCGCGTTAGCCTGGCCCTGGGCTGACAACGACAATAACAACACAGGGCACCTGTCCCTCGGGGATTCCTGCCAATCCACTGCATCCTCTGACAGCCCTGAGGGAGGACCTGATGGCTTCCTCTATCTGCAAGGGGAAACGCAGGCCCAAGCAAGCCATGGAGCAGAGAAGGGTCCCTGGGGCACACCCTGCCTTGGGGATACAGCACTACCCTCAGCCGAGAGCTAAGTGCCCCCCCTCCAAGCCCACCTGGTCCCCCCTCCAGGTGTGGACCTTCAAGAGGGCCAGCGCCTGGGCAATGGATGAGCTCTGTCCTCTAAGGCGGGCCAGGGCCCCGGTGTCACCCCACACCCAGCCGGCAGGACCACACTCCCTCAGACTGTGCCAGGCGTCTTCTCAGGGAAGAACTTTACTCCCCTTGGAAAGATGAGGAGCACCTCGGGGGGGGGGGTCATAAACATCACCCTCTGCCTGCCTCCACTGCGCACGCGTGTGCGCGCACGCACACGCACACACACACACACACCCACACACACACACTCACGCTTTAAATGCCGGGAGGTAGGAGTAGATGGCGATACTGCTCATGTTATAGATGAAGGGCAGGTGCTTTCTGATGTCCGTCGTGGCCCAGCTGCTAAAAAAGGTGTTGAGTAAGCCCTGGTCCCCACCTGAAAGAGAGAAGAGCGTGCTGTTAGCGGCCACATCGCTTCACAGGAAGACGGAACGGGGCCGATTCTGTTTCAAAGGAAGTCCTAGGTCACCCCCGTAAAGGATGCTTTGGGGGCGTGGCCACTAGTTCACGAATTCAACTCGTGTTTCCCGAGCGGCTTCGATGTGACCGCGCACTGGACATGGTGCTCGGGGGTGACGGGAGTAAGACGCGTTGTCCCCTGCGCCAGGGCCTGTGGTGGTGGAGGCTGTGCTCGTGGAGGAGCACATGTCCAAGGACCCTGTGTTGAAGCCAGGTGCCAGGGCTGCAGAGAAGCAACGGGCAAATGAGGTAGGGCAGGGGACGGCAGGTGGTACTGCAGGCCGAGCAAAGCTGCCCGGGACAAGCCTGACCTGAGCACAAATAGGAGACGTGGAGACACACCGAGGGCCCCCAGAGAGGGGGCCCAAAGAATGAGCAGGGATGACTTCATCCTGGGACCTGCGCCAGGGACTGCTGGTATTCAGAAAGGAGGGTATGAGAAGGAGGGCCGCCCTGAGGCATTCCAGTCTCAGCATGCCTTGACGGTTCACGCCTGGGATCCCAGGAGACCTGGGAGGTGAGACTGAAGCCAGCAGAGACACACAAGCCCCCTTCTCAACTCCTAGGCTGCTCGGGAGCTGCGACTGAAGTCAGCTTCATGAGCACACGAGCCTCTCTTCTCACCCATCAGCCTGTGTGTTGGTGCAGGCCCGACACCTCCGCTGGTGGGTGTCGTGATGGACAGACATCAATCAGGATTAAGATTCAGGTCAGCCTAGGCTAAAACTTAAGGTGCTCTTATCTCAATAAAAGCTGGGTGTGGTAGCACATATCTGCTTGCAAAGCTACTTCTGGAAGCCCTTAAAGTGTGTGGATTGCAGTCCAGGCTGGCAGCCAGACCTTGGCCCCAAAACAACCAGTTGGGAAAAACACTACTACCACAAAAAAAGTCATTTCTATAGAAAATGTCTACAGTTTTCCACAGGCATAATACATAGTCTCAACTGTTATCCAGTCAGGGCAGAGAAGGGAAGATCAGAGCATCTCTTCTTCGCTTGCATTTTAACTATTATCACATTACAGACAAGCGCTGAAATGATATGAGATTCACAATGCACCCTGGTGACAATCCTGCAGCCATCAGGAAACCTGCCAGGGATGACCAGGTTACAGCTTAGGGAGGCCGGGGTCTGGGACGGGGCTCATCCCGGAGTTCACTGGGGCTCAGTGGATTAACCCGCTGAGCTTAGCGAGATCCAGGCACTGCCCTTCCCCCAGGCCCGCCTCTCACTGGCCGAGACCCACTGAACAACTGATCTGTTGTGGGAAAACCAATGACATTTCACCACTTTGTGCCGTACCTTTTCACACTGAAAGAGACATTCTGGACAGGTAAACTAGTGCACACCTGCCAGGACACACTTATTTCAAACTAGAACGTTACTTTCCTAGTGTCCGGCAGATCTTCCAGACAATCTCAGCACTTCTGAACCTGTACCAACGGAGAGGATGCTAACTGTACAATTAGCTATTAAATTTCTTGCAGGTCTCAAAGAGCCTAAGTTCCCAGAGGCAAGGGAGGAAATGTTGCGTTATTTACATCTACACTGGGCCCTTAACCTAGCATCTTTGCTCAGCCTGGAAGCTAAAATAACTTGAAACAATAAGTTGGCCTGCTACCAAAAGGCAGGCCAGAGAAATCTCTCAAGAAAACTTCTAGACCCCATAAAATGCCGACTGTGCTGATTTTCAGTGGTGAGGTGCTTTGGGGTATCATGGATGACAGGAAGTGGGAATAAAGGATCCCACATCTGTTCTCTGTGAGATGAGCTGTTCTGTCTGTTCAAAGACCTGAATTTTAAGTACTTAATCTGTAATAAAGTCAAATCGGCAGGGATCTTCCACCGAGATGTCTCGTAGGGAATGCTGCAAGGCAGAGAATGCAAGCACGCATGCACCTGCGTGCATATACACATGCACACACACAGCCCTCAGCCATAGTGTTTAAAGGGACTCCAGTTCCCACGTGGCTTTGCCACCAGCTCAGTGACATGGGGGACGCCACCATCCTGACCCCGGGGCACGATGGGTTCTCAGTCAATGCTGGACATGGAATGCATGGCTTCCTCGCACGGCTGCTGAGGAATGAGGGAGCCTGAACACACACGTTGCTCGGCGGTCCCTTCCTCCCGTGGCCGTGATCCCTGCAAACTGCAGCAGTAAAGAAAATGGACTGCTACGTTCAAAAAGACTCCCGGGTGCAATGAGATAAAAATAGCTCTTACGAAAAAAAAAAAAAGATCTCACTGTCGTGGGTTCATTTATTTTGCCACTGCATGCAACACACAGCTTCTGCTTTCCCGTATGCATTGCGTCAACCACCAGTGAAGTGACAGAAATCACTCTGAGAGCAGCCAGGACCTCCTGCGTGGTGGCTGGCAAAGCCCCTGCACGAGGTGGTGGCCCGACAGAACCACACCGTGGGGTGGGAAGGCCTCTGAACCCAGGTGGCCGGGCCAGGGCTGGTGTAGAAAGCTGTCGTTCTTCATTCGTTTTGGGGGAAGGAGGCTAGGGGTGTGGCTGGAGAGGTAGAGCATTTGCCTAACAGGTAAAGGCTCAGGCTTTGAACTCAAATTCAGCCCAAATAACAACACAACATGATCACACTCCATTTAAAAGGTATCAGTGACAACTCAGAATTTGGAACAGGAAGGTTACACATGATGCTTAAGATGAAACCAAATGGATCTACTTTTCCCCCAAAATACTACTATAGACTAAAATTCCAGTACACAAATAAAAAGTTTACGGGATTTAGGTTACAGTAAATAAAATAAATGCTAAGATTCAAAAGGGGTCAGAAAAGATGGGCTTTGCACACACAGAAGAGATGGAATAACAGCCTTTTTGATCACTAAGCTCTAGTCCTCTCTACCTCAGAATCTTTGACTCACACAGGAAGAAAAATAAAGCTCATCTCACATTCAGATAATTTCTTCAAAGTCAAATGAAGAGTCAAGTGCACCAGGAACACTGAGGAGGCAACCCTGTGACAGTTTCCCATCACCTACGACATGGCTCAGCTTTTGGGAAGTGCAATAACATAAGTGATGAAGAAACCTGTGAGATAACAGAAACCCGCAGAGCAGCACAGGGACGGACACAAGACCCGTCCGCAGGGAAAAGGAGAGGCCAGCTGTGAGTGAGTTGTGCTGTCACTGATCTCAGTTCTCACTCGGGACACTGGGGAAGGGAAGGAATGCAGTATGCATGGCCTTATCGGGGGTCCTGTCGGGGCCAGGGACAGTGGCAGGGGAAAAGTTACAGGGGCTGAGTGAAGGAATGCAGCATGCGTGGCCTTATCGGGGGTCCTGTCGGGGCCAGGGACAGCGTTGGGGTTGTGGTTACAGGGCCTGATGACTAGAAGAGTGACAGCCACATTCCTTTGCAGAAGGAGGGCTGTGAAAACTGTCACAGAGCTCAGCCAGCAGCAGTCAGAGGGGCTGGTCAGAGTCGCCAGCTCCAGCCCCGCTGTGTCGCAGGAGCTCACCAGGCCCTGCCGCTTCCATTTAAACACCAGCAAGAGACTAAGCAGGAGTTTCGGTGCTAGCGGGCGACGCATGCTCCTGAGGCCTGGCTCGAGAGCCAAGTGTGACCCCGCTGCACACGTCACCATCCTCATGAGAAGCCATTGCTTTATTCCCCTCTGAATTCAGAGCCTTGACAACTCCTGGCTCTCTCCATTAAGCTGTTCTGTTCACTGAGCCAGCCCAGTCCTCTGTGGGGAGCAGAGGGAAGCGAAGGGTGGTGTGAGGGTGGGAGAAGGTGAGCTCGGGCTCCTGCAGCCAAGTGAGGTGTGCCAGTAAGCACAGACCCTCCCTCCCGGCACTTCCTCTTTCCTGGGGGAAGCAGGAAGTGTTTCCTCATCCAGCCCTGACGATCAGTGAATCCACTAGCTTGGCGAATGCCTGCGGATGGATACCAGAACGCAGCAGGAAGCCAGGCCTGGCTCCCAGACTCCACAGCTCCAGCCTGAGTTGCTCAGCCGTGCATGGCAGCCTTCACATCTGGGCTGGCTGCTGGGTTCTCCTTCCATGATGACAGCCACATTTTGGGTGGGCGGCAGACCTCAGGTCTATTTCAGAAGGTGAGCAGTGGAGCTGGTCACAGTTACAAATGGGTGCTTCCTTCATTCAGGAGAAGAGGAAAGCCACTCGGGTGGGACAAATGGCATACTTTGCCTAAGAATTCTCTTCCTTTCTGCAGAGGTAACTGTGGTAACGCAGGCAGCAGGCATGGTGGCCCCGCTGAACTTGAACTTAAGCACACGGCTGTCAGCTGAGCTTGAATGCCCATGAAATTTTCATTCCTTTCCATGAAAGGAAATCAGCAAAACATAAAAATGGCAAAAGTGCATTTGCTGGCCAACACTAACGCTCAATTTATTATTTTCTCACTCAAGCTGCTTACTGTACTTCTTGTTAGATATAGCAAGGCCTATTCTGGCCTGGAGATTCCTGCTGTGTTTACAGCATCAATTAGTTGTATAAGGGCTTTCATTCTGACATGCCCATCATGTACATACAATGTATTTCCTCTACTCTGGCCCTTCCTGTCCTGCTACCAAAACAGAGAGCACCTTAGCATGCTGACAGCCCGAGGGCTGTCTCTGGGGAGGGAAGCTGATCTTTCTGCTGGACAGATGTTAACAGCACTGGCCTCCCTCAGTGGAGAAAAAAAGTGTCTTCAAGCCAGGTTTGGTGGCACACACCTGTAGCCTCAGCACTTGGGGACTGAAGAAGAAGGCCACCCTTGAGCTACAAAGCCAGACCCTGTCACAAACAGACAAATAGACAGACAAGGCACACTGTTGGCAAGCCAGCCAACACCCACTGGCATTGCCAACTGTCCTTTTGGGTGAGTAGAATTACTGCTGGTTGAGAGCTACTGGCTTAGACTGTCAACTAGCCAAACAGTGAAACAAGACTGAAATAAAGTTCCTTATTTTTGTAAGGAAGTTTGTGAAAGTAGCAAATCCCAAACCCTTGGCCAATTGACCAAACCAAATTCAGATATCCACCAACAGCAAGCACTCTTATCATAGACCTATGTACACACCATCAACAGAGGTACGATTATCTTTTCGTGTGTGTGTGTGTGTGTGTTTGCTAGTTAATTTGGAGATTCAGTTTCATGGATTTCCCTGCGCAAGCTGGTTTTAACCTGGGATCCGTATGCTTAGATCTCAGCCTCCTGAGTAGCCAGAATGACAGGTGTGAGTCACCAGCGCCCAGACCTTTCTTTACTTTTGAATAGTCATTGTATACTTAAATCATACTCTAATTGAAACATAGAAAAACCTCGTAAATCAATGGGCCGGGAGTTTGGCCTACTGGTTAAAGTGCTTGCCTACCATGTACAAAGACCCGGGTTCGATTCCTCGGTACCACATTCATAGAAAAAAGCCAGAAGTGGTGCTGAGGCTCAAGTGGTAGAGCTCTAGCCTTGAGAAAGTCCAAGGACAGTGCTCAGGCCCTGAGCTCAAGCCCAGGACTGGCAAAAAAAAAGAAAAAAGAAAAACCTCAACATTAATTTTATGATCTATAAGGGAAAAAAAGGTGTGTATACAAGTACACAGACACGCGTGCGCATGCACACACACGCACGCGCACACACACACATTTTAAAACGCTTGCTCCAGTTCTTGTGCATCCCAGACAATGACACGTCTGAAGTAACAAGAGGAGATAAGACAGGCTGAGCACGACACATACCATCGAAACTGCCCTGCTCGGCAGCCAGATGCAGCAGCTGGCTGTACGTCTCAGCCGAGGGCTGATAGACGAAGACCCCGGAGTTGAAGCAGTCGGGCCACCCCGGGTCTGGCGCTGCTGACAATTCTTCTCTCTCGAAGAGATCGTCGATATTTGCTAGGACCTGGCGCACAGGGGAGAGAGGCATTGTTGGGACCCCTCTGTGACAGACCCTCCTTTGTCCCTCCCTCGGTACCCAGCAGTGAGGACACCTCGAGCCTTGCTGACCGAAGTCCTCAGGTGCCTGGGGGTCTGTTACCGGGCGCGGACGGCCACGTTTCTGCTCGCCGAGCCACACTCACCAGCGTGTCTGCATCCATGAACACACATTTGGAATACTGTGTGAGGGACCAGCAGTGCAGCTTGGTCAGCGTGACCCCCAACTCGGGTCTCCTCATCAAAGTCAGATGAGCAGAATCCCCACTGTCTAGAACATCTACTGTGATGACTTCCGCAAAGACCGTCTCCAAGGCTTTCCTGTCAAAACAAAACCAGTGCTTAGACTCTTTTTAGAATGAGTGGCCTGTCTAACTTGGAACTGTTGCTTTACTGTCTATCCATCCATCTACCTGTCACCAAAGTGACCCGGTGCAGGGCTGTAATACTCCCACCCCCTTCACTCTGCCCTAAAGATCTCAGAACAGCCTGAGTCCATGGATGTGTAGACACGGGTGGTGGGATCACATCCAGCCTGGGCAAACAAGTCAGCTGGGCCCCATCTCAATGGATAAGCCAGACATGGCGCTGTGAGTCTATGATCATAGCCAGATGGCAGACGTCAACAGCAGGATCACAGACTGGGGCGGGGCTCAAATAGCATAGCAAGAGCCAGGCCCAGAGTTCAAATCCCAGTTAAAAAAATAATAATCATAAAAGTAAACTAACTTGACCACAGGTACCCAGTGCCCTCCAGTGCTTCCCTTAGCAAAACCACTGGCTCAGAAAGGCCTTTGATAAAGATTCTATACTGTCCCAGGTGAGTACTTGAAATAGAAAGGTGGGTTGAGCAGGGGGCATCAGACCCAAGACCCGCTAGCAGAGGTCAGCTGCGAGGCCGGACACCGCCTCCTGGAAGGAAGGGCCCGTGTCCCCAGACACAGAGGATAGTTCACACACTGGAGCCCTCACCCGGCAACTCTCGTCTTTCACTAACCCGCGGTCAACGCTTCTAATAGGGTGTAGCCTCAGACAGAGAAGGGGGCCGGAACCCGAGGGGCAGATGGATGGGCAGACAGGCAGACAAGCAGGCAGGCAGCGAGGGGAGGCGCTCACCTCATGGCATCAGAGACCTGGGGGGTGATGAGGACAACCAGCTCCCGGGTGGTCCTCTGCTGCTGGAGGGAAGAGCCCAGAACCAGGGCACCCTTGGCGTAGGCGTCGTTGGTGGCCAGTGTCACAAAGGCCTGATCTTAACACAGAGAAAAAACACCCTCAGCATAGTGGTGGCACTGGGCAAGGGCGGAATCGGCCCCTGGGAGGGCGACTTGCTCTGTCAGGAAAGGCGGCCTCAGAGAGAAGAGCCCAGGTAGTCATTCCAGGGGTGGTCCCGGAAGCTTGTCCCAGGGGCTCTCGCCTACAATCCTCAGGATTATGCTCAGGGGGCTGATTTCCCAAAGATTGCATTTTATAGCCAGCCAGGGCAGAAAAGGCTGCTAGATTCCATGTTCATCTCCACAAGAACCAGCAAAAGAACAACAGGACTGGAGGTATGGCTCAAATGGCAGAGCATCAGCCAAACAAGCAAGCGAGCTGCATCAATGGTTCAAGATTATGGTTCCGCAGGGTTGCTTAATATCTTGCTACAGGATGATCAGGCTTTTACAAGAACTAGATTCAACCTAGACACAATGAATTACCACACTAAACCACAGCTTAGTACGGGGAGGGATAGGGGGCAATTTTGGGCAATTAGCAGGTGGCCACAAGGAGATTAAGAACTCCATTCCCTCTCCCTCTACTTTGTAGGGGTAAGGATGTCTGTAGAAGGCCTGTGAAATCATTTGGTACAGACACATATGCTTCTTGTCAGCTGTCCCCAGCATTGGTGACATTATCAACACCCAAAGGGCCCTGGGTGGGTAAAAGCCTCCCACTTCGTGTGGTATTTTCACTCAACAAATCCAGCTGTCTGTCAGGACTGCCAGAGAACAGAGGCCCTGGTCTTCATGTTTCTGGCATGAGTCAGACCCTTCACCTGACCCTTTCCTCTATCTGGAACAAAGTTCCCAGGCCCCACCAGAGCTGAAGCGCTCCAATAGCTCCTCCCGGAAGGCCTTCCCTGCTTGTGTCAGCCACTCCTTCTGAAATGGGTTCAGAGACAAGCCCCACAAGCTCTAGCAAACTGCCAGTCCTTTGTGGAGGCAAGCAACACCCCCTGGCAGGCCCCTGCCACCGCGGACACACACACTCCAGAAACGCCTGCAAAGAACTGGAAGCCAACACGGATATCACGGATCTTCCTTCCTGCTCCATAACCTCAGCCCTGCGGCCTTTGCAAGTTTCTCGGTGTCTTCTGGGACATCCAGGTGCACAAGTCACTGTGGCAGGGGTCACCGGGGGCACGGCGGACCAATCAGGGGCCTGGTGTCAGGAAGCCACTCTGCCTTGGGTTTCCTCACTGTGCCTCGCGTGCGTTCCAGCCGGAGGCTGCAGGGTCGGGGCCTCGAGGAGGAGAGGAAGCCGAGGACCGGCCGGGCCGCCCAGACGCAGACCCGACGCAGACTCCGCTGGCCGCGCGGGGCCCTGACCAGCACAGACCACGACTGCGCTGTCAACAGCACTGACGCCTGTCACGCGTGCCCGGCAGCCCGGTCCGCACCCGCCCTCCACCGCCACTGCACCCGAGGGGCCCGGGGGGCGCGGGAGGACGGGGTCTCCGGGAGCCGCGCCGTGCTGGCGGGCGGGCCGCGGAGGGAGGCCCGGAGCCGGGACGTCGCCCTCAGCGCCCGGCCCGCGGCCCCGGGCACCACCGGCGCTTCCGGCAGCGCGACACCGCGACACCGCGGTGGCCGGGCGCCGGCCCGGGTTCCGGGGACGCCGAGGGCGCCGCCTGCGCAGAGGGCCGAGGCCGCCGGTGCGCGGCAGCCCGGACCGGGGCCTAAAAATAGGCCGGGCGGCGGCCAGGGCGGGCGGCGGGTGGGGCCGCGGGGCACCCGGAGGGCGCGGGGAAGCGCGCGGGGCGCCGGGGGGACTCGCCCGGCGCCGCGGTCTGCAGAGCGCAGGGCTCGCGCTCGGCCCCGACCCGGATGGGCGCGGGTCCCGGCCGGGAGGCGGGGAGGGCGCCTACCTGCCATGGCGGGCGCGGAGCCGCGGCGGCCGCCGCGGGCTGGAAAGGCCTGTGGGTCCCTCCGTCCGTCCCTCGGTCCGGGAGTCCCCGAGTCCGGCGGGGAACTGAGTCTGTGGAGATCCGACAACTGCCCGCCCGGCCCCGGCCCCCCGCACTCTTATAGCAGCTGTCACGTGGGCACAGGCCAGGCCCCGCCTCCTCTCTCTGGGCCCCGCCTCCTCCCGATGGACCCCGTCCCCTCCCGCCGAGCCCCGCCCCCTCCCGCAGGGCCCCGCCCACTTTCGCCCGGCCCTGCCCTCCCCCGCCGGGCCCCGCCCCCTTTCGCCGGGCCCCGCCCCCTTTCGCCGGGCCCCGCCCCTCCCGCCGGGCCCCGCCCTCCCCGCCGGGCCCCGCCCCCTCCCGCCAGTCGGGCGCCTCAGCTTCGCGCCTGGTCAGTGCAGGCTCCTCAGGGCCACCTGCGGGGGGAGCAGGCCGCTGACAGCATCCCAGGACGGTGAGTGGATTCCGGGGACCCCTGACTGGAGCCCGGGACCCCTGACTGGAGCCCGGGACCCCTGACTGGAACCCGGGACCCCTGACTGGAGCCCGGGACCCCTGACTGGACCTTCTAGGCCTGTGACTGGAACTCGAGATCCCTGACTGGGCCCCTAGTGCCACCTGCCCTAGGCCCTGTCCTCACACCTGAAGGGGACGGTGTGGCGCAGCCAAGGTAGGGGCCTGCAGTGCCTCCCCCCTCCTTAGCTTGAACTACACACATGCTGAATATTTACTGAATATGTAGCTTCTTCGTCCTGTCATTCTTATTGAGATATTAAAATGCTCCATTGGCTCCTCATACCACCTCCTCGCAGTGGGATAGGTCCCTCATTTACAGATGAGGAAACTGAGGCACGGAGAAGTTAAATTGTGTGTGTGCATGCATATGCAAGTCCTGGGGCTTGAGCTCCAGGCCTGGGCACCGTCCCTTAGCTTATCTTTCACTCAAGGCTATGTGCTCTACCACTCGAGCCTCACCTCCACTTCTGGCTTTTTGGTAGTGAACTTTCTTGCCTGGGCCGGCTTGGATCTCAGCTCACTGAGTAGCTAGGCTTGCAGGCCTAAGCCAGGAGGCCCAGCTTAAATTACTTTTGAATGTTAGGAAGGGTAGGATTTGAACCTCTCACCTGGAAGCTCAGGCACAGAACTGCTCTCTAGCAGGAAGGGAGGGCTGGTGATGCCAGTTAGGTAACACAGCTGTTTTGGTTAACCTATTTCACAAAGCTTGAAATGGTCCATTGAGCATTTCTCTAGGAAGTTGAGAAATAGCCCTCTAATGTGGTCACACCCTTCCACCCCATCCCCTAGGCCCAGCCCAGCTGGAAAGCCTCAGGTAGCCAGCTGTGGAAACAATGGCTGCTCAGCGAGGCAGAGTGAAGGCCTGGAAGCCAGTGGAAGCTGCAACGGTAACGCTGGTGGCACATGCAAGTGACTTATTGGCTGAGGTGCCAGTTCTGTCCTCAACTTGCAATGGCTGCTGAGTTTTAGATTTCTCAACTTTATGTTGAGAAAGAGCAAGGTATGACATGGAGTTGGGACCTTTTGCTGGATTGGTGAGGTGTGCTGGGCAGAGCAGCAAAGCCCCCAGCTTCCCACCTGGAGGTCAATAATGGAGCAGTGCCTGGCGTTTGGTAGGGGGTAGGCATGGGTACATTAGCGCAGCCTTGCATTCTTCCAGCTATGCAGTGGGCTGTAGGGCCAGAGTTCCAGAGCGTGGCCTAGTGGTAGAGTGCTCACCTAACATTCATGAAGCCCTGGGTTCAATTCCTTGGTACCATGTACACAGAAAAAACTGGAAGTGGTGCTGTGGCTCAAGTGGTAGAGCTCTAACCTTGAGCAAAAGAAGCTCAGGGACAGGGCTCAGGCCCAGAGTTCAAGCCCCACAACAGAGAAAAAGAAAAAGAAAAGGATGTGTTGGATATGAATACAACTGTGCTCCCTGCAAATATCCGGTCAGATTTCCGTTTTTCGTCGGCTTTGGGATGCATTATGTAAGTGTTTGGCAGGGTGCTCATCTTCCTAATTATGATTTGTTTTAAGAAATGTTGAGTCAGCTTGCTAGAGGCTACGGTACACACACTAATTGAGGGTGAGGGCGCTGGCCTGGAAGTCGATTTCAGATTTGAGGGCAACCTCCTGGCCTGACCTGGAAGTGTGTGTGTGAACATATTTTCTTCAAAGTGCGCTGGCAGTTCTTGAGGCTTCACTCTGCATTTACCTGCATGTCAGCCCCTCCTGCCAAGTTACTGCTGTTGATAAACTGACTCATAGGGTTGCTTGGGATCCTTTAGAACCAGGAGAGGAATAGGGAATTAATTAGTAAATAATTAAATGATGGGGACTTGGGGGGCCATGAACAGGCCATCAGAATGGGGGGGGGGTGAACTTTCAGCTCAATTTGAGTGACTCTGGAGCTTTGGTGGAGATTTGTCAGTGGGGCAAGGAGCTCATAAATTAAGAGGAGCACCTGTTGGGAGAAGGTGCAGCTGTGAGGTGAGGAGAGAAAAGCCCGGAAGGGCCAGAGGCCTTGCTTCTAGCCAGGCCCGAGGACTGAGGTCTGCGGACAGCGGACCCTGACACAGGGTCCTCTGGAGGGGAGGCTCTGGGGTGAGGGCTCAAATGGCTGATGTGTATCTTGAGAAAGGAAAACACTGAAGCAAAGGTTCAAATAGAGGTGCATATCCTGTGTGCAGTCCTGGGTAGGCTGTGGGATTTCTTCTTTGTATGTATATTGATGTATATATATATATATATATCAAATATTTTTACAAGATTCGCCTGGGTGTGATGGCCGTGACATGGCTCTGTAGTCCTAACTGGGGGAGGGGACAACGTGGGATCTCCCAGAAGCAGAAAAGCTCACCGGACTTCATTCCAACCAATGGCTGAGTGCAGAAGCAGATGTGTGTTATCCCCAGCCATGAGGGAAACATGATGGCTGGATACAGTGGACTACACTGGCATTTCAGTGACAGAAGCACAGTCGAGGCAGGCTTAAAGCAAGGACTTATCTTGAATATCACCAATGCAATTGTGGACTGGCAGAGGGGCTCGAGTGGAATAATGCCTGCTTTGCAAGAATGAGGTCCCAAGTTCAAACAGCCCACTGTTACCACAGAGGAAAACATAAGAAGGAAGTTAGGATGCAGAAAGAAACTTTCTGGGTTAGATAAACAGGCCTTTCCACCGACAGTTAGATGGGTATGTTAGTCTTGTGTTGCTGTGAGAAAAAAATACCTTAGTAACTCACTTGGGAAAGGCCAGGTAGTCTGTAAGAAGATTTATTTGGCTCACAATTCTGGTGGCTAGAAGACAGAGTACTTGGATGAGAACCTGGTGGCTGTGCCACAAAGAAGCAGGAAGAGAGCATGGACATGGTTTTATTTGTATCAGAAAGTCTAGCCTTGGTCTGTCACACTGGCTGTCCACACAAAGTGGCTGTGTTCACATAGCCTGTAGTAGCATCTCCTCGGAGCCAAGCTGTTGGTTGAGCATCAGTGACCTGCCTCTTTTTTTCCCAAGAAAGCAGGGACAGCTGTGGACTGTCATCTTTGAGGATTTTGGCCAACAGCCTGGCCTGTTGGGAATTTATCCAGCCTGGGTTTCAGAGGTATTCAGAATCTTCTAGAAGAAGGCAGTCACCGAAAGGGACCACAAATCTGAAAGAGTTGGGCAACGTGTCTGGTTCTGCCCAGCGAGATGAACTGGAAACTGCAAAGAGACACATGTACGGACAGCCAGTTTGTGTAAACTTGGGGGCAGATGGCATCCCCAGTTTCACAGGCAGCTTGGAAATGTTGCTTACACCAGAAAGATGAAGCCGTTTGAAGAAAGGTCAGGAGAGCCCTGAATTTTGCAAGCACTCAGGGAAGGTACTGCCCACACCACATCCTTACGAAGGTCCGCCAAATGTCAGCCTGCAGCCCCACAGGGCAAGAGGATACATGGATAATGTGTATTTATTTATTTCTACTTTTCAGCGTACAGAGTACAGCTTTACTAAGAGTGCTCAAAGGCAGGCATTTTCTCTAAGCAAGGAAGCTAGTTTAGTTTGTATCAATTTTTGTCACTCTTTGATCCCCCCTTCTCTCTTTCCTAATTGACTTTCTGGATCCCTATTACTGTATCCCTCTTGTTTTTTTTTTTTTTTTTGGTCAGTCATGGATCTTGAATTCTGGGTCTGGGCGCTGTCCCTGAGCTCTTCAGCTCAAGGCTGCCACCCTACCCCTTGAACCACAGCACCACTTCCAGTTTTCTAGTGGTTAACTGAAGATAAGAGTCTCACAGTCTTTAGTGCTGGCTTTGGCTTTGAACCATGATCCTCAGATCTCAGCCTCCTGAGTAGCTAGGATTGCAGGCGTGAGTCACCGGGCCCAGCAATCCCTCTTTTTTTTTTTAATGTCTTAGAATTCTGTTCTTACCATCAATAAATCCAAGGGAAATCTTCCCTCACCCTTTCTCCTCCCCTCTATTCCCTTCCTCTCCTATCCCTCCCCTCCCCTCCCCTTCCCTTCCCTTCCCCTCCCCTTCTGGTCCTGGCTCTCTCCCTCCCTTCTCTGGATATCCTAATTTCCTGGAGGGCACACCTCTCATGTTTGCAGACCACCAGCTGTGGCTCAAGTAGTAAAGTTCAGGGTTTTAGTCCCAGCCCCAGGACAGGCAGTGTCTGAAGGACACGAGGAAAGAATTGAGTTACTCTGGGGATTGGCACGTGGTTGATTTGGATCGCGCTGAGTTATAGATAGAATCTGATGCTGTGGGATTGTAAGACCCAGCCAGGCCCTGGCTGTCTTCATGCAGCGCAGACAGCTCCTGGGCCAGTGTACCTGGTCAGCCTTGGAGGAACAATCTCACCTCTCCCCAGGCACCCCACCTGTTATGCATGTGGTAGAAACAGTCAACTTTCTCTGACAGTAAAAGTCCAGACAAGTGTGTGTGTGTGTGTGTGTGTGTGTGTGTGTGTGTGACAGAGAGAGAGAGAGAGAGAGAGAGAGAGAGAGAGAGAGAACATGTTCTTACAGAATAGTATTGCTTCTTTTACCAAAGTTACAAGCCCTCCAGGTTGGATTCAGGTTGGATTCAGTAACCCTGAGCAGAGAAAGCCCAAATGTCCCATGCTCTGCGAAGCACTGGTGGTAGACCAAAGAGAACAATGCTGGGCAAAGAGCAGGCTCAGGAGAAGTAAACATGTGCCAGGAAGCCATCTGGGGAAACTCTTAGGCTCATTTGAATTGAACCAAGCTGAGACCTTAAGCGTTTCTTTCCTGCAAGATCCAAGCTGCACAATGGCATCATCTGAAGGCTGATGTTGGGTTGTGCAGACACCGGAGCATCCTCGCCTAACAGCTGTCACCGAGGTCCATGCTGCTCCGAAAGCCAGATAATTAACCGCTGTGCACTTTGAAGTCCACGCAAAGCTGCTTCCCACCGTGGCGCTTTCACAGCTTCTACAACTGCCTGGTGCTCGCTCCCAGAGTCCCCTACCGCCTTCTGATGTTGGGGCTGCTCAGAAGTATTCAAATCCTGACATCTTCCAAGACAGGTGCTGAAAAGTAATCATAAATAGCACTTCTTTTAAAAATCATTAGATTATTAAGTAAGTTCACAAAAAACCCAATATGGCAAAGAGTCTTGGACATTTGTAGGTTTATTTTTATTTATTTATTTCCTCATAAGGAGGTGGTTTTCAAAGAGGTACAATTTGGGGATTAGGAGACTTAGAATTGTTAACTCTGGAGCTTTCCAGATGTTGATATTCTACACAGAAACATGAGTGAGAACAGGCCTATATTTGTATATATGTATATGTATGTATCTTCATAAAGAAGCCAATTTCCCCTCCTCTGACTTACAAGTTTCAAAACAGGCCATAGGAATAAAACGTATTTATAAAAAAATGTGTCTGCCTTCTTACAAGGGATGGGTTTGGACCTGATTAATTACAATGCAGTTTGTTTGTGCTTTGGGCATAGGGGTCTGGCATCCATCTGGGGTTGACATGGGGATGTCACCATCTCTGTCCTAGCCAGCCAGGTGGCTGTGTCACATGGAATCTTTCACAGTGTAGTTTTCAAGTGGAATGCGAGAACTTTGTGAGAGTGTGTTGGTTCACTTTGCGTCGTTGTGCTAAGAAGGCCAAGGTTTTTGTGCTCAGATGATTTTGTAGCATTATGGTGAAGGATAATTGCCAGCTTGGGTTCATGTTTGTGGTAAAACTCCAATGTGGACTTCACTGGGACACAAATGCAGCACTTAACCTGTGCGATGGAAATCATTCGCATTTAATGAGTCTTCATAGTTCTTTTTCTTCTCTCTCATTCTCTCTCTTACATTTATGTTGTTTTGCCTTCAGGGAGTTGATGGAAAGGCATTTGTGGCTTTTTTTTGGTGTGGATAAAGTTAAAATTGTTTCATTAAATGTTATTAGACTTAATAGTCCAGTTATAAAGAGCTAATACATTACCAGTCCTAAGCACTCAGTGCGGACATGGTGAATGTTCAGGAAATGCATTTGGGTCAATAAAGCATCATATGTGCGCATAGGTTAAGAGAGTTTTGTTCTTTTGCTGTAAGGAAATAACCATACTGTTTTATAAATTACTCCATACAGTATGACTCACTTGCTGAATTCCACAATAGATCAGAGCTCCAAGTTTTGTGGAATGAATTCTAGGGTCTGGCTCCTTATCACTTTCCATATAAAATGGGCTGAGGAAGTCATGGGGAAGAATTAGTGATTTGGGACATATTCTGCATATTTTGCTGACTGGGTCTTTTGGATAGGGGTCTGGTATGCTGTGTCTTCAAAATTATGTTTATTTTTGGTTGATGTAGATGATTTACAAGTTGGGCCAAGCTGTTTCCTCTCTAGCAGATGAGAGAAGTATTTAGACGTGTGCTAGGAAGACATTGAGAAATAGAGGCTCAGCTCACATAGAATGTGGTGTAGCCTCCCTTGTTCTTGTCTTCAGGAATCACCAAATCATGCAGCTTTGGAAACAGTGTCATCACGTCTTTAGGAATCAGATAGCACTTGGTTTAGTATACTATTTTGACCATTTGGAAATAGAACCGTTTCCTGCCTCCCTGTGAACTATAACGGTTGTCTGTGTGCTAAGAATTTAGTATATGTGGATCTTCATTTCCTCCTTTCAGGATGTGGGGAGGGGAATCTCCACTTCTTCATTCTAGTGTGCTGGAGTACCAAGTATTTGCTTTTTTCCTCACCCTTATTATCTGTTTTTCTCATCAAAATCAGTAACTATCAAAAGTCTATAACTATCTTTGGCTCCAACAATTCTAGCATTAGAGCCCTGGATGGCATCCAATGGCTAAAAATAAACAACGTAAGTGGAATGACAGAAGAAGTGGCTGTTGGAGGGCCATTGAATTCTCTCAGTCTTTGTCTCCTCGGCAGAGGGGAGTGGCCAAGAGGCTTCTTTTTGCCCCCTAATCTGTAGGTCATATCACAGGCCACTGCCAATTATTATTTCAATACACAGGATATGAGTGACCTGAAATTTCCTACAATTTTTATTTGGTCAGTCATGGGACTTGAACTCTAGGCCTGGATGCTATCCCTGAGCCACAGTGCCACTTTTAGGCAATTTTTATTTTTAGCTGCGGTGAATGTATACTGTCTCACTGTATAATGTTCCAGTGCTTTGAAAGCTGGCATGCTGGTGGATGACTGCAAGGCATGTTTACTCAAAGAAAGACCCCTTTTAGATAACAGTCTGGGCTTCTGGCTTCTCAAGGGCTGGGAGGAACGGGGCCCAAATCACAGCACCTCATTTGTTGGGACTTGAGTCAGCTGGTCTGCTCCAGTGTCCCGCGGCTCCTCCTGGTGCCATGAGCTCTGCAATGCCTCCACTGAATCAGGTCCCAGGACCACTGCTGTCCCGCTGGTTGGTGATAGGGAGGCGGCATGCAATTCTATGCTTAGCCACCACCGGGAGACCTAGAGGAGGTCAGGGCTTCTGGGCATTGTCCTGCAAGGCCTGCATGGGTGTTCCTTTCTCCATGCCTGCCGCCTGTCCTGAGCCTTCATGGGCATAGGGACCAAGCCTTTTGGGATGAAGGTAGGGGAGCCGCACAGGGGAGCCAACTGGAAACTGGTGATTTGTTAACCCATCCATCCCACCCCCTTCCTCTCAAGTATCTCGTCCCTTCCAAGCTGGTGAAACAGAAAGGGAATACTGAGGTCCTGCATGCGTTATTTTGAACTTAATAATTATGATTATGACTTTGACAGATAGGACTTCAAAGTGGCTGGCAGGTTTTGACTTCAAAGCACCCCTGCAAAGCACGGTCCACACAGCTCAGTTCCACTGCCCGCATCCACGCAAGGCCACCAGGCACCAAAGGCTTAGAGGAATTTTCCCTTTAGGCTCCTGTTGAAAGTGCCTTCTCTGTACAGGTCCGATCTCACACTTTCTCCCTAACAATGCAGGTTTCCCAGGCTGGCTTGCGTTTTTTGTTTGTTTGTTTGTTTTATTAGCACCCTTGCGAGCTTTCTGTGTGGGCAAAGTTTCACCATCACCAGCTCTGATGGTGATTTGGAAGCTGGAAAGTGTACCATCATCTTCTCAGTTTTATAAGGCTTGTAAAATATGTTTTTTAAGCATTACCTAGTAGAGACCGACGTGCACACACGTGTTCTCGTGTTTGGTCTTACCGTATTTGGTAGAGTTTTCCTAGAGAATTCCAGTGCTGAGTATAACGGTGTTGAGAGATCCGATGACATGTCTAATCAGTGGCTGAAGATAGCAGGGAGTGGTGGGGGGAGTAAAGGGAGGGATTCAGTTCCAGTGACCATCTCTGATCACCATATATGCTCTTTACCTGCAGAAAGGAAGGGCTGCAAAGACGCCACGTTGTCTTTTATTTTCCTTTTCATGTCATTTTGACACCCCAGAGGTCTTTCTCTGCTAATACTTACCATCCACATATTATAGAACTTACGATGTTCAAATGATATATAGGGTCCATAAGGCATGATTCCTACCTGGGGAATCTAGTTTAGTTGATGAGACAGGAGAATAGAAAAAGGGGCCTTATGGCCAGTGCATTTAAGCACTTCTTTGGATATATGAATGAATATGTTTTATAATTTATTCTATCTGTCCATCTGTGTATCCACATATCTAGGTATCTATGTACTCACATATGTATGTAGGGTAGGTATGTGTCCATCTATTTTCTAACTACTTACCTACAAGATTGTACTACAGCCATTCAAGAAAGAAGGCTTTGATATTTAGAGCTGTGCCTCTCAGAGTGGACTCTTGGACAACTCAAAGGCCGGGATTTCTGGGTTGGAAGTGATTAGACTGAGCATTGCAGGATGGATGGAGGCCATGAGGAGCTTGGGGAGGTGACAACATGAGGATCTAGGGTGACAACTTTCAGGTCAGATTGGAGGCAGGCTAAAGAGCTTCTGCTTTATCCTGCATCTAAGGCTGTGATAAAGCTAGACTGAAGGAAGATTAAGCTGGAAGCTTAGAGTGATTAGAACAGTTGAAGATGCAGGAGGCTGGAATACCAGCTCAAGTGGAGGTGAAAGAAAGGAGCTGGGGGATAGGGGAGATACTGCCCAGAGGGAGAGAAGGGGGAAGGGGGGAGAGCTGAGGCGTCCAGCCTGGAGGGGAGGGAGCCCGAATGGGTGATGCTTGCTTTGTTTCTCCCACCTTGCTCATGCTTCTCCAGCCCCTCAGATCTTCCTGGGCCTTGAACCAGCCAAACAAGCCTCACATGCCTGCATTCTGGACATTCTTCCCCAGGGGCCTACCTGGCTTCAGTCTTCACCTGGATCCCCTACTTGTCCTTTCTGCTCATTTGTTACCTTTGCGAATGCTGGAATCGTGGAGAAACGCACCAGCATTAGGCTATCACTGCTATGCATGGAATATCACCTGCTAGCCAGATCTTCCTTGGACACCAGAGGAGGACTGAGAAAGTAGAGCTCAGGTGAGTTCCTGGGCCTTTCTGGCAGAAATGATTCCCGTTGCTGGAGGCCCAGGACTAAGGGGGGGGGTCTGGGCTCCTGGCTGGTCCAGAGGAACCACCCAGACTTCGTTCCCTGGGCTTCCTGGAGTTCAGCTGACTCCAAGTCCAGTCTGGGGACAGTTCAGACAGAAGTTGTCTTCGACTGGGACAAGTAAGAAAAGGCAGGTCCCCTCAGAGGCCTGAGGGACAGATGCCCAGCTGGGTTCTGCCCTGGAAGACCTGACTGACTTCTTTAGGAACGGGTGTTTGTTCATTTCTGTCACTATTTACTCAGGGTTCACCTCTCTTTGCTTACTGGAGAAAATGGAGCATGTAATTGGACAGTGGTTGGAGGGGGGGATGTGGCCCTTTGTGACCTCTGACCTAGAACCTGTCACCACACTCATTGAGTTCATGTGCTTCCAGGGAGAAGTGCCACATCGTGCTCTTTGAGACATCACACCTCTACTTCATAGCAGCGAACACGGCTCATTCTTTCCCTGTTAGCACTGCCTTTTCAGGAGGGAGATAATGAGTGTGAGAAGAAACGTTTTCTACTGGAAAGATCTGTTCAAATACAAAAGTTACTGAACATCCAAATCGCAGGCTCATTTGGAGTCTGTTTTCTGTTTGTTCTGTTCTCAGTGGGAGGAAAGCTCGTTACTGCCCTGGGCCTAAGTCTTTTATAGCCCGGCAAACACCCGGTGGAACCCCTTGGCTTCTTTCAGCTTACTGATCTTTATTTTGCACACCTCGAATCACTTTGGTGCTTTTTCTCTGAATTGACTCCAGTTTCTCTCTTCTTCATTAATTGTGGACTGGACACTCTGGGAGGGTCCAGATCCACTCAGGTGCAGGTGGCTGGCAGGGGGGAGATGCTATGGACGGAGAGACCACTGTGGCCCTATTAGTGAATCAGCAAGGTGAGGGGAGGGGAGGAGCTGGCTGTCTTTTGTTCATGGGAGTTAGGAGTTGCCTACCCAGCCTCCTCCTCTCCCTGTGTGCACACCACAGCGCACAGCTGCTCACCCAACCTCTTCCTCTCTTGGTGTGCATGCCACAGCATGCACCAGCGAGCTGGTCTCAGGATGCATGCAGCAAGGTCGTCCCGGACCCAGCATGTGTGATTTCTAGACTGCCCTAAATCTCGGTCCTCAGGCAGAAACCTGTCTATTGGCAGACGGGGTTTAGCTTTTGTTCCAGAGGTTAGAACAGGTTTTACTAACTTACTGGCGTTCTGGTTTTGCTTTGGCATCCAGTCTCCCAACCTCTTTCAGAATCTGGGAAAGGAAGGCTTGGGTGCCAGCACGCCTGGAGGGAGGAGCTGGGGTGGAGGAGCCGCGCCCCCTGCTGGACGTGCTGGGGACTGAAGATGGCCCCAAGGCCTTTGAAGAGAAGGTGGTTAACATTAAAGAAGCTAGGGCCTTCATGTGTAATGGATGTCCTTATAAGAAGAGTGTCAGATCTGCATCTCCCTGTGGCGTCTCAGTCTCTCTCAGTGCATGCCGCGGAAAGGCCTCACTTATTTTGTGGCTAGCTTTTGCAGGCATTTGGGCTTGAGAACCTTGCACTATGAAATGGGGGTTAGGTGTGAATGTCCATTCATCCAGCTTCTGTGGTTATGTAGAGAGACCGTGTGTGTTCACACAGGACAGGTTCATACATGATGTCCAAACCAACCAAAGGACAGAAGCAAGGTTGGGGTGGGCAGGGCGCAGAGGCCTCGCCAGTCAGGAGTGGACAGGTCCCTGGCTTTGAAAGACGTGGAGGAGTTCAGGAGATGGTGATGGTTCAGGAGAGACCCACAGGCTGGATGGTGGGCTGTGTTACTAGGCTGTAGCTGGGCTCCAGGCACAGTGAGTGAAGATGAAAAGGGATCAGCCAGAAAAGGAGAAGGGAGTCAGATTTCCATCAAATTCAGCCCTGAATTCAATGCTGTAGTAGGCTTGGTGCTGTTCTGAGGAAGTGTGAAGGAGCTGAGAGGCAGGGAGAGTGCATTTAGTAGACTTCCTCTAATCAATTAGGCAATTATTTACAGAAAACATTGGATATTGTAGACCAGAGAAGAGGAAGTCTCTCAGCCGTGTGGAGTTGACCAGAGAAAACCAAAGCAGCGTGGGGTGAAGGAATGAGACCAGTGATGCGTGATGCCTGGACATAGCCCTGAACAAAGGGAGGAGAGCCACGCAGGTGGCCAGGATAGCATGATTTGAGACACAGCGGGTGCTGGGGCTCTGAGGCAGAGCAGCCAGCCTGAGGCTAGCCTGCCAACAGCAGGCAGTGAGCCCAAAGGTCCAAGGAAGGAGCAGCAGGCTTTATTTGGGGGAATGTGGTAGGTGCCTACACAGCAGTGATCAGGGACCAGGTCTGGAGCGAGCCATGGTTCCTGCCAGAGCAGGGAGAGGGAAGAAGGAGTTTATTACAGAGTTGCACACAGGCGCTGGGAAGGCACATTTTGGACCAGTGACCACACCAAGGCTTTGGAGAGAGGATGATCTAGTCTCGGTTCGTTGTGTTCCACGACAGCCTTCAGAGGAAGAAGAGGCCAAGCAGGGAGGGGTAGCCAGGGTGGGGTGGGTCAAATTCCCAGCACAGCTCTGAAGCCCACGCAGGCCACCTGAGTGCCTTTCGCCTGGAGAGTATAACGCAGTCACGGAATGGTATGGATCCCTGATGGATGGCCCCAGATGTTCTGGCCTGAATGAAGACTTTTGTTGTAGTAAGTCGTAGGGGAGGTTGCTGCAGGCTCACCCGTGGGTCGGCTTGGCGAGGTTTTCCTGGGCGTTTTTCTGTTTGAAGCTTTAGTGAGGAGGCGGTCCTGGCCTTGAGAAGCATGTACAGAAAGCTTTGCCCTCACCAAGTTGGGGTGGGAGTTGGGGAAGCTAGGTCAGCGTCTCTCCCTGCCTCGGCACACATACTCAGTGTGCAAATTAACACACACACGCAAGTGTATGAAACAGGACTGACATGGCATTTGCTCAGCAGAGCTTTGCAGCCCCACTGTGTGTCAAGGTCCATCTTTGCTCTCTCTCTCTGTGTTAAGTTATGCCCTTGCTTTAGGGTGACTTGCAGGCAGATCCTAGCCACGAGCCTGGAGTGGTCTGAGCCCCACGAAGCTGCCCCTGCCCCAGGCATCTGCCCTCAGGCTCCACCAGGGCTCCCGGTGGCTCTGGCTGCCAGTTCCCACATTACCTCCCTCACCATCCACAGGGACCACAGACCCGAGGCACTGCCCCCCCCCCAGCTTCGCTTGCAGAGTTCTACCAGTTCCCTCCTCATGCTGGAAAACTCTCCAAGCCCCAGGAGTGTGGGAAGCTTTCTCCATGTTCCACTGTGCTTACACTTTCTTCATGCGGGCCTGCAGACTTGTCCCCAGCGTGCTGCTCCATCCTCCCTGATGCCCTGCTGAGTCCCAAGTCACAGATCTGAGTGCACATTTCAAAGAAATTGGTTTTTTGTGACTCCCTGGCTGTACTGCGGAATCATTGTGTAGAGTTTTCTGTTTTCTTTTCTTTCTTTCTTTTTTTTTTTTTTTTTTAAAGAAATACGTTTAGTGAAGCTTCTCCACTAGGTGTCACTGGTGGTCCAGTGAAGGCTGGCTGGAGAGGGGTTTCAAGTCTGAGCAGGAGCTGGCCTCGCTAAAGGGTTTGTTGCCATGGCTACGTAAACACCAAGGGCGGCCATTGGCAGCCTTGGGTTCCTCTTCTGGTGATCATGTTTTTGTGGGGAGAGAAATCTCATCAGCTGACCTTCGGTGTGGCAGCCTCTGTGGGGGCCAGCTCTGTTCCCAGGCGTCCGGGTCTGTTGCAGCACCCCATCGCCCTCTTCCACCCCCAGCCCGCAGGTCCCTCCCAGCCTCTGTCTTCCCTGCCTGCACCTGCTGGCCCCAACCTCCAGCCACACCTTGGCAAAGCAAACACTGAGTTCAGGTCTAGATCAGAGCACTGGGTCTTTGGTGTTAACTCTTCAGGGTAAAGATGAGGACGCAGCGTTGAATTTCCAAGGCAGCACTTGAGCTGAGCCAGCTGATCAGAAAGTTTGGGGTTCCTTCTTCCTCCAAATACAAGGAGGCCCCTGAGAGAGGAGAGACAGGGTGTGGAGAGCCGTGGCTGGGCAGGCGTGGGTGGGCCCCACTTTACATGTGATCAAACCATGGTTTCCACTGCACACCGTCTTAAGGAAACTATCTGTCCCAGTGTGCTCACTGCAGTCTGTCTGCAGCTGGTGGGTTTCCCGAGAAGCCTAGCCGAGCTGACTTCCTTCCCACTGTCCGGGATCCCTGCAGAGGGTGCTTTATATCCTGGGGTTGTCGTGTCTGTGGCATGGGCACAGAGCACACACACCGGGGAGATGAGGGCTGGGCCACACTTGCAAGAAGCGGCAGGCTGCTCATGTTTCCCATTTTGTCTCTCGCCGGTTCAGCGTGGCAGACGAGGGTTTCGAGAGAAGCCCTCTGTGCAGATGTAATGAAAAAGTATTTATGAAGGCAGAGCGGAAGCTGTAGCTGTGTAGTTAAAGCCCGCGCCGCGGTGGGTCTTAAACAATTAGCTCTGCATGTCGGGTATGGCTGTATTCCGTGGCATTAGTTTTAATTTACTTTCCATATGCCCAGCCTGGTTATTTGAACTACAGTATGGGACGTCAAATGCCACACCGTGGCAGGTCCTGGTTGAGGCAGCGGAGCAAGTTGGATGAGCACCCCCCCCCCATGTCTTGGCTTGTGCTTGCTCACTCACTGACAGTGGTGAGTGTGTCCAGGACCAGGGACACACCCCAGTGGTGACTTTGTCCAACCCCCCCCCCCTAGTTTTCCCAGCCTGGCCCCACGTGAAAGAGTCATGTTAATTCTGCATATATGAAAGGGACACATTTATTCTACATGTATAAAAGGAACATGCTAATTCTACATGTATGAAAGGGTATGCTAGTTCTATATATGTGAAAGGGACACATTAACTCCACACGTGTGACAGGAATTTCTGACTGGAGGGAAGGTAGGGAGGGAGGTGTGGCAGGTGTGGGCTTGAGGCAAAAACCTGCATCTTTGGAGAAGGAGCAGGAGGGGGCTGAGTGGGAGAGATGTGGACGGGGATCGATGAAGCCGCAATGTGGCTGCTTGCAGGCAGATAAATGGGAAAAATGCTGGTGAAGCCTTTGATAAGGGGGCAGGAGTTCTGTTTGGTAGGAGGCATTCCAAGGTTAAGGTCTGGAATGTCACGGACCCGCGGCATGTTTTCGGTGCTGAAGCATGGACTTTGGAATTTATAAAGTTAGGAAAGGCATTAAGTCGAGAGGTGACCAAGCAGTGGTCTGGCTGGTGACATCTGCTTTCTCACATGTCCTTTTAAGCAATGGAAATCACCCAGAAAACACCAGGGGAGGTTCTGCAAAAGCAGGATGGAGGAGCCCATTAATTCTGTGCACATTTGCACGTGTGCCCTCCTCCTCCCTGTACGTGATTAGTTTTATTCTTGGGTGTGCTGAGTAAATAAACTGTGAAATCACCACTACAGAGAGACCTGTGTATGGAGTGCCAGCCTGGAAGGGGGCTGGGGGCAGGAGTTCTGATGAGCTGCCACGCAAAGCCAACTGTGGACCAGGGGTCCACACCCACTCACCTGCCAAGGAGAGTGTCCTTGACCTTTGAAAATGCCAAAGGAGGGAGATGAGCATGGAGGGCACAGTCTCTGCCTTCCCCAGTGAGCAGCACGCTGTGAGCTAACAGTCGTGCTTGTTGGCTCTGTCTTGGTGCTCGCTGCTCATGCCGAGAGTTGCAGGCCAGGTCAGGCCAGAAGGGCCGCATGGCACTGCGTGGCAAAGTGAGGGGTCTCCCCCTACAAGGAAGGAATCCTGTACCTCTGCCTTCCAGCACCTCGAGTAGTTAAACAGGAGCCTGAGTGCTTACTTGAAACCTGGGTGGTGTGCAAGGTGGGTGACAATGAGTGCAATCCTTCTGCTTCTTGGTGCAATGTGAGATTCTGTGTGTATTCAGAGAATGATCTGTGAGAGGGGGTGGTGGAGGGGAGGAAACCAGGGCTCTAGGCTGCCTCCAGGGGGCTCAGGCTCATTTGACCACGGTGAGATGAAGCACCACAAGCATTTAGAAGTAAAATAAGGCAATGAAGATGAGAAGTAGAAGAAGATATGGGTCAGTTTCTGCCTCCACCCTTCCTCTCATTTGTGGAGGTCCTGTGGCTAACATTTCCTCAGCTCTGGGAGGAGACCCTAGATACAGGGCATCTGGCATGGTTAATGTGAGTAAACAGGATACGCTCCAGGATGACTGGTTTGGGCTGCAAGAACAGACACCACACTTGCCAGAGCATTCTGGTCCCAGGAGGGCCGACAGACAAGCAGCGTCTCTGCCTGCCGAGGGGCTGGAGTGAGGAGGTCCCAGGCTGCATGTCTTGTCAACGTCTTTTTTAAAAAATATATTTTTATTGTAATTAATAGAAGGGTTACATTATATTCACCAGATAGATAGAAGGTGCATTATTTCACAACCATTGATACCCTTTCTCATGACATGGTCCCCATTTCCCTCCTCCCCTCCCCCTGCTTATCTTGATTTCCCTATCCAATTTCAAATAACCAATTAAGCCCTTGGTTATCTCATATTGTTACAATATTTCATCTTGTCAACCTCTTATCAGCCTGGACCAGGAGGGGCCAGGCCCATCAGAGGAACCCCCACAGAGAAATGCATCCCAAGGAAACGTGGGGAAACTTCTGGGTTAGCTATGGTGGAAGGCAAGTCTGCCAGCTGCTGTTTTCAGTCACACATCTAACATCGTTTCTCTAGTTTCCCCAGCCACCAGGAAGGGCTCCCGTCTCTTCCTGTCACGGAGCATGACAAGTTTCAGATGAAAAAAGAGAGGAAAAGGAAAGACACTTCTGATCATTTAATCCCATGTAGATGAATGACTACAAACTGGGATTACAGATAAGATACATGCATCAAAATAAAGATTTTAAAAAAGAGATGAAGAAAATTTCCCGTCACAGCGAAAGAGATACCCAGTTAACACGCAAGGCTGAAGCCCACGACACTCCCGTCCACCATCTGAGCTCTGTTCCTGGGGAGAACATATTTAGAGACATCCTTGTGGATGTCTTTTCATACCATGGTAGATCACTTTTGGACCAACATATATCTCCAAAAATATGGAGAGAAGCAGTAGGTTCCGCTCTCAGAGCAGGGCAACGAGGAAGGGTGAGGAGCTGGGAAGGTTGCCGGGGATGGGGGTTAAACGCATGGAAGTGTTCTTACAGAAGCCTGGGGGCTGGGGTGGAGGGTGGAGCGGCAGGACAGGGCTCTGGGGAGGACTCCGGGGGCTGCCAGGGAGCCTGTGCTGCCCAGGGCAGAAGGTGGGAGGGGAGAGCATCTTGCTGCCTTCTTTTCAGCCAGCGGGTTTGCGGTGGCGCCATGCCAGCACCGTCATGGCTCCCGGCTGTATTTCTCCGTCCAGGACAGAGGGCGCTGAGGCAGCGCGGCTGTTCTCCTGTCTTATGCTGGTGAATCTCCATAGTTTGCTTGGGGGGACTTTTTGTCAGCAGCTGCATTTGTCAGGCCAGACTAGATTCCACTGTAGAAATAAATGCCCCCCAATCCAGAATTGCAGGGTCTCTGCTTCACACCCAACAGCCCTGGCCAGCCAGCTTTAGTTTCTCCATCATTCTTGACAATCTTCCCAAACAGGTTTCATGCATTCCATCCCAGGATCCTAGTGGTTCTGGAAGAGAGAAACTAGAGGACAGCACCCGACTTCGTCTTGTCAGAGTGGAAGCTGCCGTCTGTGTCTGTCTGTCTGTCTATATAAATTGCCTCTGCATTTCTCCCTATGAACCTGGGTTTTATTTTTATCTTTACAGGCTTAAGGTGTGGTTGGGGCTGGGTGGCTTTCTCGCACACGTGGTACCTTGCTGGTGGCTGTCCTAGGGACCTGCTCTGGACAGCTGTGTGTGTTCCGGGCGTGGCCCTGCACCGTGGTTTAAGCCTCCTGGTCCAGCGGAGTGGTTGTGCTGGTGTGTGCCGTGCCGTTTTCTGTGAGGTCAGGCCTGTGCCGCTGTGCCCAGGCCTTGGTGGAGATGGAGTCCTGTGAGTAGCTAGGATTACAGGCTGGAGTCACGGTACCGGGCTCTAAACGTTAGCGTTTAGAGTTGAATCCACTGTCCTTCATGCTAATTGCAAGTGCACTCCCACCTATCTTCAATATCTCCACTTGTTATTTCTGTCTCCCTCCCATTCCCATTTCTCTCCACCCATACCACCTTCGTTCCCTCCTCAAATTGTTTCTGTCTACTTGAAATGCCCACTGACCCACAGCGAGGCAGTGTCCCTGCTCAGCTATGTGTGAACTCCCCGGCTGCTTTACCAGGAAGGCCAGTGAAACATCAGCCTGCCGGGGCGGGGGGGGGGGGGCGGTGGCACAGTGGCTGGTGTCTCCCCCTGTCACGCACTGATGGAGGACCGTGCTGTCCGAGTTCCACATGCCTCTGAGAAGCCAGATTCCAACCTAGGGATCAGTAAGGCTGCCGTGACTGCTGCATGGCTTCTTTTACAGTGATAACCTTCCTTCAAGATGGCAGCCAAGGAAAGCGGAGTGGGTGATCTTCCATTCCCAGGTCTCTAGCAGCATCTCCGATGTTCATGTTCTTATAAAATAATTGGGATGCAAATGGGTGCTGACGGTTTGCTAAGTGAATACAAGGTCTTGATCCCTGGAACCCTGACTTCCTCCCCCCAAAGCCACTGCAAGCCCCCACATTTTTTTCTACCAGGGACTTTACATGACAGAATTTCTGTGTCCAAGGACGTATGTATCGAGCCTTGAATTTGATGGATCTGCAGGCTGGATGGAAAATTCTACATCCTTTTTACTTTAAGACGTTAAAAATGGTGCTGTCTCCTAGGCAGCTTTGCTTTTGAATAGTTGGATTCTTTTTCCTTTAATGTAATACATTTCTTTCCCCTCTGGTTCATTTGTAGAAAGTTCTTTGTGTTTTAAACAAAAGTTATTCTTTAAATTTTATTGTTATTATTCAGGTGATATACAGAGGGGTTACTGTTTCATAAGTCAGGTCAAAAGCTATTCTTCAATTTTGGTATGATACACATTTTTCCTCCTCTTTTTTAGGGCTCTGTAGGCTCATTGATCTGGGGCCTCTTATCCTTTTAAAAATTGGTAATATTTTGCCTATACTTATTGTTAAAGTAAATCTCAACACTCATCTGTTCTGCATGTTGACTTCTGTCTGTCAGGTTTTTGTCTTAATCCTTCTTCAGAGGTGTCCTTTCTAAATGTCCCTTATCTTTGTGGTCTGTAAGAACTGCGACCTTGCCCTTAAAATATCTTGGTTCTTTTTAAATGTTTTTTTTTTTAAACCTCCATCTCTTTTAAATAAAGTGTGTTGTGTTACTGATTTTCACTCATGTACAAACACTTTTTTTTAAGGCACTCTCTTAAACTTTTCTGGGATTGGTGTCAATCTTGTTATCCTTCTGCTTCAGCTTTCTCACTAGCTGGACCTATAGATGTGTTCTACCAAACCTGGTGCAATCACAACTTTTACACTATTAAGTATTTTCTACTTTCCATAATATCAAGTGTTCATCTCCTGTTTTGTTCCTTATTTTTCTATTTTCATGGTCCTATTGTGTTTTAAAGATACTATTTGAAAAAAAAAAACCAGCAGATAATGCCCAAACCTACCAGACCTGAGTCATTATAGAATGCTTAGATTATCTGTACTTGTCACAATTAGCTATATAAGTAACATACTGAGCAATACAGGTTTAAAGGTTTTTGGGTCTTGATTTATTCCCAGGAATGAGATCACAAGGTCAAGCATACAGGTACTTTATGGCTCTTGCTAAGCATTCCCACGTGTCCTTTCTAAGAGTGAAGCTACTCTTTGGATAGTTTTCTATACACTTATTCTGATGTATACTTAATTGCATATGTGCAGGCTTGCTGTATGTCATTTAAGACAAATCCTCTGCTGCCTTGTTCACTGCTCTGATTACATTTTTTTAAGGATACATTAAATTAAAATGGTGATAGACCATCTCATTTTTTTTAAGTCACCATTACTTCCAAATAGCCCTGTAAAGTCCTCTTAATTCTAATTCTAATTTAAGTAATTAGGAATATAAATATAAATTAAGGCAATGGGTGACATTTACTCCCTTAGACTCTAACAATATTACAAAAAACATGTGTTAGTCATATATTTGGAGGTCTTAGGGGTCCAGCAAAGATAACAAAGTATTTTTTGAAGTTAGTTAAGTTTTGTCCATTGTCTGAAATTCTGGGCCTTGTGATCTGGAATGAAGTCTTGGGGTATTGTGTTATGTGAGAAAAAGAAGGGGCTGGAGGAAGGACAGCTAGTAGACGTGTCAGATTTAATATCTGATGCTTGAACTATATTTAATTTGATTTAGAAAAGAGCAAAGACACATTAAAAACATATAGAAGGCCAGTCATACCTGGTATTAACTTTCGACTGTGAATGTGTGACATCTTTTTTGGTCTGTCCTGGGGCTTGAACTCAGGGCCCAGCCGCTGTCCCCGGGCTTTTTGACTCAAGGCTCATGCTCTACGACTGAGTCACTGTTCTACTTCTGGCTTTTTCTGTGGTTAACTGGAGATAAGAGTGCCATGGATTTTCCTGCCCAGGCTGGCTTGGAACCTTAGTCCTCAGAACTTGGCCTCCTGAGGAACTAGGATTATAGGTGTGAGCTACCTGTCCCCTGTTTGTGTTACACTTTTATAGCCCAGCATGGATTACAGTTTATGAGTTTCTTGAGAGCTAACCTGCAGCCAGCTGTGTTTTAGGTATTAAACAGTTAATCCTTGCATTCACTTTGGTTGCTTAGCCAGCGATCTTGAATTCTTGTGGGCCTGGACTGCAGGCCGGGTGGCGGTGGTTGCAGGCTAGAGGATGGGTTTCCACCCAGCATGCTCGGAGGCCTGTGTTTCTTATCTGAGACCAAGGAGGAACGACCAGGCAGGGCTTAAAACGCCTGTTAGCATTCTAGTGATCCACAGCAAGTCCCTGGTCAGACTCTGCAGGGTGAGTGGATGCTGGCGCAGGCCGGAGGGCTCTTGCCGAGTGTCCTGTGAAGGGCTGTGCACGTTCACTGGTGAAGAGCCGAGAGCAGTCATCTTGGGCAGCATCACCTACCGCCATTTCTGCAGGTTCCTCACTGTGAACTCTGGGTCGTCCCTACCTGGCATTGCTCCACGAGACCGGACACTCTGGCACCAGGACATCTAAGGGGCAGGGCCGAGGGTGGACATCTCCCACCATCTTTGGCCCACAGAGTTCGGGGTCAGATCCTCAGGAGAAGCACGTGGAAACACCGAAAGTTCTCTTCCCGGAGGCGACGGGCCTGGCAACCGTGAGAATGAACTGCCAGGCCTCTTTTTGCTCTCTTTGCCAGGACCTGTTCTTTCTCCTGCCTCCATTTCCCTCTTAGCTGAGAGCAGGGCAGACAGGGATGTGGCGGCAGAGCACAGTGTACACGTAGACTGTGATCTCTGGAGCACACGCCCCTGACCATTAGCATCTCACCCCAGCCCCAACCCCCAGACTTCCTGAGGTAGAAGAGCAGAGACATTTCTTCTATGTGGGAGAGAGAAGGAGCACTCATGGAGACAGAAGGAGCTATTGGGGAAGCCCTGTGTCTGTCTGTCCTGTTGGCTGTGGCGAGGGCAGAGCAGGGCTGAGAGGGACTGTGGCATCCCTTGCTTATGCCTCCCCTGTGAGTTTCTGCCTGGAAGTGAGGCCTCCAGAGGCTTTGACGGGCTTATACAGTCACATGGGGAAGGCCTTGTGTGTGGGTCTCAGACCAGGGTTCAAATCTTAGTGCTGGGATCCACGGGTGATTCTTACATCCTTTGAGTCTGGGATTTTTCTTTCTCTAGTGGTGCTGTTTCAAAGCCTTGTTCAGAGGTTCAGTGCCCTGATGTGACTTACTGGCCTTCCAGCTCCTGCCCATCCCTTTTAAAATAGCTCTCATGTCAAAGGCTTCAAGTTAATGAAGAGGTGTGCTGCTCCTTACCGCATTACCAGAGAGGGGGCATGAGGACGTGAGCTGAGGAGTTTTGAAGGTGGAATGAGTCTTTCTAAATGCAGTCGTTTCCAGTGATTCTTTTATTCATTATCACTAAGGAAAAAATATGTCACAGAGAAGAGATGGCCGGAGTATAAGGCATCTGATGACATGCAGCTAATTAAACACATAATTTGGTACAGACTGTGTACCAACATATTTTGGCACATAAAATATTTACTCTGATAGACCGAAGCTGTTACCCTGAACTGGGTCTGAGTTGTTACTGAGACGGAGTGTTTTTAATCTAGCAAACGATAATGACTTCATCACTTCTGACTTGGTGTGTCTGGTTTCAGCCTGGAACAGGATTTTATTGCTTTGCTTTCAGCTGTGGGTAAGCGCTTGATAGACTGTGGCCATAAAGATCCTGTGATTGTGTGTGTGTGTGTGTGTGTGTGTGTGTGTGTGTGTGTGTGTGCTTTAAGAAAACAGTAAATATTTGTTAATTTATATTTATATTCTGAGCTCTAACTCCATGCTCGCTATAAGCAAGTTTACTAATTATGCGTCTCTCTCATATTTCCGGTTTATGTGAAAGCTACAAACTTGAACAGAACAAAAAGTGGAGCAGCCAAAAGTCTCTCCTCCCAGTGTTTCTTGTAGGCTCTTGTCTCTTCCAGCTTCCGCATGCGTTTGAATTAGGAAACAATTTTGGTTGTATTCTCAGTAGGTATTTTTGAAGGGAGAGGAGGAAGCAAAACCCCATCTTACAATCCTGGGCTTTTAGAAAGTACTGCGTGGGTTCATTTTAGTTTCTAATTTACTTAGTTAATTATTTGAGTCTACTTCTTGATCCAATAGATAGCTTGATTTCTTTTTAGCGTATGCAGACTGTACTTTTGTCTCTACATAGCTTTTTAGAGGTTTGGAGCTTTAAATGTGTGGCTTCCAGGGCTTTCTGACCCGGATTCTGGCTGGGCAGGGTTCTGGCTGGGCAATGCTAGGCTGCTGAGTGTGACTTGACTTCCAGGGCTTTCTGACCCGGGTTCTGGCTGGGTGGGGTTCTGGCTGGGCAATGCTAGGCTGCTGAGTGTGACTTCCTGGGCTTTCTGACCGGGTTCTGGCTGGGCGATGCTAGGCTGCTGAATGTGACTTGACTTCCAGGGCTTTCTGACCAGGGTTCTGGCTGGGCGATGCTAGGCTGCTGAGTGGTGGGTGCACTGAGTGTGCATGCGTGGGTTCCAGTCACAGTGCTCGGTTTGAATTCCCCTTCCTGAACTCAGGGGGCTTGGGGCCTGGCATGCCTCACACAGTTTATGTTCCCCAAATGGCTGTGAATATGACATTCAAGATAAAAGCTAAAGCATCTTAAAAATTCAATGAATCAATGTATAATAAGCTATAGTTATGAGTTGTAAGAATTAATGCCGAGTGTTTTAAAATGTGTAGAATCAGCTCGGCAGTGTTTCAGATTAGGGATTTTTTTTTCTTGTACTTGCTGTTTCTAATGTAGTGCTAAACTATTTAAGATGTGCCTAGGCTCAGACACCTAGTTTTTAATTTGTTGGCAACCATTCTTATAGAAGGTCAGCAATGGAATGGAATGGTTATTTCTGCTGCACCTATTACCTGGTTTGTTTATACTGTAAATTAGATCTAAAACTGATAAATATATCATTTTGCCAAAATAAGGAGTGCATTAAAAAAAACAATCACAGAAAAAAAGGAAGTAAATTCTGGAATTACTCCAGCCCAGTGGTCCTCAAAATGCAGCTTCCCCATAGTGCTGGCACAAGGCCTCCCTTGAGAACTTATTACAGTGGAGATTTTTGGGGGGCCCTCCAGGCCTATTGTAGGAGACTTTGGGGGTGGTTGACCAGCTTCTGTGTGGCTGCAGTGAGCAGTGGAGGTGAGCGGGCCAGGCAGACTCTGATTGTGTCTGTGTCTCGATGATGATGCATCTTACCAGGGCTTGAGCACAAGGGGTTGAACACAAGGGCTTGAACTGGTAACTTGCCAATGGCCAATGAGGTACTCTTCGGATCTGCTTCTGGAGAAGGGCCGCCGTGGGACCATTAGGTGTAAGGAAAGAATTTGGTTTTGGAAGTGTGAAAATGTAATTTGCAATTTGCAACGCGAATGCAAGACACGGGAGCTATATTTTATAACCTATAATAGTTGAATAATGCTAGCCTCCGCCCCACCTGGGGTGGGAGGGCAGTGTTGAAGCTATCCAGAGCTGTGAAAATGTTACTTTTCATGTACTTATTATTACTAGTATGCTTGCAGTTCTCAAAACTTAACCCTTCTCATCTGCCCATTTCCCTCATTAAAATTTAAATTACCTTTTGACTTTAAGTTTTATAAAGCAGATTAAAAGAATTTGGGGGCCCTTAATAGGAACCGAAGCCACAGTTCTTGCAAATTACTTGATATATGAAGTGATAATATGGATTTGTCTTTGTTTCTGGAGTAGTCTTTTAAACCACACTCCAGTATGGCAATAATAATAATAATGCATTTGGAACCGTAAGTGTCAAATTTCCCTCTCCTATTTCAAAAATTGTTTTACATTTTTCTGGCTTACTTAACCTCTCTCGACGCCAGCGAACTTAAGGCATGTAATTGAAGATAAGTGAGCACAATCAGTTCTACATTTCAATTTCTGTTTTCTGGACGGAGACCTTTTATGCTAAGTTCGTGTGAGAGTAGATTTTTATGACAAAATTATAACCTTCAGATCGACGTTGTACCTGTCCTGCTTTAATGGATTTTGTGACAGAGAAATGCAAAGGAATCTCCCAAAAGCTTTGCCCGAGAAAATTCTGACAGTAGCTATACACTGGAGAAATTTTCAAGATGCTATTATGACTCATTATGGAAAAATGGCTGGGTCTTTTAATCACGGGATACAATTGTGTTAAAAAGGATGAGGCCACGTAGAGGCATAACCTTTGAAATATTGCTTTGTATTTGCATTAGTCTCACTATTTAGAAAATGTGGCTTTTAATGTGATTTTGCACAATAAAGCCTTCTAGTTCAGAAGGGCTCTTGTAGTTGTTTCCCCTAATTTGGGCTCTACCCATAATTTTCTGCACATTGCCCACTGAACGCACAGAAAAGGACCACCCTCGGCCCTTGGCATCCCTCCCATGTCTTCTTTCTTCCCTAAGAGGCAACACTGGTACCTTTCGCATTTTGGTTCCCTTTGTGTTGTTGTAATATTGGGTGGCCGTCACTTACGAAGGCCACAATCCTGTCATTGATTATCAGGTTTGTCTCAATTTGTAAAGAATAAAAAAAGAAAAAAAACCCAACAACCTTTTCCTGATTTGGTGCACTTTAGCCGTTCCATACTTCCTATATACCTAGAAAAGAGGAAATTAATATTGAATATTTATTTCTGAATATCATTAAGAGACAAGGAAGAAATCAACAAGGATGAGCACAAACCAACAAGGGAAGGCAGGTGACTATGAAAACCGAGCCTCCAGTGTTGTGATTCACGCGAAGGGATCACTGAGAATTAGGCTTGGTTTTAGATTTGGTTAAGGTTCCCGGGGTTTGGAACCCAGGATCATCACAGTTCACTGGAAACTGTGTGCCGGGCATCTGAGCATCTTCCCAGCCCACTTTGGCTCCCCACGTCGTCCCCAGGCAGGGGACCTCATGCCTGAGCAGTGATTTGTGTGCAGGAATGGTCTCCTGGCCAGCTCCCTTTGAGACAAGAGTCCTTTGTCCCAGCTATAAACGGAGTGGACATCCATGGATCACGTTGGTGAAGCATCTGTCGCCTCAGGCGCTGACAAGAAGCCGGGCAGGGGGGCGGCAGTGGGGGTGGCAGGGTGGTTGAGGACGATGGCCAAGTGCTGGATGTGACTTGGGAGTGGTGTGAGCAGATCCATTCAGACCCCCCAATTTCTGGTCCTGTGGTGGTGTATAAGTGAACAGTGTCCGCCGAGGGGCATCCACCCGGGACGTACCAGCTGCTCTGCCATCCATTCCTTCCTGGTGGCAGTAGTGGGATTAGAGGTGGTAAGGAAGGGCATGCCATCAACCGTGGCTCAATGAAGAATGGTCCCTCCCTTCCTTCCGCCCTCCCTTCCTACTTTCCTTCCCCCTTCCCTCCTGCTCCCTCTCCCTTCCTCCCTTCTCTCCTCTTTTACTATTCTGAAAACATCTACCAGAAGACAAATACCTAGGCAAACTGAGTTTCTGAAAAATTCAAGACATTCTCTCCTACTATCCGCGGAACCAGAAGCATTCATTCTGATTATTAATGAACACAGAGACGCACAGAGAATAGCGTTCAGCAAAAGAAGAAGCCACATTTGTGAAATATTTCAATGCATTTTATTCATTTTTTTATTATGCTGGTCCATGAAAAGATGAAGCCACATGGTGGGGGGAAAAACAAAAAAGAACAGCCAACTTCAAGAGAAGGTCAGCTCTACACCACTGTCCTGTGCTTAGAGCCGTGCTTTCTGCTGGCCTCCAACTCCATCCACGGTTTGGCTGAAGCGGCTTTGTTAAGGTGCCGCTGGACATATAGAGAAGCAAAGAGAAACAAGCCAGCTCTTGATGAGCAGGAGAAGACGCAGGACTGATGTCAGGGGGACAAGGTCCACCTAGGAACAGACCGATGTCGCCTCTCTGGTGAGAGCCGCGGCCAAGGGATAACCGGCGGACTCCTGGCTGAGAGGGATTTCTTAGCATGCATTCCTGAGGATATACTCGGCAATAACCTTGACAGCAAGCATGGTCTCTTTGCAGGTTGGTTTTATCTGGGATTCCGGAAGAAGAAAACCAAACCTGCCTCTGTCACGAAGCTCAAAGGCAAATGTGTATTTGATGCCCAGCTCGTAAGCCCAGTCTAGAGAGGAACCTGATGTTGGGTCTGCAAAACATAAGCCGTAGATATTTAATTAACATCAAATGCTAACACTTTTCTTGAAATGGAAATTGCTGGTATAAACCTAGCAATTAAAAAATAATTATGCATACAGTTAAGTGTAGTCTGAATGGTACCTTCTGCAAAACAGTTATAGATTTGTGACTCACCATGCATTTAAAACACATGCTGCATGCAGTACCTCACATGTATACTAAGCTGGGTATACATGCGAACAGTTCCTGAGGACTCACTGATTTCTGGAAATTATCAAGGATACTCTCCACAAGAGCTATGCAAAGCTGCCATCTTTCTCTTTGCATAGATAGTCACATAGCTGGTACCAAATTTCCTATACTTAAATGGTCAAGGAAGTTATTTTAGCTTTCAGATTTTGTCCTCTATTCTGAACTCTCTATGGTGGTTTTTTAAAAATGAAATTCTACTAAAGATGTAACTAACTGGCAGAAAGATGAAAAGTATAAACATACAGCCTAGACATACATATATACGTATATGTGTGTATGTGTTTATGTGTGTGTGTGTGCATTCGTACTATAAATGCACATATATATATATTGCCTTATGTAATGAAACTAACAAGAATTTTTTTTGAGGGGGAAGTGCACAATAGCTAACTATCTTACTTTAAATTGGATTCCATTTTGTATGGGCTCTTACGTACACTCTGTATCAGGGAAAAGATTAAACTGCAAGTCAGTCTTGACAGATATATCTTTGCTTCATTATAAATGGTCTAGAAAATTCTTATCTCCCCCTCCCCACCTGAAACTCAGATGGAACCTGGAGCCTAGGTTCACACATAATTCACAGTCTCCTGCGTAAACTGGAGTCCGGGCCAATGATTCTAGATCTCCCCTCAGATATCTTTCTTAAGAGTAGTAATAGAAAGGGGTTGGCAGGAAGGACTTACAAATGGTGGATGCTATGGGGCCATAAATGTAGTGGGTTTCATAGCGACTTGACAGCACATCAGTACCAATCTTCGCGACTTTGTCCTGCAGAGGAAGAAAAAACAAGAGTGGGATTGCAACCATCATTAATGGTTATGGGGGTTAGGAGCCAGTCATACAGGTTGCTTGGCATTTGAAAATCAAAGCACGATAAGTGGTTGAGGGAGAAACATTTTCAGTAGGATGTATTATGGTCATAGAGACTTCCAGGTGCATAATGATGGCATTCAGCCATACCGCTGCCGTGTCCTCTCCCCTCTCCCCATCTGCATAGCTCTCTTTTCTTTCAGGTATTTTTTGGCTTCAGATATCTGTCTCCCTCATATCCATATCCCCACTTTCTCCTCCCCTCACCCCCCACATCCTCATTCCCTCCTCTCTAATAGTTGGCACTGTGCTGGGGCCTGGGGCCTGTGAAGGGCAGGGAAGGTGAGTGGGGCAAAAGAATTAATACCATTTCCAAATTGATCAGGAGAATAAAAGTACAGTGAATCCCTTAGCTCTGGTGCCTGGGGCTGGTCCATCAATGGCCTTCTGTTTCATTGGGCTCTGTCTGTGGGTATACAGTGTGGCCTACAGAAAATACTAAGGCTGGGAGATAGTAGAATTCTACTCAGCATGCCCTAGACATTTCCTGCCTCCTGGTATCTTTCTTTCTTCCTTCCTTTCTTTCCTTCCTTCCTTCCTTCCTTCCTTCCTTCCTTTCTTTCTTTCTTTCTTTCTTTCTTTCTTTCTTTCTTTCTTTCTTTCTTTCTTTCTTTCTTTCTTCTTAGAAAGAACTTATTATCTAGGTGAGCCCCACTATTTCTTTTCCCGATACAAAACCATGTGACATTCCCTCCACATAAGCCAGGTTCATGAAGAACTGATGGGCGCCCTTCCTCCATACCAGCTCCTGGAAGCTGGGCGGCAGCTTGTAGGTGTGGCCATAGGGGAAAAGGAGCATCTGGGAGTAGGAGTGGAAGGTGAGGTAGGCCTTGATGGACTGCAGGTGGGCCCGGATGAAGCTGGTCATGGCAGCAGTCTCTTTCTCAGACTCTGGGGCAGGGCCTGGGTAGGTTTCCTTACATGGGTTGTCCCGGCTTGGGGAAGCTGCAGAGAGAGGCGCCGATGAGATTATAGCCTGGTGTTGACCTGCATAGCCCGGCTCTTCTCATGTGTGTTCTCCAAACAGTGAAAATGAGGCCTGGGACGTGTTCTCAGGATGCTGCCTTCATAGCTCTGTCACACACGTGTGCGTGCATACATACATGTGCATGCACATACGCACTCGTACATGTACACACACATGCACCCATGATTGACTGTCTTTGCGCTTTTTTTTCCCCTCCCTCCCTCCATCCCTCCCTCCTTTCCTTCTTCCTTATTCTGGGGCCTGAACTCAGGGCCTGGGCACTGTCTCTGAGCCTCTTTGTGCTCAAGGCTAGTGCTCCACCACTTGAGTCACAGCTCTACATCTGGCTTTTTCTGAGTGGTTTACTGGAGATAAGAATGTTATGAACTTTCCTGCCCATGGTTGCTTTGAATTCCTCGGCTCTAAGCCTCATGAGTAGCTAGGCTTATAGGTGTGAGCCACTGTGCCGGGCTTATTTTCCACTTTTTCCTGCTATCCCACCAGTGGTTCTTTGTAATAAGTATCTGAAGAATGACTTACACGATGGTTTTGACCACTGCTAATGATCAGGTTTATCTGCACATCAAGGGCAAGAAGCTTTGGTCTCTCCTCAGATTTTCTAAAAAGCTTTGGTACATTTCGACGGAGCCTTCCCCCATCCTCCCCTTAGCAAGCTAGACATGGGCGAGCAAGAGAGAGCTTCATAAACAGCATCTTCTCCCCACTCCTCCCAGAGAGAAGAGTCTACCTGAGCCCTCTGGGGTAGAAGTGGTTCCCACCTCCATCCTAGGTGAGACAATTGGCCCTCCCATCTGGGAGTGCCTACGCTTTACAGACCCGGGTGGTTCCCTGAAATTCAGCAGCATCTCGATGATGCTCGGTGTTTTGTCTAAGACTCACAGCTCCAGGAGGCATCGAAGTTCCGGTTGAGGTCGGTGCCAATGCAGGTGGAGTTCTGGTGCCTGGAGCGGTTTTTCCTCCACAGGCGGTTCTGCAGGGTTGAGGGGCAGAGGCAGGCAATGGTAACGCGCTTCTGGTGTCTCCTTTGTCTCAGATTCCCTGCAGAAATCTACCTAGTCCGAGAGTCTGCTTGCCAGAGAGCAAACACTGTTTCCTGCCATGGGTTATCTTTTCAGATGCATGATTCTAAATCATCTTAGGCCTTGGTGAAATCAATTAAGTTCTTAAAAATCTTGATTAGCTCCTAGTGCTGGAAAATGAATAATAATCTGAGTGGTAACTTTATCGTATTATTTTCTGTTTTTATATTTGGGTCATATACAGGTCATCATGGGATGGCTGAAGATACAGTTTGATGTGGCAGTATCTGACTGACCGTTAGATATGAATGGTTTTTTTTATCTTCACAACAGTAGGGTAATACAACTCAAGACAGATACCTGGTGTCTCTTTTTTGACAAAACAATTATACCTCTATCCTGTTCGATATGGGTGAAATAAAATGACTGTCCCTTTAAGACAAGTGTGTTCATAAAAGTTTTTGAGTGATTTATTTTTAGCTGGAATATGATTTTGTCATAGCACAGAATCATATATTTCCTTTACTTATTGTCTAGGTCACTATCTTCAGCAGCAAATGTGTCATGCTTTTCCAATGAAACCAGAAAATTTAGTTGACTGAAGCCAGAAAATTTAGTTGACTGTGTCTTAAATAGAAACTTATAGTTTTTGGTACTGAAATCAACTAGTTATCCAATTCTTACACACAGTACATTATAATTAGTATACCTTAAAGCTAATAAATAACATGCCATTTTAACAGTACCTGTGTCCATGACCAAATATATCCATCTACGTTGAACACAGGTAGGACGTAAAAGTTCATTCGGTCCAGGAGTTTGGTCATAATTTTGTTTTTGCCATAACTTTTCGTTGCCTGCAGGAGTAAGAAAAAAAGTGCAGCTAACTGTAAAATTTAGCTACCACATGAGAAGATTTTGGTTTTGATAAGAATCATGACCATTTTTCTTGAATTATTTGCCCAAGGTTGAAGGATTTCCAATGTTATTTCCCTCTAAACTACACAAGAATAGACTATAAATATAGAGTTCAAGGAAGAAGTATAATATGCAACTGATACAACTCCAGATGATAAGGAAAGTTCCTTTTTATTTAGACTAATGACATGAATCGAAACAAAGCCTTTAAAGAATTGCTTTAATCATGCAGACTCCAAGTGTTTCCAGTGTAGCATGCAAGACACGTTTCACAGGAAGAAGAGAGGCCAAGTGGAGAATTCAAAGTACAATTTACCTCAGAAAGGTTCTTTCTCTCACTTCTTTCCATGCGTGTAAGTTGTGGATATGCACAGGAATGTGGAAATGTTGAGAGGGCTTATAAATAAGATTAAAGCATTGATTTCCATTTTTCTTTGCCTTCTCTTTCCTTCCTTTTCCTTTCTCTTTCTCTTCCTCCTCTTCCCTCTCCCTATCCTTTCTTTCCCTCCTTTCTGTTTAAAGTCAAGGTCTCCTGCTCACGGAATCATAAATTCTATCACAGAGCCACACTTTCAACCAGGGAATGGTGTGCGTGTGTGTGATTGTGTGATTGTGTGTGTGTGTGTGTGTGTGTGTGTGTGTGTGTGTGTGCACATATATAATATTTTTCCCCAAGGAATATTTTGAAGGTGAGGTCAGCTGCGGGTGTGGCTGCGGTGGTAAGTCTGGCTCAGTGTTTCCTGGCCTGCAGTAGCACACAGGAGCTCCCACGGCCAGGCCGCTCCTCTCAGCCAGAATGTCCTGGAGGCTGGGCAATCGGATCGGTGTTCTGAGTTCTGGCTCACTCACCTGATAGACAAACCACTGGCAGAAAGCAGGGGAGATCCACTCTCGAGCGTGAATGCCACAGTCCATAAAAATGGCTTTTCTCCTTTCGTTTTCTTTCCCAATCTACTTAAAAATAAAGACGAGGATTATTTTCAGGCCTTTATGCATCGACCCCTCATTGTGCAAGAACTCCTCCATAGTCTGCACAAACTTCTTCCCCCGTCTAACCGCATTTTCACAAGTGGTATATGGACCTGATTTGTGATCTGCTACCTTATATATATTTTTTTTTCTGAAAAAGTGTTTGCTGGGTCAGAGCTTCTTGTGGAGTTTTTAAGAGCATCGTGTTCTGAGTTTCTATTCCATTGCTAGCTTCCTGTGTTCAGAAAGATGGATCATGGGGTTTACTCTGTTCCCTTTGGTTTTTCTGTTTTCCTAAACTGGGTAGAGTTTGTGCTATGTGCACAGAAGAGGACAAACAGCCAGATAACTGCTGGGCGGTTATCTTGAAGAGTCTGCATTTGTTGGGGGCCGGGGGAGATGATCAAAGACGGTGAGCGAGTTTTGCAAGGGTGGCTTTTCCTACTCCTGGAAAACTGCCTTCACATGTGGAAGAATCCATCAGCAGCTGACCACTCACCAGCTGTGCTGCAGAAGGAATTCCCGCCAGGGCTGCATTGAGATGCCTCACAGAGTGTTTTGGGGGTGGCATGTGTGCATGACCCTCGTCATCTGTTCTCCTGAATTTCCGTGAGAGGGAGAGGAGTGCACCTCAAAGGTGCCGTGTGCGTGTTCTAAGGCTGTGGAAAGGTGGGGGAGCTGCCTGGCTTGGCCTGCGGCACCATCTCTGGCGAATGTCTTCTCTTCCTTGATTCCACCCAGACCTCCTGTGCTTCTCTTCCCCAGTTGATATCTAGAGTGCAGACTCACCTCATCTCCCTAGCTCGGCAGTCCAACAACTTTTACATTTGTTCTGAAAAAGAAATAACGGTCACCAGGGTTCATCTTGTGTTTTACCTTGAGAACGTAGAGTGGATTGTCTTCTGCGGTGGATCCGATTTTAATCCGTGACACTAGTTCAGGATGTTTTTTCACCATTTTTTCAGTCCAGGCTACAATCTTGTAAGAGCAAAACCCATTTTGAGGAGTTAGAAGAAAGAAAGCAAAACGGGGGAGTAACAAATGCTGAGTTACTTTTTTTTTGAGTAATTGGAGTTTTAGCCTGTACCTTGTCCCAGTTATTGTATTTTGCATAACTGTGCCTGCCCAGCCCATCTTCTTTAACATCAAACTGTTTCCCAATCTCTTCTTGTAGATCATGGATCAGGACTCTGTTTGATAGGAAATGATAAGCATACATTTTTTTGTCACGAGAAGGAAAAATATAGTTATCTTTTATTTACAGAGACATTTCTCTTCCTTCTTCTCTATCTGTAATCAAGCTTAGTCTTTTTCCTCATTCTTCTTGTCTGGCCATCTCCTTCCAACGTGTCACGGGTCTGCCTTCGGATCGCCCCACTCATCTAGAGCTGTGCTGTTCAGCGTGCCAGTCTCTAGTGACAAGTATCTAGCTGCTAGAACCAGGCTGGTCCAAAAACAGAGATTGCTGTACGTGTGCACATACAACTGGGTTTTGAAGAATTAATATAGAGTGGTACACACTATCACACATTCAGTTTCATAAAATGTATCGTGACCCTTACTTTTCCCTAAAGCTTTTTACCTTTTTAATGGCTACAAAGCATTTTAAACGTCATGCATGGCTCATCTTATGCTCTTATAGTATTCCCCATCCTTCTTCAAAGTGTGCACACTCACGCACACACACACACACACACACACACACACATTTACATACAGCACAGGCAATGATTGACAGGTTCTCTGGCTCTGTAGTTACTTGTCTAATGAGGAAGCGGGGAACTGCGTTGCTCTGAAACACTTGCTATGCTCCTTTGGGGGGTGCACTTTGGTTTTGTCCCTTATCCCCGTAGGACCTGACCCACCACCCTGGGTGCAATGGGGCTGAAATGGATAGGAACGTGAGGCCTCCTGGGAACAGCTTCGTTCTGCATTCGGGCTCACTGCTAAGTAAAGGAAAGCACAAGCGAATGCCATTGCCCAAGGCAGGTGACCCTTGATTTACATAGAATAGGTGGGAAACGCGATGAACTCACATATCAAAATGGTCGATGCATACAACTTCAGTCTTCCCCTTCAAATAGTTTCGCTGAAATATTTTAAATATCCAGCACAGTTATCTGTGCTGGAAAACAGCTGCTAAATGCAGTTTCCCTTTGGATGAAGAAGGATCGCTATAAATAGGGATTTTCTTTGCTGTAAGAGAATTCTGAAGGCTTATGAAGGCTACTCAAGTTTGTTGGGCTGTGTGGCTCTGTCTCCAGGGACCACGTCTCCCTGCATTGGTGACATCCTCCAATCTAGGAAGTCCTTCCTCCCTTCCTCTGTCATCTGCCACCACCTGTCGGTGACAGCCCCGAGCTGGCTTTCACTAAGCCCTTCCCCAACAACCAATGCATTCCTTCTGGGTTCAACACAATTTTCACCACTGTATGTAAAAGAAGCGAGGGTGCTCGCGTATCTCCCCCTGAGATACCATAATATTTAACAGGTCAAGGAGTCTCATGATGGACTTCAATGTAGCCTCACCATTGTGGACAACAATAATTGGTTATATAAGTAGATACCACAAGTGAGTTACCCTCATACTTAATGAAGGAAGACAGGTCTCCCCATTCACAGTGTGGGGGTGGGGGGCTGAATTCTCAAGAGAGAATGTGGAGTACACGGCGGGGTCTGTGTCAGTCTTGAGTTCAGAGTTAAGGGCAGTCAAACATTGGTTGGCCAGCACACTGCCCTTGACACGAAGCAATACTGCCATGAAATACTAAGTCTACCCTTAGCCTTACTGTGAGGTTCCTGCCTCTGCCTTTTCATGAACAGCTCCTTATTTTCTCATTTTAACTTTTGATCAAATAGAAGACTAGGGTAAAGACTGACTAAATCTAAAAAAACTGCTAAATCTAAACACTGCTAAATCTAACTAAAACATGGTTCCCACCCACGGGGGCTCAAGCCAACAAATCTGCTTTCTACTGAACATTTGTTCCTCTGCCCATTTGGGTTTGCTAGTATATACACATTATATCTTAGACTTGGCTTTTTTTTTTAATGTAGAAGTATACTAAAAAGGAAGGAAGCCTGCTACCTCAAAATCAAGTCTGGCTTAGTATTTTAGTTTTTTCAGAAATTAAAAATAATGTCATACACAGGGGCTTTAAGCTAATTGGTGGCTCATACACACATGGGGGAGGGGAGAGAGGGGTTTGTCCTCTAAGTACATCATGTGTTAAACAGCCCCTTTACGTGGTCTTGTTCAGCCGGGTGCCGGGGTCCAAGCAGATGTTTCTGTTCTTAGAACCCTCTTCTGTTACTATCTGATGCCAAGAACTCATGGAATTAATATGCAAATAAAATTATCCATATAATTAGTATTTGGAGACAAGATTTTAAATAGTTCTTGTCTGCACAGATCACTTTACATATTTATATTTTTTGAGGAAGGCAACTAATTATGTGGCTCTCCCACAACTGTAGCTAATTTGGGCCAATTTCAGGAAATCATGTCTTAATTAGATAAAACTAATTTTTGTAGGAGGTTGAACGCTTTGCTTCTTGATGGAGGGAGCAGAGACGATCCCAGCTTCAGATAAAACGAGAAGCGCAGTCTGTGAGGAACTGGTGTAGATGTCTGGTTGCCACAGAGTTGTGTTGGGACAGGAGAGGCTACAATGGATGACCGGAGACCACAGAGTTGTCTAAGAAAAGATGCGAGCCACCTGTCCTGGTGTCTTTCCGTGATCTCCTCTCAGCCCTCCTCGCCCCCCACTCGCTGCACTCACGGCAGGAGCCACACTTCCTGTGTATATTAAGAGGGCGCCCAGTGCTGTTCAGGACAAGGTCTACACGAAGTGAGCAGAGCGCAGCTTTCCTTTTGGGTGGGATGGGTGGGATGCTCTGTAGAGTTGGTTGCTTCTAGAGTTGTGCTCTGAGTTGAGGCCCTCCTTGATAGTCTCCTTTCTCTATTGTGACTGGAGGGCTCAGACTACCGTCACTGCTTGGTGCATTTTACTTTCCGCATTCATAAACCTTTAGCTATTTGACATCATCTCTTTTTCCATTCAAACCTCACTCCACTGCTTTGAAAAAAAATGTCACCTCTCTGTAAAGCACTGCTTATTTGCTACGTGTTTTCTGTGGCCACATCTCTACTCCTTTAGAGATGGGTGAGGAGCAATGTGACATAAGGATGTGGAGATGATCTTCCCCAGGGCCTCGGGAGAACGCGGGGCTGGTTTCCCGTGGGTGGGGGTGATGGGATCCCTGCTGGCTGCCGTGGGTTCTGGGCCCTGCAAGAGCTGGCTGAGAGGGTACCCGGAGTGCATTGTCATTCTTGCAGCTTAGAGGGTATGTGAGAGCACATGGAGACTCCATGTGCAGAGGACTTACTCATAGTGCATCTTACTCCGGTCCAAGGCAGCCTGGATGGAGGGAGACTCCTTCTCGCTGACATGGAAGTCCACTGTCATGTTCGCAGTCACGTGGTGTGCTGCGTCTGGGTACCAGAAATCCAGCTGTGGAGATGGGGTTGCCGTTAGTCATGGCTAAGTTTGCTTACCAAACTCATAGTTGTTATGAAACCAATGGGAGTTATGCATCCCGAAAGAAATGTGGGGCTTGGTGCAACTAAGACAGATTCCCTTCTGTTCTATAAGTTAAGAGATTGTTTTTTTTCTTGCCCATGTACTTAAAGAACTGTTGAATATTAGAAAGTCATTCATCCTGAGCACTGTGTTAGGACATCATGTTGAGCAGTATAAAAAGGTCTGGAGAAAAAAAAAAACCAAACCAAACCAAAACAAAACAAAACAAAAAGGTCTGGAGAGCTCTTTTGGAAAATCTCTTTGCTCCTGCCATGGTAGAGTTGAATAGAATTATGTCTTGCTTGATTTGACCATCTTATCTGTTATCGCATGGGCATTTTTTAAATTAAATATGTGCCTCCTTGTCTCATAAAGCCAAGCACGGTCTCTCAATTCTGACTATTTTATTTTTTTTGTAAGCCATACGTCTCTGGACAAGTCACAGAACTCTAACTTCTCTGTCTTGACAACTGGAGCTAACAGGGCTCCCGAAGAGTATTTGGAAGACTGTGAAATGTGTAAAAGTCCCACGACACACAGGAATTCAGTAAGTACTGACTGATGTCTTCCTCTCTCTCCCCACAGCTGAGAATTTCTGAATGTGGTGGTTGAGGCCAGAAAGCCAGCTTCCAGGTAAATCAACTTTGATACTCCTCCATCTGTTGTGTCCACCCCTCACGCCAGGACTGTGACCCCGAGGCGGGTCCCGCTGTGGCTGCTGCCCAGCCCATTATGAGACACAGGAGGCTGCAGTACAGCAGCCAATATGTCTGCTTCTTTGATCCAAAAGTTACAGCATGAATTGGATACATGAGAGCTGCAGGGAGATTTAAAGGCAATTCGGGCAAGCCGTCACATCAAAACAGCAGTTTTTCTGCAAGATTGTGTGGAATCAGCACATTACATCCAGAAAACTTTTCTGTGTGGTTATTAAGTGCCAGGCCCAGAGGTGACGCATTGAATAAGCACCTTGCAAAAGGGAGATTTTGGTGTGGGAGCCTGAGCCACTTAGGGTCCTTTCCAATGTGCGAACAATGCTGACGTTTCAGGAAGAAATGGAAGAAACTGGGCGGAGCGAGCGGACAGACGGATACACAAAGAATTCCAGCGGGAAACACGCAGGCACCGCCAAGCCTTCACCAGATGAAGAAGAGCGCAGGAGCAAGGTGGGGGATGCTCTGGTGCTTGTGTTGTGTAGAAGGGAAGAAAGAGAGCAAAGGAGCAGGAGCCGAGGAGGTCCAGGGTGCAAATTCATGCTGACATCAACAGGAAACACAGACATGCTTCTGCCACGGTGCCCACGGGCACGCTGGCTTCTGAGTGATAGACAGAGTTTTCCTAAGAACCTTAGGAATATAGCTGACTGCCAGCTTCCAAGACCATGTGCTGCTCTAACACTTGCCTAAGGCTGGTGAGCTGGTGAGCTGGATTAGAAATTAAGCCTGTGGCTTGAGAGAGATAGAGATAGAGATAGAGATAGAGATAGAGAGATAGAGATAGAGAGAGAGAGAGAGAGAGAGAGAGACAGACAGACAGACAGACACACAGACAGAGACAGAGAGACAGAGACAAAGAGATAGAGACCGAGACAGACAGAGACAGAGTCAGACACACAGAGAGACAGGCACACAGAGAGAGACAGAGACAAAGAGAGACAGAGACAGACAGAGACAGAGACAGAGACAGACACAGAGAGAGTCAGACACACAGAGACAGACAGAGACAGAGAGACAGAGACAGAGACAGACAGAGAGGACTCTGACTACAAGTTGAGGGACCACTGCTGTCTAGGAGGGGATGTGGGGTGTTGGTGGAGGCTGTGGAGTGGAGAGGTGGACGTGGACGTGGGAACCGAGAACTACTGATTGATTTCGTGTGGGGCCAGGGATGAAGCCCAGATTTAGTTCTGGGGTTCAGATCTGACGTAGGCGGTCTGCGGGGCATTCAGTTGACCGTCTTCCAGCTTTGGTGTGTTTTCCGTGGTTACACGGTGACCGTGGTGTGTCCAGTCTGTTGGAGTCTTTGGCATGGCGCAGGGGACGTGGCTGGCACAGGGCAGCTGTGTATATGAGCAGTACGGCCCGTGTCTGATGGCCCTGCCGGCCTGTCGTGTTTAAAGGAAGTCCCTCTGACAGTGTACCTACTCTCAGAGGGGTCACAACGTACTGTCCCCAAAATTCACCCCCTCACGACTATTATACCCTCTAGAGTCAACTGGCCTAGGAGCCGGGAGGACACAGAGAAGGACCATAAGAAGGACAGGGAGTCTCTGGTTGGTAAAAGTGTCACAAGCAATCCCATAATTTATCATTTTACCAAGAAGTTATCATCTGCAAAGCTCTGGGGAGGAAAATCAAGAGGGATTTCTGTACAAACCAACACAAGGGAAGGATTGCCTGCTGGCTGAATTATGCAGTAGGCCTGCCGTTTCTCCTCACCCTCGAAGGGAAGATAAACTCCTGTGGGTGCTTTACCTCATTGGTCTTGGCCAAGTGCTTTATGACGTCCGCTTGGGTCCCATCCTGGGGCTTCACGCGGAATACCTTGTGCCTTCAGGAAGACAAGCAAGCACTGTCACAGGCGAGGAAGCTGTCCTCCTTCCCCATCCCCTCAGCATCCAGCCTTCAGGGTGACGCTTACCTGTCGAAGTGCACGGGAGCCACCGCCAGGGAGGCAGCGATCAGACTCGAGAGCAGGAGGCGCCTCATGATGTTTGTCTGTCCGTCCGTTGGTCTGTCCCTCATTCCCTTGACTGGGATTCCCTGGGCTTTTATGCCTCTGCCTTTATCTTTAAGAACTGCTCATTTCCTCCCGCCCAGGGTTTTCGGGGAGGGAGGAAGAACTCCAACTCTAACGGCCTCTGCCATTTATCTCCTCTGACCAGCGGAAACACTCCATTGGCAGAAAAATGATAGAAAGCAATTGTTTTGGCAAATGACTCGATTGAGATGGTGGAGCTTGGACTGGAATCCAGTTGTTGGTTCTGAAATATGGCTCTGCCACCAAGCTTGTATCAAGGACCCCCCCCCCCCCAGAGGCTTTATGTCTTCACTGCTAACCTCAGATGGATTCGGGTGCCTTGGTGCCTGGTCCTCAATACCGTGCTTAAAGCTTGAGTGTAATCATGAGAGTAAAAACATTTCTGTTGCCAGACATTTCAGATATACAAAACGTAGGTAACAATAGAAGGCACTGACATATTTTCCATGTGGACTTGTGATTCTGCACCTCTTCTAAAGAAGCACCCACAGCAGACGAACCTATGTTTTCTTCTACCCATCCCTTGAGGTCACCCCTTCTCCTAAAGTGCCCAGAGGACTTGTGGGGAGCAAGGAAACATTGGTGCCATAGAATTTATTCATTGGACATTGTCTTTGGGTCTGGGTGCTGAGTGATAGCTTTTGAAAGCTGAATCAAAGCCACTTGTTTACTTAGGGGCAAAAGTGTCTGGGAACATTTTTCAGTCTTTAATACAGCTCAACTTGTAAAGTGTTTGGAGAGTTACAGGACTACCCAGATCCTAGGTAAAGTGAACATTTCAAATCAGCTAGTTTAGAATTTTCCTTTGAAAACCATCTCTTGACTTTGGCAAATATAGAAATGGCTGCATAGGAAACATCCTAGAGTCATGGTTCTGTATTTAATTGGATCCATCCATTCATCCATTCATCCATCCACCCAACACCCATCCACCCATCCATCCATCCATCCGTCTATCTATCTATCTGTCTGTCCGTCCGTCCGTCCGTCCGTCCGTCCGTCCATCCATCCATCCATCCATCCATCCAGCTATCTAGTCTTTTGAGACAGATTCTCATTATGTAGGCCAGGCTGACCTGGAACTACCTCTGTAGCTTCATCTGGCACTGAATGGCGAATCCCTTCCCCTGCTCCACTTAGGCATGGTAGTATTGGGTTAGAGGCATGTGTTGGAGGGAGGCAGGAGCTGTACCTACAACAGAAACACCATTTTTCCTCATCTGATCTTGGAATCTAAGGCTTTCAGTATTCCTCTGAAAATCTTCTTATCCCAAGCCTGGGGAAGGGGAAAAAGAAGGCATTCCCAAAGCCTTTGGGTCCTTCCTAGAGATACTGGTGATTCCTGTTGAGTTTGGGGTATGAATGTAACTGAGAGATGAGGGTGACAATTCAGCAAATTACACGAGGCTTTCTAAGTTACTATCAATACTGCTGAAAATTTCACAGGGCTTTAGGTTTTACGCTTAAAGGCCTCTATTTGCCTATGTAAATTATGAATTACTAAATTATTTTGATGATGGCTCAGTGTACCTGCACAGCTGCACTGCCGCCATCTAGTGGCCTGTTTATGAAATTCATCATTCCTTGGCTTGACAGCTTCTAAATATTGACTTGCAGTGGTTCTTCTTTTTCTTCTTATTCTTTTATTAGAACATCACTATAGACATTTAAATACATTATGTCCACTGAGAAACCCAATTTTTCCTGAGTTTGTATGGGAAATAGTGAATTCATTTTTTTAATTCTGTGATTTTTAAAGTGAGGACACCCTCCCGAATTATAACTTCAATGCTTACTACGCTGTTCTAGAAACTGAACTTGGCAAAGGACCTTCCACCATTAGCTTCCGAAGGTCCAACCCTGGAGAATATCCCGCTGTGTGTGGCGAGCACGTCACGAAGTGCTTTCTGCCTCTTCCGTTGGCCCAGTTCCTCTAGCCTGGGTGACTTGGGTGTGCTGTCCACATCCTGGCCTGCAAACATGGGTGTGAGACTATGCCACGGACGACTTAGCACCCCCAGCGGTTAGAGTGGTGTTGTGCCAGCCCCTGCCGTGGCCTCCACGCTCTGCCAGTATGGGCCTTCCCTCCACCCAGCCTTATACTTGCCTGTCTCCCTCACTCCTACAAGAACCACCCTCACTGGCCCTCTTCTGAACCCACCGAGGAGCCCTCGGTCTGAAGGGGGTGCACAGTAGTTGTGGCTCATTTCTTCCTGAATCTTCTCAAGGAGTCTCCTTTCCTCTTCTCCTGACATAGTCACACACCTGCATACTTCACACGCACCTGCTTGGTGTGAAGTAACTAGTTCTTAAACACTGGTTATGTACATAGTATCTGTCTTCTCTAATGGTCTGTGAGGGCAGAAGTGTTACCATTTTTTTTATTATCTTGAATCATGGAATGAAATTTATTAGCATGCAGTAGACAGCCCACAGAATGAGCTGACCTAGGAGCCAAGCCAAGATATCCTTTCATCCTCCTTTCCGTGTCTTGATCGAGAGGCTGTCCTCACATACTCAAGTGTTGATTGACCCCCCCACCCCCAAGGGCTTCAGCTCCTTGACATCTGGCCACATCATGTCCTGGGATCTCTTCATGAAACCCCTTGCGGTGTATTCACAGCTCCCCTTCCTACCCCCAGAAGCAGAGACTATGCCCTGTTTTCCAGGTACAGTGACTCACTTTTATTATGATCAGGTTAAAAAGATCCAAGTAGTTTAATAGACACAGAAGCTTAGAAAAAAAGATTAGGATGTGCAAAATCTTCATTTGGCCCCACACCCCCAAAAAAGAAAAGAAAAGAATTCAGGGCAGACGGGAAGTGGACAGCGCGCCTTGCAGCAGGCATCAGGCGCCCGTGGCTTTGAGTTTGCCCAGGATGTAGTTGGCAATGTACTTGACAGCAAGCAAGGTCTCCTCGCATGTGGGGCGGATCTGGGACTCGGGGAGCGTAAAGCCGTATTTGCCTGTGTCCCGGAGCTCAAGGGTGAAGGAGTATTTGATCCCCTCATCGTAAGCCCAGTCGTCAGAGCCACCCGCAGCAGGATCTGAAACGAGCAGAGAAGGAGAGGGGGCAAGAGCGCATCAACTCTTAAGTCTACAGATTTTAAAATGGACCACTTCCCCCCTTACAATTGTGCATTTCCCCAAGCAAAGTACTTTCCAGTCAACTGGAAAGCCAAGGGCTCCCACATTTAATATTCTTTTTTTTTTTTTAGAACGAGTCCAGTTTTACTCCCACAAAACAGATCTGAACGGGGTGTTTCTTCACTAGGAAAATGGTTTTAGGATTTATAGAAACCAGTGGGAGGCAAAGTCTCTCTAAGTGTTTAGAGCCGCTTGGTGTCCCTGAGGCCCGTAGTTTCCTGGCTGCGGGGAAGACTCACAGATTGTGGTAGCTCCGGGACCGTAGGTGTATTTGGTGCCGTACAAAGAGCTGAGTTCCTTCACTGCGGCCTTCGCCAGGGCATTCTGCAAGAGAACCAGCAGGAAGTGAAGACGCAGCAGGCAGAGCTGCAGCCAGAGGGACTCAGGACTGCTCTTGCTAAGCAGGCCTGGTCCTGGCCCCTGCATCCACAAGCAAACATTTGGTTCCTGTTGGAGGCAGCAGGCTCTGGGCTTCTCAACCCCCTGCCGTCTCCACGGGGAGTTAGCTGGGATTCATTCTGGTTACGAGGCTTGCTCTCTTCAGAGGTTGGCACCATAATTGCTTCTTGTTTCTTGGGAAAGTGCAAGGGAGCTGCTGAGTGAGAACCGTTTCATTTTTACAAAGTAGGAACTTTCCTAACTCCCCATTCTAGTTTCAAACCCAGTTTTGTAGAGTCGAAGGCACAGGGCACATCCTGAAGCTCTCAAGGATTTCAGCTCCCTACCTGTTACTGCTTCCTTGACAAGCTAGAACATTTGCAAAGCTATAAAAATAATTTTTTTTGGTTGATTGTGGGGATTGAATTCTGGGCCTGCGTGCAGTCCCTGAGCTCTTCAGCTCAAGTCTGCAGCCCTACCCTTTGAGCCACAGTACCACTTCTGGTTTTCTGGTGAGTAATTGGAGATAAGAGTCTCATGGGCTTTCCTGCCTGGGCTGGCTTTGAACCGCAATCCTTAGATCTCAGCCTCCTGAGTAACTAGGATCATAGGCGTGAGCCACTGGTGTCTGGCTTAAAGCTATAAAAATTTAAGCCCCAAACTTCTGTTCTGGCCCACAGATGTGATGCAATTCATTTCCTGGAACTATCTTTTCTCCTTGGAGTTTTAGATCCATAACTTGGGAGGTCGAGAGTTCCTTCTATTGGTTTCCAAGCAGATAAGATGTACTTTCTCCTCCTCCAGAGAAGCCTTCTTGAAGGCTTTGCTTTTCTCTTTTTCCCCCTCCCTTCAAGTTGTGAATTATTGATTACTGTTATTAATGAGGTTAGCACTGAGGCTTGGACTCTGGGTTCCCGTTCTTGTTTCCACTCATTGCTGGTATTCTACCACTTGAGTCACGCCTCCAGTCTAAGCATTCTCCTGATTAACTGGAGATGGTGTCACAGGTATTTCTGCCTGGGCTGGCTATGACCTTGGATTTTCTAGGTCTCAGCCTCCTGAGTCACGGCTGGCCATGACTCGTTATTTTTAAGCAGTAGAACTATAGCTCCCTAGGATTCATTCCAAATGTGTCAAGTTCTGCATGTGGAAGTTGGAAGACCCGAGACGTTACAGAGAACAGTTAGGTGACTTGGTGGTTGCCGTTGGCATCTGTTGACTCACATGCCCGATGGCCAAGTCCCTGAACATATTTGTTATTATGTAATCTCTAAATGTTCGCCCCAAACCACAGGACTACTTGTGATCTAGTATCGTTATTATCTTTTTGCAATAATCAATTAGTCGGTCAAGTCACAACTTCCCTGATGCACATGTCGGGTTTGCTTTCCTGGAACCATGGTCTGGGTGCAGGAAGGGATCCGGCGCTTCCAAACCTCCCCAGGCGTTCTGGAAGCAGCTGTCCTGTGTCTGACTCCATGCCAAAGGCTGGGGTCAGAAGGCTGGGGTTTTCGTCCTGCCATGGTGCCCGCTGAGTTTGACGCCTTGGTCTGTGCCCTCCTCAGCCTGGATAGCGCGGCACCCCCTTTTCCCCATTCTCTCTAAAAGCGCGATGCCTGCCCCTCTCCTCAGGGGGGCTCATGCCTCGGTTGTCCTCTGTGCTGTGACTTGCAGCTCTTGCATCTCTGTTCTCAGAAGATGACTTCTTTGCAGGAAGGGGCTCCCTTTCACACGTTCTCACAGCGTCGTTCAGGTTGGCCTTGAACCTGTGATCCCCTGATGTGGACAGGCACACCAGACACACACCACGGTGTCTGGTGTGGACACCCACACTGTACCCTCAGCAGCCACGCGGCAGGTGGCTGAGTCCTCTCCTGCAGGTGATTTGGGTAGAGGTGGCAGTGTCGGGCTCTGACCCTCCCGAGCAGAGGCCTCAGTGGTCCCAGGATGACCGGCCATACTCAGGCATCCATGCACCTTACTTCTTCCATTAATCACAAATGAAGTCTCTAGGCCCTTTCTAGGAGCCCTTCCAAAGCCAGAAGAAGAGAAAAAAAAAGAATAGACATTCATCAACTAAAATATCATATTTTAAATTCCAATCATCTTAACAACAACAAAAATCCCGGAATCGGTATGGCTCCTTTCCTTTGAAGAATTCACATAATTTCAGAAATGTTACTCATTTATCTTTGCAACATGATCTGTCCACATTTCGTCCCCATGGAATTCTCTCACAGAGGGGTCTGCCGTAGAGGATCTTCTGCTCAGTGGGACTGGTCCAGTCTTCCACTGGAGTGGGGGATGCCCCTGCTGGGAACCACAGACTGGGAAGGTGGTGCGAACACTTGCACAGGTGTTAGAGAGTTAGGCAGCTTCTTTCCCCTGTGCACTTTTATGAAAAGGAAGCCAGGTGGTGGAAAAAGCCAAGAAGTTTCAACACCGCAGGCATCCTTGGCTGTGCTGGAGACGCTGCTACTCCAGGAGCAAGCAAGTCTTCTGTTTCTCACTAAGATGGTTCCAGATGAAAACTAACATTTACATAAAGCCTTATGCCTTACAAAGAGCGGGCATTTTTATCCCCATTTTGCAGATAAAAGAACCCCCAAATAGGAGGATGTGCCCTGAGAATGGTGGAGTTCAGCCAGCCTCTTCCTTCTTTAAAACCTATGCTCTTTCTGGCTTCTCCTCCTGGCCTTCAGATACTTCAAAAGCAACGTCTGTCACTGGAGCTGCATTTCCCTATTGTGAAGAACAGAAGGGAGCTAAATATAAACCAGCCTCACAGGAAACTTTGCTCTCAGTCAAGGCCAAACATGGCCAGCCTTTATTAATCCTTAGATATGAATTTCCTATTGCATCTTATGCATGTCCTCTTTTGTCATTCATCTCCTTAAAAAGGGCCTTGTTCCTAGCGTAAAAGGCGGAGAGAAAGTCTAAAATGTCACATCTAGCTCAAAGCCTGAGAGACAAAGGAGAGAGTAGTATGATGTTTGCCTGGGTTTGGGCTCCAGGGGCCTGGTGAGATGAATGAGCAGAGGCTGGCCTTTTCCAGTGACCTGGGTTTCCAGGTACCACGTGACCAAGATGCCCCCAACGATGACTGTGCACTGAGCCCCTGCCTCCCATCACCGGGGCCAGCATCGGGACAGGGCCACCTTTTTCTTATCTTGCACTGACACACAACACAAAAGCCCCTAGCTGAGGCTGCTCCTGATCACAGGAGGAAGCCTTTTCTTCAGCACTTAGTATCTAACTTCAGGTTCCAAGCTTAACCAGGCCACAGTGGAGCCCCCAAGCGATCTTTAACTGCAATTTCCTTCCTCTGTCCTGTGACAAACTGTCCCTGATACTGTCCCTGATACCGAGGGACGGAGGGGCAACTTATCTTGGATGGTTCTGGTGCAGACAGAGAAGCTGTCAGCATCCCTGGAGGAGGAGGAAGCATGGGGGCCAGAGGAGCATGGGAACGCACCTTCCTGACGGGCATCTGACTCCTTCTCCTGCTGATCCACTGACATGGTTTCCAGGTCTTCAGAAAGTCAAGCCTGTAGCCCACGGCCGTTTCTGTTTGTTTTTGGTAGAAGCGGTGTTTGTCCCAAATAACACATGTATGGTGGGATCTGCCAGGCTCTGGCACTGGCGATGTGTCCAGTTCTATTTTTGAGAAGGGTGTAAGTGAGAGCCTTGGGCCAGGAATGTGACTCTGTTTCTTATCTTTGTTCAGGGCAGCATTTCTCAACCTTGGCACTCTCGGCATCTTGGCTGGAGTATACTTTGTGTGTGTGTGTGTGCGTGTGTGTGCATGCGTGTGTGCATGTGTGTGCATGCGTGTGTGCATGTGGGGGGGCTGTCCTGTCAGTGGAGGGTATTTTATTAGCATTTCCTGGTCTCTGCTTACAGCACGTGCTTCTAACATGTCCTCTAGAGGGGAGAGTGTGCACAGGGAAAAATTCATTGAAAGGCCGAAAGTAAAACCAGGGAAGAGGGTTTAACAAGAAGTCAACAGGGCAGAAAGGTGTTTCTTTGCTGAGGACGTGGCAGCACATCTGAAGCATCTCTGCTGGGTCCGTTCTTGCTAGAATGCTGCTTTACCAGTTGGGGTGCTGACCTCAGCAGGAGACCCAGGGCACTGCCTTACATGCGGGTCTCAAACCAGTTGTGAACGCTGTGGAAGCCTGGCCCAGGAAAGATTTGGGAGAGTAAAAATTGCCTGCCATTTTTCTGAAGTACAAATGGCACAGGGATTATCTTGGCGCTGGGCTTTCAGTCAACAATATGGCTGGCATCAGAGCCCCTGTGACAGGGAATTCCTTCTGACACCCAAGGTCAGCTGACTAGTCAAGACTTGCTGTGCTTGCCCTGAGCCAGAACCCACAGCTGGGTGTAGTGGTGTTTGCCTCATGCATGGAGGTTAAAATCTGGAGAAGTGCGGTTTCAGGCCAGTCCAGGCAAAAAGTAAGTCCCTCATCTTAAAAATACCAGAGTGGCTGAGTGCCAGTGGCTCAGGCCAGCAAAAAAAAAAATCAAACCAACACCAAAGCCCAAACTAGAGCAGAACCCTTAAAGCTCCTTCAGAGAGCATCATCATGTAAGTATATGCATGTTGTCAGATTGGAGCAGCTCAGAAATCAGAAATTTTTCTTTTGTAGTTACAACTAATAGCTCTGACCCAGGGCTACTGGGGCTCCTAGCATGGTCTAGCTAAGTCTGCCCTGTTTCTGCTAGGAAAGGAGAGGCAGGAATACCCCAAGGCAATGTGAATTCCTGAGGTCATAGCTGGGACATTCTTTCAGAGAAGCTGGTCACTCATCTCAGGACACATGCACTGGGCCCATGAAACCCACAAAGCAATTTTGGTCTTAGTTATTTTTCCTGGATAAAATTCCCCTAGGAGTGAGCAAAGCAGATTTACAAGATTCCCAAGGCAGGGCTTGATTCCTTTCCGGCAATAACTTGGAGACTTCAGCAAAAGTACTCCAAATACTTCGTTACCGTTCTTTGCAGAACAGACATGAAGTGATTGCTTCACTCCATGGCTGTAACCTCTTGCCCTGGGGCAGTTAGAGATTTAGGACAGAAGTCAGAGTTGACCACGCCCAGCTTTTGTGCATCAGGATGGGGGTACCCACACAGACTGGGCAAGTGAAAACCTGGACATTTAATACTTCTAACTAGGATGGTTTTCATTATTTTGGGATATATAGATAGGGAAAATGGGAAGTTTATTCTTTTAAAAAATAATTAAAATATGATCAACCCAGTCAACTATTAGCCATCAGTTTTCTAGGAGACTGGGTTGTTTATCTGTTTAGTTCCTTTTCCCATAACATATTTACAGCATTACATATTTAGTTGGTCTCTGAAAGAGGGAATCCGAAAGTGCAAAACAACAATTTCCAGTTTTTAAAGTTTCTGGGTCTTCCAGTTCATGTGTTTAGGTGAGCCAAATGTTTATGTCATTATCTAGGTGGAATTCTCTCTCCCTCTCTGGTGTAATTCAAATGATTTAAGTCTTGGGCTTATTCTTTTAGATCATTGCACTCAACTTCTGGCAGCCAGATGTTTCATAGACTTAAAAAAATATGAAGGATACAATCGCGCTCTTAAAAATGCTTCCGCATTGATCATTGTCAATATGAATTGCCATAAAATTTGTAAAATGGGAGCACTTGTGGGACTGTATCTTGATTGTCCAGCCAGACTGCTATTGTTTTCAGTCAAGGACGCTTAGATATTTGAAGTGCTTCCTCCATGTAGAAAGACTGGGCTTACAACAGATTTGCTCTCAGGGTGAGCCTGGCATCTACAAGATGCACCTTCCTAATGGAGCCTCTCTGTGTTCTGTGGTGCCAGTTGGCCTCCCATAGCCAGACAAAACCCACCCAGTCCACTGGTCACACCCAAATGTGGCCGAAACAATCCCTCGAGTTTGTATTGGCAGAAGCCTGAGGAAAAGCAAGCCATTTTGAGGTTTAGCAGATAAAATACCCCAGGGAAGCCGTTCTCCGCATCTAAGTCTTTTAGCCAATCTGTCCAGCTCACTGCGGGTTCCTTGTAAATCCATTGTTAAATGTTTTGCTTCTACTACCACACACACACACACACACACACACACACACACACACACACACACACACACACACACGTCAAAATAGGAACTTGCTCTTATGAGTTTTCTTTTTTTAAGACTGGTACAAGAAACCCAGTGTCCTCCCAGGGTCCTGTCCACTCACCAGCTCCTGGTTGTTTTCGGGCAGGAGGTAGTCGTAGGAGTAAGGGTAGATCAGCATCTGTGAGTAGGAGTGGATGGTCAAGTAGGCCTTGATGGAGGAGCGCTTGCTGCGGATAAAGTCCGCCAGGGCCTTGGTCTCCTTCTCAGACTCTGGTGTAGGTCCACAGTAAGTATCGGCACAGGGGCTCCGAGAGGCTCCGGTTTCTTGCACAAAGAAAAAAAGAAAATGTTGGTACTTGTGGTCAGTGATCATCCACTCACCTGGTCCTGGGAGATTTTCTGGTGTTTCACCCTTCCAAAGGAGGACGCTAGATACTGCCAACAGGGCTTGCTTAGGAGCGCTTCTTGCCGTTCTGCTGTATGAAGATAGGACGTGGATGGATGCATCCATTCACAAGGACAAGATGGCAGTTTTTAAGATAGGATGTCATTAAAAAAAGTGCACGAGAATTCACTCATGTCTAGGTGGTATTATACAACAAAATCAACAGAGCATTAAAATGCTAATAAGTAGGATTAAAATAGTATCCATGAGAAATTCTATATTGCTAGAACCATTCTGTTGGTTGGTTGGTTGGTTGGTTGGTTTTTTTTTTTGGTGGTGGTATAGGGGCTTAAACTCAATGTCTTATATTCCCCCTAGGCTTGATTGCATGGCTGGTGTTCTACCCTGTGAGCCATGACTCCAGTCCTGCTTCTGGCTGGTTATTGTAGTCACAGAATCTTGAGAACTTTTCTGCTTAGCTGATTATACAATGGGATCCTGTGTGTCTCAGCCTTCTGAGCTGGGGGTTACTGGAATGCATCACTGGTGCCAGGTCCCAGACTCGTCCTTTGCTGCACTTTTTAATTTCTATTTAAATAATCATTTGGGCTGCTGGGCACAGCTGTATCTAGAGCATACCCCAGAGTGTGGAGGACTAGATCAGCCAGGTCCCCTGCCTGCTTCTGAGAGCTCGAGGACAGGGAGCGCCTCGGCGATCTGACTCAGCGTGCCTTTGTCAAATGATTCAATAGACTATCTATCTCTCAGGTGTTTAGAAAGAGCTCTAAGATGTACAGCCTTACAGGTTTTCTCGTGCTGGGCACGGCTGTGTTATGTTATCTTCCTGTTTCTGTGTTTGAACTGATGTGTGCAGAAAGGGTCAGTCAAACACTCACTGCACCATCCAGCGTTGAAGTTTCTGTTGGGGTCGACGCCGACGCAGGAAGACCCAGAGCGGGCAGAGCGGGTCTTCCTCCACAAGCGGTTCTGGGGACAGGTTGTACCATTAGGCCAGGTGTCCTGGGGTGTAGTGGGCCCAGACCCACCCCCCAACCCCTCTCAGGACTGGCCTGTGTACCGTGGTCCAGGTGTACACGTAGCCATCAATGTTGACCACAGGCAGGATGTAGAAGTCCAACCCGTCAAGGAGCGAGGTTATTTGGATATCTTGTCCATAGGTGCGCACAGCCTGTGGGTGGGTCAGGAAGGGAAGGCGTGTGGGAATGTTAGGCTGCTGAGACAGGCCTCGGGAGGCCGGGGAGATGGAGGTTGTGCTCGCGCTAGTCAATGTTGGGGTGCTCGGAAGGTGATTTTTGCATCTTTGATCAGTCTTTTGTAGAGATGGTCACCATAATTCTGTAAGCAAGGGTTTCTTTGTCTTCTGTTTATCTATTAAATCATCTACTTACATCAGCATGGACTTGTGAGTTTTGAAGTTTATCAAGATGTGATAATCAAGCGGGTGGTTTCTTTTAAGTGTCTGGCTCACCCTTCTGTCTATCTGTCTGTTCACCGAAGCGGAGGGAGATCCGGTGGGTGAAATTCAAAAATTAATAGAAATTTCTAAGTGTTTAAAAAGTTCCATTGGCAAATGTGGAAGCTAGCTACTCCAAAGCAAGACCTTGGAATTATAGATTCCTCCCTGTCTTATTTTCTCTTATCATAGCCAGGTTGTAAGGAATCAGTTGAAACAAAGACATACTTTCTACCTTTCCTTTGCCAAAAATCCATTCTGCATACTGACCTCTTTTACAAACCACTGACAAAATGCAGGAGAAATCCACTCTCTTGCATGGAATCCACAGTCTATGAAGATGGCTGGCTTATTGGCTTTAGCTTTGCCGACCTGTCATGAGCAAAGGAAAAGAGAAGGTGTGGTTAAACACCTGGCATCAACGGTTGACTTTCCCTACTTTGCTGGGAGCTGGGCTCCACAGGCCAAACTTGACAGCAAGAAACAGTCTCTCCCAAAATTAAGTTAAAACTTAAACCTACATGGCATGTTATTACCCCTAGACATTCACCATGTTTCCTCAGAGAGCTCACAGGGCTGTTTATTATTTTTATTAAGCTTGACAAGCGCATATTTTTCAGAAGATAGCTGATTACCCTGCCTAATTTGTACTCATGTGGAGGTTATTTTTAGCTGCCATTATTAGGTGACATGACCAAGACAACTGGATGAGTAATTAGAAGTAATCACAATTGCTTGTAATCTCACAAGGAATTTTCCTTCTCCTTACCTATTTCGCGTCTCTTTATTCCCTTCATTAGTATTACATGACAAAAGCGACATTAGATGCTGACAGAAACGAAATCGCTGTTCTGTTCTGTAATGCTGGATAGATGTGAAGTTTATGGACCTTTTTGGTAAATGCATTTGCCACGACAGCTGGGAGAGAGAGATTTCATCGAGGTAGACCAGATGATTTACATTGCTCACGGGAATGCTTAAATTTATAGGACTTTTCTTATTTTTATTGCATTTTCCTTTTGAATAAATCAAAGTAATGATTTTTTAAAAAATCCACATGTGATAAAAGAAGCTGAGAGGGATCTATTTGGGGGGATATAGGCAGGAAAAGAGTCATGACAACCTTTGGAATAGGAGTATCTGCAAAGCAGATGTGGGTGCATGAGAATTGGTTGATTTAAAGTTTCAGACAGCCCCAGGTCACGGTAGGAGATAATTACCTTGAGGAGGTACATGCTTCGTCCTTCAAAGGTGGTTCCAATGACACTGCGAGAGACGAGGCCTGGGTTCTCAGCTGCCACTTGCTGTGTCCACGCCTCAATCTACGGAAGGAAACGGGCCGTGGGTGAATGGGACATTGCCGGTGCAGTCTCCAGGGCCAGGCTGACCGTCTCCCACCCATGCACGCCGTACCGTTTCCCAGCGGTTGTACTTGGTGTAGCTGTGGCCTGTGGTGCGGGCCCGGCTGTCCAGCTGAGCCTCCATGGCGTGTCTCAGGTTGTTGATCAGCACCCTGCATGGAGCACAGTGGGTGTCAGTGCGCAGTCCTCGTGGGTACTCAGGGGACCACCACTGCCCGTGGCAGAGCGCAGTCTCAGGGGCACCCAGGCAGTCCTCCGGGTGGCCCCGAGACCTGACATCTGGACTGCCTGAGGGAGGTTCTAGTACTGCTCACAGAGAATGAGCCTTTGGGGACACAGGGTTCAGATGGGAGGGAAAAGAGCACAGGGATTCCCCCAGGGCTATGTTTGGCCAAGATTTACAAGTTAGCTTTAGAAAACTGGTTTAGGAAAATGATTTTTAAGGACAACTAAAAGCTAGACACAGAAAAAAAAAAACCCCAAACAAAACAAAACAATAAAAAAAAGGATCTGAAAACTTAAAAAGATATCAACCATCAAGCTTCACCCCCTGACCCTATAAACTTTGACTTTAGTGAGGTTTCCAACAGTCAGCCAGCATGCAAAATATGTAGGTTATATGGCTTCTCTCTTGGCACACAGAGGAAGGATGTCACAAGTTAATTACTCACAGACATCGCACAGCCTCCAGATATCCCGTCGGCAGCTGTGTGCAAGGCCATCCCCACGGCAATCTCCTATCTCTCAGGAGCTTGGCTCTGTGGGGAGGGGCACCACTTCCTCCTCTGCACCCCAGCCTCACGTTAAGATGTGCAAGGAAGAGCAATGACATTGCCAGGCTAGTGTTGTTATCGTGTGATACCAAGAAGAGAGAGTCTGAGAGACTCATTACTGTGTTAAATATTTAGCAGCTTCATCCAGAACCAGGAGAAAGCAAGTCTAATGAAACAGTGAGTTAAATTTCAGATGGCAGCCCTGAGTGAAAACATCCTGGAGTAACTCGCAGAAACATATCAGGACCAGCCTGAAATGTGAGAGTGACCCAGGAGGCAGGGCGCTGACCTCACACGAGGCTCCCTGCCTTATGATGATCTGATTTTATTAACTTCAGGACAAAAACACTACTTCAGGGTTATTAAAAATACTATTACTAAATAATGAGCTACTCCGTAGAGGATTAAAACAATGTCTCTTAATATAAGGAGGGCGGCATTGCAGCTCCAAACTACAGAGATTTGCACATATGGTTTTATCATTTTATGTGCTCCTTTTAGAGGATTACCTTTTTCTTATCTTTTTTTTTTCTTAAACGTGTAAGCAAATTAGATAAGAATGACTGCTAACAAAGCAAGGAGTGCAAGCAACATCTGAGAAGGAAAGAGGGATACCGTGTGGTTTTATCCCCATTTGAGAATACGGGAAATGGAGTATTGGACTTCTTTTGTAACCATTGCTGTCCAAAGATGTTTTCTTATGTGACTGAAATATGCAGGGGGATAAAAAAACCATCTGCTCCAGGCAGTAGCCTGGCAATCTCTCCCTGGATCAGATAAGTAGAGAGACGCAAAGTTTCTTTTTGCAATTTTAGGAGGGCATTCAACAGAAGGCTACCCAACAAAGATTTGTGTCCATTTAGCTTCAGCCATACGCTGAAGATGTACAGTTTCCTGCCTCCCCCCACCCGCCTGTGTCCAAAAGCACAACCTACGAAGCCAAACTAATGGCACCTTTGTCTTTTTACATACATTTACAATTTTGGGGGGCACGATCATTTAGGAGGTGACCCAAAGTGCCCTGTGAGATGAGTCCTGGTCAAGAGAAGAATGAGAACCTGGAAAGAGCCTGCAAAGCTCTTTGGGTGTGACGTGCACAGTGGTTCCTGCTGTAGACAAATACAACTGCAAACTCCTGCCGGTGGGGAACCGACTAAATACAAATTAGAGACCTTATGAAGCAGTAATGGGACTCTCAGGGACTGCTTGCAGCCCCAGCAAGGATATTGCTGGAGTGCTTCTCTGGGATTTCTGGGGACCTATTATTACTTAATATTTAGAAAATTACCAGCTACCCACTTGCTCCTCAGTGAATAGAGAAGGGGACATTAATAAGACCTTAGCCCCCAGGGAACACCCTGTATTCTAGATGAGATGGCTATTTATCCACAACTCCTAAGATGTCTACCACCAAAAAGGCAAGATGAGGGGTGGGAGGCCTGGCTCAGGTGGTAGAGGGCCTGTTGATGAGCAAAAATACTGAGTTTAAATCCCGATCTCAAACAAGTTAAATAAATAAATAAGAAATGTGAAAGGAAGAGTGAGTTTTCTACCTGATATTGTATCTGGAAGTTGATTGTGGGGGTTGGAACCATGTCACCATTTTGAGACAGGAGTAGATAAAGGACATGGTTTAGGCTGTCAGTTGATGACCCTCCTTTTTTATTGTCATTCTTTATATTTTCTCAAAACATACTAAATTCTGCTTATGTGGTAGGAAATTGCTGGGTCTCATGTTTTGAGCTTCTTTTATGGAGGCTCCTAAAGACTAGGGTTTCAAGATTTCTTGCTTGGTTATGAGAAGAGCAAAATGTCACAGCCATGAGTCTTGATCCCATTTTGGAATTTAAGAGGTTATGTTTCTGTTGTAAAACAGGTCACATTTGAGCGCTCCCCTTGGGCAGGGTGGGAAACTGAGCTGGGCAAGGCACGGAGCACGCCTCCTCCTCCGTGTGTAAGAGCAGCCCCAGCAACTTCTGCCGTGGTGGCAGTACTCGTTGAAAATCATTTACATCTTGTTTACTTTTCATGTTCACCATTGGAAAGTTTGTGAGTGTCCTTGTACGGATCAGGAATAGGGAGGTTCAGAAAGCCTAAGCCCCACAGCCAATACCTTGTAAAGCTGGGAGGGGAACTGGCCTGTTTGTTCTCTAAGGATTGATTTGCTCATTGTACTGTTCTAGGTTGCTTGTGAGGCCTGCACAGATTTCACAGGTCTCTGACACCTGCCCTGATGCAGGCATTATTTCTTTTTCCTGTTTTTAAGATGTAAAAAACAAAACAAAACAAAAAACCAAACCACCACCAAAAAAACCAGCTGTAGTGTGAGAAGGATGTAGGTCTTATTTTGTCCAGGTGTGTGTGCGGTGGGGAATTGCGGAGTAGACATTTGAATATTCAGAACTAGGGCTGGAGACTTATTCTGCTCCGGGGTCCCTCCTGGAAGAGGACCCTGGCTTTGTCCTAAAGACCTTACTTCTCCTTCTTCCACGAGATGCCTCTGGGCTAGCACCTTCTCTCTCCCCTCTGAGCCTGCGGGCACACAGTCTGTTCTCTGCCTAGAGTGTGGCTTGTCCTGGTCCTTATCTTTCAGTTCTCATCGTTTTGTAGGCCATCCCTCCTCCACCCCTGGTTGTCTTCTGCTGCCCTCAATCTCCAGCTCTGTCCTTCCTAACACCTCTTACTGCAAACCCTCATTTACATTTGCCTTCTCCTAAGACAGGGCCATTACCTAGCCTAGCCTTCTTGGTACTTGTTATGTGTAAGAAGTAGATATGAGATGTTGGGCCAATAACTGCCCCAACTTAAAAGAACATTTTGATCTTGAAGGACCTGGACAGACCAGGAGACATAGAAGGATCAGGGCAGCCAATTCTAGGCTTTTGGGGAGCCGTGTTATTATTACTGTCATTGTTGTTATTAGTATTTATTCTGGCTTCCTCTCTCCATGCCTTCTTTACCACTGGAAATAATGGTGATAGGCTGGGGGAAAAGCTATTTGGACTGTCTCTGGCTTTGTTTTTAAGATGAAGTACCTTCTTGGCTCCAGTGGGTCTGAATGATCACCCCAAACAAGGATCTGACCAGATAGGAGGGGAAAGCTGTGCCAGGCAGACAGCAATGCTCCCGGGGTGACCTGCACGCTACGCTTGCTGGTAAAGTAGAAACAGATTGAGTATAAGGCAGAAGAGCTAAGCCTTCAAGAGTCAAACCCATTTCCATTAGAGCAGTAACTGCTCACAAAATCCACCTGATGGAGTCTTAAGATTTGGAATCCAGGGCCTCTCTGTGTGGCCCCGGCTCTTGAGATGCAGAACACAATCTTGATCCATTTTTGTTTTTTAAACCTTTCCAGGGTAATTCAGTAGCTTGGGTACTGGGGGAGAATGACAATAGCTGTAGAACATTCACTTACTCGTACTGCAACTCATTCTCTCCCAGAAAGTCCTCCACGGTGGTCAAGTCTTCTGCTTTGACATGGAAGTCAACTGAGCTGTGAGGTTTGACTTGTGTGGCCGAATCTGGCTTCCAGAAGTCAATCTGAATGGAACCCAAAGTTTCATATATCAGACTTCCTCAATTCAGGGTGTGAATTACCACCTGACAGCTCTACTCCACCAAGGAATTTTCAAACTCAAATTACCCATGAAATCTCTTTAAAATATCTCCCTTTGAGTGAACAAGGTCGGGACCAAGCAATTAGATGTCAATAAAAATGTTCACAAACACAAACACACCCTTGATTTTCAGCAAGCACAAAGAGCGTGTAATTATTCCCCACAATGCTTGTTCATTGTAGTATTCGGTAACTGCTGTCCTCTACTTATCGATTTCCTACTTGTTAGTGATAACAGTCTTTGTGGTAATGGATAAATGTGTGGAATGAATGATAACAAATTAACTATAGGCGGGAAATAGTGGAGAGAAATTACGCTTTTCCTTTTCATTCAATGTCCCTATAATTACGAGTGTGCCTTGGCGATTAGTTCTGTGCAAGTTTCTGTGCTAGGCCGAGTCTTGCAGGGGTATGCTTCCCTGCTTCTCCTTTGTGCAGCGGAGGGGCTGGGAAGGCAGGGGATCCTTGCACAGGTCGCTCCCACGTGTTGCCAGTCTCTAGATCTGGGAGCTAACCTTAGGCTGGGAATGTTGAGGATCCCTGCCTGGGAACTCAAAAGACATGCTGGGCAGACTTGAGGGACAGCACAACAGACACCAAGGAGGTAAGCTCTGATGGCTAGGATCAGACACGCAGCCTGGGGTCCACTACCCTACACCACGTCCTGGCTACCCTCAGACCACTGTGGAAGTCCGGTGGGCCTTGAGCCATGGGTCTTAGGCCACTGGCAAGGCTGGGACCAGGAAGGGAAGCACTCCAAAGAATTCCAGGAGATGATGTCTGAGTGTGGGTCTCGTGGAGGGATTGACAGGAGCTGGCACTGGTAGCTGGAAAGGGAATATGATCTGACGAGACAGGGTTGAGAGGATAAAGATAAGCATGGGGAAACAGTGGACGAGGTGCAAAGACATGTCGCGGTAAGGACAGAGAAAGGGTGGGCCGTGACAGATTCCAGCTAGCCAGAGCTGCAAAGAGAAGGGCGTGGAAGACAAACACGGAGGAAGAAGAGACCTCTTGGCTTCATGTTGCTAGTCAGTGCCTGTTGTCCACGTCGACTGGGAGAGACTGGATGATTTTAATCACCTCTCAAGTCCCAGGGAGAATGTCCTTCTTTAAAATTGGAAAGCGGGGCACCCTCTTTTCTAGGCCTAGTTTCTCCCAGTAGGGAGGAACGTCGTTGGGATTGCAGTACTGATGAAGATGGTGATGTCACGAAACCTCACCCCGGAAGCCTGGCAAAACACCAGAAAGGTCTGTGGAGAAGACAGCGGGTTTTACGATACGTCTCTCCAGTACGAGAAGCAGTGCAGCCTGGATTGCGAGAAGAGGAAATAAGAGGATGAAGAAAGCCTGTTGGAGGACAATGGGGGCCCCAAATGGCCCAGTATAACCATGTTCAAAAGGACACGTTCAAAAGCTGGAAGGAAGGACGCACACAGCCAAGGATGAATACAAAGCCGGCCTTGTGAGCAGCTTATCAGGAAGGCTGTATCCCAGAATATACTCTGCACACTAGATTTCTACAGGGAGCAAGAGGCTCTTTGTAAATCAAGATGGAAAAACAATATAGGAAAAAAAACCCTATGCATCCTTCTGCTAGAGGGTAGAGCCTGACGACGGTGGCTGGAGAAGAGAAGGCAGTCCTAGTTAACTCTTGCTCGGCTCTGTCCTCTCTGAGAAGGAATTCTGCTATTTGTCTTTCTCCCTATTCCTCCTCCTGAGAGCTGAAATCACTACCAACGTAAGCAAAGGATTGTCACCTTGATGCTTAAGCACAAGTGTTTTCAGCATAAAGAAAAGAACATGGGGCTCAAATGTAGATGCAGCGATGGACGCCACCCCGGCATATAAACTGTGTGTGTGTTTTAAATCCCAGGTCTAGCCAGGTGCTGGCTGGTGGCTCACGCCTGTCATCCCAGCTACTCAGGAGGCTGAGATCTGAGGATCACAGTTTGCAGCCAGCTCCACTAAGAAAGTCTATGGGTCTTGAATCTCATGAACCACCAGAGAACAGGAAGTGGAGCTGTGCCCAATGTGGCCGAACGTTAGCATGGGACAAGTAACGCATATGGTAGTCCCTGGACCCTGAGTTCAAGATCTACAATTGACCAATAACAAAAATAAAACACCCAGATCTACGTATAGTAACACTGAAAAACAAATGTAGCTATTTGTGTTTATATCCCAAGTCCTTTCCTTATATCCTTTATCTGTTGTGTTAACCACGACCCTGTAAGTCATAGTTTAGCATTGTTTTATAAGGAGGAAGTGGAGATTTAGAGGCACTCAAGGCCAGGGTAGCAGAGTCTCTGCTCTTGGCCGCTGGAAAATGCTGAATTTAGATGAATTATAACAGAACCCCACAGATGGGATTGAAGTACTTTCTCAGCAGCGCTGGAAGAAGCTGAGCTCCGAGGGCTCACGAGCAGAGGGGAGGGCTAGTTTGGGATCTCATCAATAGGAAAACAGGTGAGCCCAGAAGCAGGGCTGGGGGCAGGCATGGATTCCAGCAAAGCTGCAGAGCACACTGGAAGAGCAGGTGGGCTGTGCTGCCCCAAGGGGAAAGCGGGGGGGGGGGATGTGGAGGAGGAGGAAGCTGTGGGCTTTGGGAACCAGCCTGGTTAAGCAAGAATAAATCAGGGCTGATTCACCTCAGCTTCAGAAGAAATTGCTAACCTGGCAGAATACCGAATCTTGATCTCAGTGCCATACTTGAGGAAGCCCACGTTTGTGGTCATCATCAGCCAGGGAGTGGAGAGGAGTTGAGTGGCCCACCCGGCCCTCACACCGGCCCTGGTGCACAGGAGTCTGATGTGCTGATCAGGAGAGCCACATAGGAGCTCTCTTAATACGTATCGGTGACAAAGGTGAAAGTTAAGCTTCTCAGACTTCTGGCCATTCCAAATTTAGGGAGGAGATTCTTTTCCTTGGATGAGAATTCCCAGAATTCTCAACACACTCAAAACAGGGTATCTGGGGCTGGTGGTAGAGTGCTTGCCTAGCATGCACGAAGACCTGGGTTCGATTCCTAGGTACCACATACATAGAAAAAAGCCAGAAGTGGTGCTGAGGCTCAAGTGGCAGAGAACTAGCCTTAAGGAAAAAGCCCAAGGACAGTGCTCAGGCCCTGAGTTCAAGCCCCAGGACTCCCCCAAACAAACAAACAAACAAAACAAAACAAAATAGGGTATCTGGATGAATTTTTAACAGCACACATGTAAACACCTGCAGTCAGTTAAGACAGAGATCAGCTGGGCAAGCCCGGGAGGAGGGTTACCTCGTTTGAGGCTGGGAAGAGGAGCAGCCCAGCAGTGTTGATGGAACATGAGTATGGCGTGATGCCTCGAGGTACTGAAGAGAACCCCGGGACCCAGGGATAAACATCTGCCTTACAAATGACGGCCAGCAGACCGATTCATCAGAACACACCTGGAGGCCCGCTGTCAGTTCTGCTAAGCTACACCTTAAGAAATGTAGAGAAGAGGTGACCGGAAGGGTCAAGAGTCTATAAATGAGCGCTAGGAGAGATGTCGGAGGGGGGAGATGAATCTTAGAGACAACGTAACGTGTGGGGAGCGAGCACTAAGGATTCTAAAGCTGGAGAAGGCGCTCGAGGCTCAGAATCATGAAGAAGGCCTGCAGGATGACGTCTAAGGCAAATGGCTGTTCTGAGAAGTGGCCGTGTGTGCCAGTGTGCCCAGAAGTGAGCAAACGGGGTTAGTCAGGGCTGGCACGCTCGTATGCCATTTTTTGGAAGGAATTCCTAAATTGGATAAGGCAGAAATTGGTGACTGATTCTGTGAAAACTAAACTCTCAGCATGTCCCCCTCTTCTTCCATTTTGCCAAAGGTAAAATCTGAAAGCTAGACAGACAGCCCTTTAGGAATAAGGGGACTATTTTAGTTTATCCATTCATGGGGAAATTGTACGGGCCTAAGTGAAACTGTTTACAGCTGGCAGTAGAACCCTGTTACACATTATGTCCATGATTGAAAATGTCAGTTCTCATCCCATAGATAATACTTCTGTAAAAAGTAGCCTGCACAGTTCACTTTCTTGAGGCAAAAGTATGGAAATCATACTTACAAATTTTTTTTCCATGTTCTTTTTCTCCTTCAAGTCACGTCATTAAGGGGACCAGAATCAAGGTCATAAAAAAACTCAAGCTGTTTGATTTGGAATGAAAGAAAATCAAAGGAACAGATGATACACGGGATGTGGAAATGAATTTGAAGTTGGACTAAAGCCCAGTTTTTCAGTGCTATCCACGTTGATCATTTTTCTCTCTTGCCTTAGAAGGGAAGTGACTGTCTATGTGATAGTGTCTGACCTTCTGGAAGAGACTCAACTCGCCCAGTTGTCATCCTGTCAGATCTTTTAAAGTTTGCGTGGACTTATGCAGGGCTTATGGCACGTGAGCTCGTCAGAGGAAAAAAAAAAACATGTGGCATTACACGCTGCCCAAGAAATGCTGGCACCAGAAATGCTGTAGAAATGTTCTGTCATTCTTCCTTCTGCAGAATGGTTTGAAAGCAGTGCCAAGTAAGCCTGGCCTGTATAGAATTGTTCTTACCTGGTGGGTTTTGGCCAGCTCATGAATTAACTTGATGTGGTCTTCATCTTCAACACTGACACGGAAGACTTTATTGCTACATGGTGAGATATAAGAGTAGAAAATTAAATTGGGCACTATACTTACATGTTTGGGCTGGGGACTTGTGCAAACTTGTTCTTCAGAGGACTTATTACTTACCCTTCCAACTGCTCTACCAACGAGTGAGCAGATTCCAAGACTGCACCCAACAGAACAAGAAACAGCCTCATTGTCCTGACCAGATCCAGTCCGTCTGCCGAGCTGGGGGCCCGCCAGCTTTTATAATCCAGGGTGTCCTTCCTCTCTTCTCCACACTACAAACAGGCCCTATCTGATCTTGATTAATTAGTTTCCTGGCATTGCTGTGTCCATAGCTGTGTAAAGTCTTACACCATATCTCTCTTTCAACACCTGTGGAAACAGAGCAAATAATCTCGTGTTATATTTGTCAGATTTTGATGTGAGTCCTCGAATAGTCTACAGGAAAATGGGTTTTCAGTAAAAGGTGTGCTGGAGTCTTTTCTTTCCCATTTTGAACAGAGAACTGCTCACGAGTCCTTTAGACTTAAGTATACGTGTGATGGGTTTTGATACGCCTGTGGGTCCGTGCCGTAAGGATCCCTCCCCAAAGCCCCTTTCCAGGGGATTTCCACTCTCTTTTCCTTCCTACACTTTCCAGTTTGATATGTTGATTTTGCTGTTCTTGATGTCAGGCCCTCCAGATAGCTAGGATTGGAGGCGTGAGCTCCAGGGCCCTGCTTCACACAGAGCTTTCTGTTTGCCTTTTTGGATGGAGGCAATTGTCGTAACACTGCTCTTCAAATACCCTTGCAAAAGTAGTTCAGAAAGATGGGCAGAATGGAAGGGATTCAGGGTGGACGGACGCAACAACACCGGCCACGTTCTACACCTTTAACAACGTTTCCGTGAGGATGTGTCCTCTGTGACAAGGCTGACCACAGGGGCCTGACCTGGCTCCATCCCATGTGTCTAACGTGGCATTTGGTAGGGTTCACATTGCTAGGCGTGGGCAGCGGCCTTGAGTGACAGCATTCATGGGAACTGGAATTGGGATGCAGCAGGATCTTCGAGCGATTGCATGCATTCCCGCTTGTCTTGTCAGGAGGGAGGAGAGGGAGAGTCCACCAGCCATAATGACCCTGACTGAGGAGGCAGCACAGCATGTGTGTCTTCCAGAGCTCCAGCAGACCACATGTCAATGTTGGTGAAGGATTTTAGAATCCAATCGAAGATGGCATCAACCTGCCCCTGGCCCTTTGAGTCTTTGTTAATCTGGACTAAAACTTTGGCCTTTATCTTTAATAATATTGTCAATTTTAAAGAGTGCAATCTGTTGTTATGCAGCATTTCTTTCAGTTTGTTTCCTGTCCTCCTGTTTCTCTTGGCTTCATTAATAAATAAAGTATTTAAGTCCCAGGTATATAACTTCTTTAATACAATGGTATGAATGGTTCACATGCATTTGGTTAACACAATTAACTAAAAAGTTGAAAATGTAGGAAATACATTGACTTTGACAAGCCTGACTCCTTTGCAAGTATTAATTATTCCCTTCAGCCTCTTAGAATGCTTGCTTTTTATCTCTGCATATTTTATTTAGTTTTTGTATTCTGGCTGAATATTAGTGAGTATTTTCCTTTCACTAGGATTATAAGCTCCTTGAGAGATCAAACTGTGTCTTATTCATTTTAATTCGCTTTGTAGAAGGTACAGGGTTCTTTGTTGAGTAGAAAGGACAAAGGAATGATGACAATGAAAACTCTAAGTTATTTTGGCATTGTTTAATAAAGGCATGTTAGAGGGAGATTAACAGTAAGACAGATGTTGCTTGCTTAAGAAGGTCAAATTTTATTATTTTCTTGGATCAATGGCAGAAGTGCCTTCCAGAATTCCCTTTTGGTTTTATAACTATATGAAAAGTCACATCAAAGAAAATTTATAAACTCACCTGAAGTCATAAAACCACCCCACTACCTCGTCTGCGTGCTTGGAACAGTCGGCTTCCCCGGAGGGGGTCCTCACTTCCTTGGATCTCTTTCTATATTCAGAATTAATGACGAAGTGTCCCCACTTAGGGTGTCTCTTTGGCCACCCTCCCCACCCTACCCTGTGCTCTGGGCCCCACCTACACGGTAAACCCAATCCCTCGCTCATTATTCACGGATTTACTGTAGATTACTCCAGCCCGGTCCTGCTGGTTCAGAGCGTTTCGTGCTGTTGCTGGTCCCTCCGGCGTCTCATCTCCTTGCCTACAGACCCCTTTGCCTACTGACCTTGCCTTTGTGGCTAAGGACTGGTAATGTCTTTCTGGCTTTGAGGCTGGGAATCCACCCATTGGGTGTGGATTCTCTCTTTCGCCCCTGTACATTGTCCTACGTTTTCTTGTTCGTTTCTAAAACCAAATTAGCTAAAGGAAAGGGGGACGTTGTTATTTAGGGAACTGGGAAGTTCAGCCATGGCATTGGCCTCTCCACTTTTGGTTAACTCTGCCATTTAATAACAGGATGGCTGCGGGTAGGTAAAGGTTTGGTATCCATGTGTATTAGTGACTCATTTGGAGAGATAAGTTACTCTTCCCGCAAATGAAACCTCAGCTCTTCAGATGGCATCTCGGTGGACTGAAATGGAGCATGGGCTGGTCTGCCTTGCATCTGTTCTTGAGGTTAGGATGCTGGGATACTTGTTGGCCTAGTTTGGGTTGTATGATAACCCTGAAAAATTTGGTGTGAGCCCCCCCAAATACTTGTGCAGCTCTTACACGGCTGCTGCCTAAGTAGAAGCCCCCCACACTGTCACCAGCTCCCAAGTTCAAGCCAAGACCATTGGTCAACACGCTTGCCAGTGGGGTGGCTAGAAAAGGACCTGACTTTTAGCTTCGCTCGGGAGAAGACTCTCTGCTTCTTATGGCTTCTTCGTCTGAGTTATTCTCCAAACTTCTAACAGAAGTGACAATACCCACCAGGAAAGGAGACCATCACCTTTGGTGACAACCGGGAAGTTTCATTAGTGCTTTCCCATCTCACGTTTGCTTTGACGTTCTTTTCTCTGCCCAGCATTGGTGATGAAGAGGCATTCTTTTGCCTGTTGGGTCTCGTGGAGTGGTGGGGTTTCAGAGTCTGTGAACTGGCCCATGGTGTTATAATTCCTTCTATGAGCTGCCTCAGTCTCTTGGATGCTATCTCCCAAGCGTGTTCTATGATGCTAAGTAGGAAAGGATACAGAGGTCAAATATGTTTGCTCAGAACAGAAATAAACAAGTTCATTGCATAGCATACAGCTGTTCCATCCTTAATAAGTGCCTCAAACCCTCAAAAAGGGAGCCTGGCATACAGTGTTTCCCAAACACTGCCCTTGGCATAGTCGACCCAGACAGTCAAGTCCCGCTGAAATGAGCAGTTACAATTCTGGTTACTCCGGTATGCTTGGCTGTGGAATGTGTCCTTCCGAAGCATCTCTTCCAGGAAAAGGAATTGGAAAGCACTCGTCTGTCCTGGGAATGGGACCACACGAATGTAACAATTCTGAGGATATCTGGCCTATTTGATTCAAGTTGGAAGAAACTATTGCAGTTTCACTGTTAAGTTCACATGCGGATCCTGGGTCAAAGACAAGCAAGGCTCCATTTCAAAGTTCTGCTGTGCCAGGTTGGTGAAAGTTGAGGCACAAATATTAAACAGAGGGATTTCCTTGGTATCTTTCCCCTTCGTTTGAGAGTATGGGGTCACCAAGAGGATCCGATGGTGAGCTCCTGTAGACAGGGCATTCAGCTCAAGGGCCACCGGAAACTGATGGGTAAAGACTAATTAGAAGAGAGGACTTGACCCGGTGAAGCCTTCCTCACTCATGAAGGGCCAGTTGATGATGAGGGAAGGGACCAATGGGGGCATGTGCCACTTTCAAGTCATAGGAAATAGCTACTATCATTCCAAGAAGTTCAAGTGCTCTGTGCTTGTTTTCATGTCCACTGGAGAGTGCACAGAAAAGACTGAATATAAAAACCATTCCCTCACATCACTACTCTATGTCAGTGCTCAAAACTCACTCCCCCCACAACATATGACTTCAGAAAACCAGAATCACGCTCTACTCAAACAGTTCTTCAAGATAATGACTGTTTTGAGCTGACTATTTTAGACAGCAGAAGGCACAGAGCAGGCACAGAGGAAGTAGGCGTCTTCTCTCTGTCCCAGGAAGAGAAGGGTCACTCTAAACTGTTAGTAAATCTTTCGCGTAGAGAAGGTGGTGATTTAAATCTGTAGGAAACCCTTATCTGTCCCTTGTTGGAGGTGCTTTTCTTAGTCATCTGATCCTGGCGACCCATTCCCTTATCCCTCTGTTTTGGTGAATGACAATACTTAAACCTCCTTTGAGAATTTTAATCTGGAATCTTATGCATTTTTCCTGGATATCTGTTAGATGTATATAGGAATACATGTCGAGAAAAGTTTGCTTCAGGAAGTTTATGCCAACTAAAACCTCAGAAAGGGCAGAAGAAGACGACTTTTCTCCCCAACATCGTCACCATAGTCTATCAATGTATATAGTTCATGGTAGTATTTTTTTTAAGTAGGAAGGTAAATGTTTTCGGCAAATTAGTATGTATTAGTTGTATAAGAAGGGGTGTTCCTTTTGGCATTGTTTTATACATGAACACAATAGATCCAAAATGACTCCCTCTGTCTTGGTACCTTATCATCCTGGTAGCATTGATTTTGATGTGAAAAATGCAGTTGAATTTTGTGTGAGAGGTAATTTTCCAAAAGGAGATTTCAGAAAAGAGTTGGCTTGTAGTTTTGTTTGCACCCAGACAAGATGACTGATTGCTTCAGTCTTCCCTCCTTGTCACATTTTAACTGCCTTGTCCAGTTTTTGAGGAAGCCAGAATTCTCCGTGATTTGATGGATGTAACTCATTCATGACCCACTCTGCTGGTACTGCTCCAAGGAAGGCAAAAACAACCTGAAAATGTTACACAGGTGCACCCATGGCCCATTAAATTTGTGTAATTATACTTAATATTCAAATAAACAGCATTTTTACGGATATGGAGAGGGAGGCTAGTAAACATTTTTTTTGGCAGGCTCTTGCCTGACATGTACTATTGTGTGTGTGTGTGTGTGTGTGGTGTGCTTTTGTGTATTTTAACATCATCATCTTCTTTAATCGCAGGAGACTGCATATCTCTGGTGGGGAAGTTGTCATTTTCAAAGCTGGGAGATAAACAGAACCACTTCATCCCATAAATCTTACTCCCTGACTCATCAATTTCAGGTTCCTTATTGAAACAAAGAAAACATCTTTAATCATGCAAATATTTGGAGACTGCAAGTGTTATCTCCATTTGGAATTTGGGAGATAATTAAAACGGACAAGTTATGATGGATTAGCACATGAAGAATGGGCCAGTCAGGAGGCAGTGGGTTCTCGGTCCTCCTTTTACCAACACTCCATCAACAGGAATTCAGAAAACAGCACAACTAGGCCCTCGCTCCGTGCTGAGGGCGATTAATCAGGGCAGAGAGAGGGGAGGTAAACTGGAACTGTACCAAGTAAATCAGTCTGGTTCCGTGCCTATGGTTATCTGCGTTAATTCTCACAGTCCATCTTTCTGTTTTACTTTTGGGCTGTATATATCAGAGGATGCCTTTTAGGGAAGAATTCGCAGGTGTTTTGAGTCCTTCAATAAATGAGTCAGATATACTTTCATCTATACATCTTGACATCCATGGAGCCACATTGTGAGGAGATATATATATATATATATATTTATATATTTCCATGTTCAATTCAAATTATGAGAAATATTTGTTTTGTTCTAGTTTGAAAGGTAAAGGGCAACTATATTTTTAGTCTTACAATTCTGTGTTAGGGCACTAAGGCTCCTGGAGCCTTTTGAGGAAAGGGCAGTTTTTACTAAACAAATGTTAATCATATAAACTGTCCTGTGGAACAGCGTACGATCAATTCAGTGGCTGATATTTTCTGACAACCGGTTTGCTATTCACCTGATGATGGGCATCTTTTATAAAGGTCTGTGTTTGGCTTTACATTTGTGTAGAAGGACAGTTACTCCTGGGCTCACAGGGGCTGCTCTTTACACGGTCGCTAGATGGTTCTAGCACCCTGCCCATACTGGACCATCCTGGCCAGGTTTGCATGGCGTTCTGCTCCCAGATTGTAAGGCGAAGACCCTGGGATTTCTCCCGACTGCGTTACCGTGAGCTGATTTCATAGACCAGCCCTGCGAAGAGCACTCTGATTGACACTTGAGGGAAATAGGTTGGCATCAGGTTCTCCCAAATTTCTCTGACATGGTTGACATTTGAGTGCTCAGAAATGTGATCGGCATGGTCGATGGAGGACTTGGAACGAAACCCATTAGGAGTGAAACCCTTTAATGCTGGAATGCCAATGTTGAAAGACTAGATGTAATGTGGACTTAGTTGTAGATAATAAAATCCTTCCCAGGAAGTCTGAGAATTAAATTGCTGGATTGACATCTCGCTTGAGGTTTCGAAGATGACTCCAGAATCCAAGAATCTCTAAAAGCAAGAACAGTACGGCGGAGCTCACACTAGAATTAATGACCTCATACTGCAGCACCGCAAGCATCTCGGAGGCAAGCCTGTTCAAGGTGAGATCCCGGGAGGTATTTTGACAGCTGACAGGAGCACCAACACAGACTCGAGAAGTCTGCGTATCCTAAAATTTTGGACTGATGCTAGTCAGAAGATATGATGGGTAGTCAAAAGAGCAGCGCTCAAGAGAACAATGAATCCACACCTCAGTATTCTCACGTGGGGGCCGAAGACCGAAGCACGATATATCCGCTTCTGAGTGACAACCGCAAAAGCGGAGGCTCTTGGTGGCGTCTGGCAGGGCTTTCTTGCCAAGTGTGATGATAGTAGCCAATCATAGACCATGCCACCCACAACGCACCCAGTAAAGGCTGTTGTTGCCAGGACCTGCTTAGCTGGAGGTGAGGGCCTGTGGGGACGGGCTGTAGATTGCTCTCCCAGCATTGAGGAGTACAGGAAACACTGGCTCTCCCAGCATTCGGTAAACATGCAGAACCCGCATTTCAGAGTGGCGACACAAGGCCACGTCCAACAACAAATCACATTTAGGTGTGCCATCTGCTGCCTTTATTTTATGAATTCCAGCCCCTAGGACAGTGGCTGGAAATGAACTCGAAAGCATCCTCTCTGATTGCAGGGCTTGCTGAAAACCCCAGACAAACATTCACCCTGGACATTGCCCTTCTTGGAAGGAGTAAAATTCAACAAAAGCGAGGCTTTCTTTTTTTAAAGTTGTGAGAGTTTTTTTGGTGTTGTTTTGCTTTGTTTTAATAAAAATAAACCACCACAGAAGAAAACCCAGCATGCAGTCGTCTCTGAGCACAGCATCTCAGCAGGTGCTTCAGAACTCTCCCACAGGGGTAAACTGTTTGATGTGTAATTGTGAGCCGAACTGTAAAAAGCCATATTAGACTTCCATGGTTTTGTTCTCTTCTTCTGGTGGGAGATTATTGCTTCTCCCTAGGCTCCTCGCAGTAAAGCTTTCAGAACGTTCTGGATTTCTTCTGATAGTGGTTCACTTCATAGTGGTTTCTTTCAGAAATTGTGTTTCCCTCACATTTCGGAGGAAAGTTCCCTTCATTTATTTTGAACTGTCATTGTGCTTATGATTTATACTATGTGTGGATAGATGTCCAAACAAGTCACCACACACACACACACACACACACACACACACACACACACACACACACACACACATTGCCTTACGTCCTTGTCCATTATTTCTTTGGTGGGATGAATTCTGGAAATGTGCTCTGTCAGCCATTGTCAGGTGAACAATGCTTTTTGAACTACATTACTTAAAGCCGCAATGATGTTCAGTAAGTCTCTTGAACTCACTCTTCCCATCCAACTGAATGCTGAGTCCTGTGGAAAACCATTTTCTTTTGAGTTTTTTTCCAGACTCCTAGAGGTGGCTCAGCTGAGGGGCAGGACTGACTCTGACTGTGGTGGCCCAGTGAGGAAAGCTGGCTGCCTTGCCCGCCCTCTGAGCTGTTTTGCCTGGGGCAAATTGACACAGATTCCTTTGCCCTGCTGAAAAATGGTACTGCAGTCACCATCTCTCGGCCCCAAACTTACCTGCTTGCTCTTCTGGCAGGTTGTCTGCCCGTATCCAAGATGGCACTCTTCTTGGATGGTGGGAGAGGGGCCACCCTCCGAAGGCTGTGCTGTGAGGAGGAGTAAGAATGTTTTTTGTGGGGTACTCACACCTTCCCTTGGTTTTCAAGGGCCTCTGGTGATCTGCGTCTCTGGTAGCCTGCAGGATGAGGATGTCCACTCAGTCTGTGCTGTAGATAAGAGCTGAGCACTCAGCTCTGGCACCTTGGTCCTGGCAGTGCTGCAGGGCTGGGGACAGCAGCTGCCCTCGTCGCTGCTGCCCCGGGCCGGCGTGTATGCAAATGTGTCTTCTTGAGCAGGCTGTCTCACTTTCCCCTCTTCCCCGGGAATCTCTGCACTATTATGGTTCACTTGGTGTGACTGACTGTGAACTTTTTCCTAGAATGCTTTCTTGGTGAGAGCTCAGTTAGACCCCAGTTGAGCCTCTGCCATCTCTAGACTTTTTTTTTCCTTAAAAAAATTCTTTTAGAAAGTCTCCATTCTTTGGGAGGGCAGGGAAGGGCCACTGGATACAATTCTGTTGAAGCACAGACTACTGTGAGGCAGAGATTTACTTTTTAGAGAGATCGTTTTATGTTTTCATATCAGTGTTGACTTGGTTTTTCTGAAGCGTTTGTTCAGGCGCAGAGGTTACCCAGTCTGGTAGAGTTGTTTTTCAAGGACTTTTGTAGGTTTTTAGCTGAGACTGTAAAATGAGTTCTCTATCTCTGAGGCTAATAAAAGTCTTAATGATATGTGCACCCAACAGATGGGGTAGAGGGTTATTTTGGCAGTGGGCAGTTGAAATCAGCCCTCTGCTGTCTGTGTAGAAGGCTTTCACCAAAGTCAATAAAAGGTAATTTTCACACACAATTTAGTTCAGAGTATAAAATGTTGGGAAGAGTAGCTGGTTTAAGTCCAACGGGCATAAGGGCAGCAGTTGGCAAAGCTTATGTTTGATGGTGAATTTTACTGATAGAGTGACAGGTTGATCCAGAGAAACACAGGACCGAGCCACAGCAATGGCTTCAGAGACAGCATGAAGGACACAGCTGAAGAAATTACCTCCACATACATGGCACAAATGATTTAAAAAAAATTCTGTCTCTGTGTTTATGTCTGTCTCTCGCTGTTTGTCCCTCGCTCTCTCCCCATCTCTGTGTCTTTCTTTCTTGGTCTCTTTCTCCTCTTTTCCCTTTCTAACTCACTGGAGTATTACAACCATTTTTAAAACAATGTGCTCATGTTTTTCAGTGGTACTTTGTCTAAAAACTGATCATACATGTACATGTGCATGCACAGCCGTGCACGCACACGTGCACATACACACACACACATGCTCTCAAAACAATAAAACAAAAAGCAAGAAAGCGATAACAAAAAACCCTCAAAAATGACTGCAGTGTCGGGGGTGGGGGGACGTCTGGACCTCCGTCCACTCTGTCCACTCAGGGTCAGCTGCTCCGTGGATCCCCCTCTGCTCGGGTGACAGTAAGCTCTGGTAGTCCCCCAGGGACAGGGAAGACAGGCCATCTGTAAAGTTGCTATGGCTGTCATACAGTTGTGGGGCATCTAGACTGGGGCTCATTAGTGATAATTATGAATGGAAAATGAAAATGATGACTTCCGTGTCCTTGTGAGGTGAGCCACTGGCGAGCTACGCTTGTGTGTAGTCTGGGGAGCTGGGAAGACCAGCCAGCGGATTCTCTCCTCACGGCGCTGTGCCTGCTGCGGAAAGCTGTCACCATGTTCTGCAGATATCTGATGGAGATGGGTGGGGGAGGCCGGGTGGCTGGGCTCGAGCTCCCTGTTTCCTTGCTGTTGAACACTTCGGAGGCAAGTACTGCCACCGGCTCACGGAGGACACAGGACACATGGGTTAGAAATGAGATGACCTCAGCGGAAGTGATGTGTGCTGGACCTCCCCACCCTGTCTCAGTCTTACCATTGGTAACGTTTGGTGACATTTGAGCTGGGTGTTTCCGTGTGTGTGCGTGTGTGTGTGTGTGTGTGTGCACGCGCGTGTGCCCCGTGCATTGCAGGACAGAGATCAGCTTCCCTGGCCCTCCCCAGGCAGCGTGGTTCACATCTGTAACCCCAGCTACTTGGGAGGCAGAAACTGAGAGAGGGGGGAAGAAACAGTTGTTCATGAAATTCCATCTCAACTAATGGCTGGGCGTAGTGGTGGAGTCCAGCCACACACAACCATCGGGGCCCCTACGAGTAGGATCCTAGCCCAGGCACCAGGCCCTGCCTCAGAAATGCCCGAAGGGAAAGGGGCCTGGAGGCAGGGGTGAAGTGTGAGACTCTGAATTCAATCCCTACTCTTACCACAAACAGACAGACACCTGCAGACACAGCCGGAGAGACCCGGGAGAGAGACCCGGGAGAGAGACCCGGGCGAAGGTCTCTAAGCTGAATGCTCAGCACACACCTTGCTCCAGGAACTCTGAATGGCCTCAGCCCTATTGCCTCCCCCTGCAGAGGCCAGGATGCATCCCTGAGAATGATCAGGCCCAAGGCACTACTTGAAGGGGTGGATTTTTCTCTGGAAGTGTGTGGTCTTGAAGTGGTGATGGTTTTGTGAGGTGAAGTGAAACAAGTGTGCCCAGGGTGGAAGAAGTCCCGAAGCCTGGCCTGAGATGGGGGCTGAGATAGGGCCCCTGGAAAGCAGAAGCAGTGTGGCCTGCTGCGAGGGCAGAGACTACCCAACCACCCCGCCTTGGCTTTCTCTGAGTAGAAGAAACTCGATTCCTTAGCGCTCTTGGCTTGTGGTTTGTGAACATCTGTAGGTGTTTCTAGTCTCCCAGGGCAGCCAGCTGGGCCCAGAAGCTGTGACCACGGTTAATGGGGCTGAATATTTTTGTACTGTCCCTCATCTCCCTTGGGCTCAATCTCCCCTCCATTCTAGGTGAAGACAAGCCAGGCAGGCTGTGCAGTCTTTAGTCTATTTTCTTCTCATTTCTTACGTGTCTCGGAGTCAGGAATTTTATAGCTTAGTGGACTCTACAAAAGAATGAGGAGGAGGAGGAGGAGGAGAAGAGGAGGAGGAGGAGGAGGTGGAGGAAGAGGAAGAAGAAGAGGGGGAAGAGGAAGAAGAGGAGGAGGAGGAAGGACACATGACTTTATGAGCGCTTATCTCTGGGATCCAATTAAATGCCATTTTGCTAGCCTGACATGGTCTCCCTGGCATGGCCCAGGCTAGACTGTGGCCTGCTTAATCCTGCTAGTGAAAACCTATGCAGACACTGAATGTCCTGCCTGTGAATGCCTTTTCCTGTCACTTCTAACATGCCTTTTTAAAGAGAACCATTTCCGGAGAGGTTGAAGCATTCATCCGGCGTGACTTAGCTAACGTATGTGCGTCTGGAAGAGTGGGTCTGAGGAAGGTATCAGAGCCCACGCAGATTCAGGGTTGCTGCAGATGGCACAACTGTAATCGGTCTCTTGCTTGTTGAAACCTTGTGGGACAGTCCCCCGATCAGGGAGGACAAAGGAGGTCCTTTCCATCCACTGTGAACTTAGCACTGGCTGGATATGTGGGGAACACCCAGTGACTGTTGATGATCTTAGAGGTGGGAAGCAAGAAAAGGTAAAAACCCTAGACACCTATCTTGTCTCGTGGCTAGAAGATGCAGCCACTTTTATTCCCGAGTTCCGAAAGAACAAAGAGAACAGAGAGTAAACCGCCATTGAGTCTGTTCTTCCAGGGAAGGCTCTCTTGTATTCACCTATTTCTACTTTATCCCAAATAAACCTGTCCATGAGGCTCCTCTGTTTGTGAGCCACCATCTTGAATCGCTTTTCCAGAGTGGCTCCCAAGGGCCGGTGATTTTGTGTGAAAATGTGTACCCGAGAACAGTCCTCGTCCATCATCTGATGACCAGGGGCTTAGACAGTGTGTGTAGGGAGGAGACAGCCAGGGAGTATTTGTTATCTGGCCCTAATTTTTGTTTCCAAGAGAAAAAAAAGCCCCATCAGTTCTTGTGGATAATTTCCTTGGATATTAGTAAAATACGTTTTATATTTCACAGGTGGGTTTTTTTTTGACTTGGAAAATCATTTGTAGTCAAGGTTTCTCTCTGTATTAAAAGCTCCTTGGAGTTCCTGTGTACATATCATGCAATTCATTTCAGTTATGTGTACGGTTCAGTGAGTTCTAAGTAGATTTACACATTGTGAAACTCTGAGCAAGTTGTATTGTGGAGCAGTTTCACCATCCCACCCCAGAAAGAGCTCAAGCTTTGTCAGTCATTCTTCTCTCCAGGTCTTCAGCTCCATGGGGGTACTGGTCTGTTCTTTTTAAAAAAATCTCTAGAGATCTCTAGATTTCTTATTTTTTTGGATCTTTCATATAAATGGAATAATACGTCATGATCTTTTGTACCTGATGTACTTCATTTAGAAAGATGTTTTTGTATTTCCTTATTGTTATTATAGCATTTGTCAGTAGCTCACTTCCTTTTATTGCTGAAAAAGATGGGCATGTTTTTTACTTTTTTATATCTGGTTCAATTTACTGACACCATATATATATCAGACAATAACTATAATCTATAATATGAAGGATGTATACGTTATATTTGCCACTCCACTAATTGCACTAAGAGGTGTAAAAATATTAGTTTGTTTGAAAGAAAGCCTTTTCAACTCCAAAGAATTTAAGACATTTCACTACTTTACCAGCAATGCGAAGATCAGAAACCTTCCCTTATCTTGATCTCTCTTGTTCCCCACCTCTCTGTATCTATACACTGGCACAGTTTTTGTTCTTAACAGTGTGCATGGAACAGGAAACTTTCATAAAGAGGATGGTCAAGATAATGTAGTCATTTCTGGGAAAGTTCCTATTAAATTGGTGGTGATACATTGAGACTCAGAATATCATCTTAATTAACTTGTTCAGTACATTAGCCTTTCAGGAGCTCTGCAGTTATTTACGCGAAGCCTTTCGCAATCCATGCATGAGACCCATACTCTTGGGCTACACCTGCAAATAGTGGTTTTAGGCTGTCCAGAAGATCATTCTCCCATGTATTTTTTTTCAGAGTTAATTTTCCTTACAAGTTGAAATGTGCCGCTTACTTACTTGATGGTCAGATGTCTGCCAGTTCCCATCAGCTTCTATGGCATTTTCCCTAATTACTTTCTAGAACTCCAGAAGTATGAGCAAGGCTAAGAAATAGCATTCTGACCCATAAAAGTTCTAAAGCTTTCAGGATATGCCTTCTGGATCCAACATCTTGTATTGAAATCTAACATGAAAGCAAAAGACATAAATATTATTTGAAAGTAAAAATGCCAGGTTAATTAGAAACATGATCTGTTTCATCTAAAATTCCTGCACTTTTCCTTATACTTGTGATCTTGTACAAGATATTTGGCATTTTCTCCCCCCTGAATGCAGCATGTATAGATCCTGAGTTACACATGGCTTCTCACATAGACTCCCAGTGGTGGCTGATTTGATTTTTTAATTCAAACACTTTTGCATTGAAATGATCCCTTACCAGATGACACATATGGAGTGAAACGTCTATGTAGGTTTGGGGAGGGAAGCCAATATTATCATGAAGTTATGCTGCTGTTTAAGGGAAAAGCCATTTTCTACACGGGTAGATAGCTAACCGTCCAGATTCCAGTTCTTCAGTACTCAGGGTTCTACAATGATCCTAAAAAGACACTGCTGACCTCTGGCAATGTCTGCTCACTTTTCAAAGCACGGACATCTAAGATCCTGGTTGAGCCATGCTGAAATCGCTCCTGTTTGTTTGCTTTTTTTTTTCCCCCACTACACTTTTCCTATATAGCACTAGCAGAACAGCAATTCCACTATCAGTTAATGCCTGTTCAGAGATGCCTTGTTTGTCAGGATGATAGCATTTTAGCAGAAAGTACTTCATTTAGCCCTAAACTATCATAATAGAAACAGCAATGTTCATTGTCGGCTGGAATTAAAACCTGGTATAATCTGAGTTTCGTAAAGGCCTCCTCACTGGAGGACAATGGAGAACCAAAGAAAACGGCCCCAAGGAGCCCCGTGCCTCCGGCTTCCTCCTGGTCGTCTGCCTAGGAGGGTGGAGGATTTGGCCAGCCCTGCTAACTGCTTCTGTCTGGAGGAACAAGCAACCAGTGCAGTCCCAGCGGACGACCCCAGAAACAGACTCAACAGCCCCCACGTGCACTTAGAAACATTACGAGAACTCCGGAGTGAAAAGTGACTCTGAAAAACACCACACTATTTTTGTGTCGATTTTGCTCTTCTAGGAAGTAAATGAAAAGACCAAGGAGGTTTGGGGGGAGGGAAGGAGGGACAGAGGGAAGGATTACGAAGGAGAGCTAGAAAGGAGGAGGAAAGGAGGGCGGGAAAGACAGAGGGGCAAGATGGAGGGCAGGAAGGAGATAAGAAGAGAGGGAGAATAAGGAAGAGAAGAAAGGCAGGAAGAGAAGACAGGGAAGTAAGTTGAGAGGGAGGACTCAGGAGGGAGGGGACGGAATAGGCCGTCTGCCACCACGCCAAGCTTTTCATAGGTGTGATGTATGAATAGGATGTGACTGGAGGTAGACTTTTTCCACCCCTGCCAGTCCTGGCTTGAGCTCAGGGCCTGAGCACTGTCCTAGGGTTTTCTCAAGGCTAGAGCTCTACTTGAGCCATCGTTTCACCTCTGGCTTTTTGCTATGTATGTGATACTGAGGAATCAAGCCCAGGTCTTGATGTATGCTAGGCCAGTACTCTACCACTAGGCCAAACTCCCTCCTTCTTCTCTCCCTCCCTTCCTTCCTTCCCTCCCTCCCTCCCTCCCCCTCCCTCCTCCCCACTTCTCCCCTTCCCTGTCCTTCCCTCCCTCCTCCTCCTTGGTGCAGAGGGGCCAGGCGATGTGGGAGGGCCCCCGACCCCGAAGCTTGGAGCTGATGTCGCCTGGCTTCCCATATCCTGGAGACGCCCAGCCATTTGGCTTCCTCTTCTTTGCCCGCAGCCTTCTCGGGCCTAGTCCAGCCGTAGAGGTCCAGGGAGGGTTCATGTGCTCCCAGAAAGGCGGTGGGGGGTGAGGTGACTGTGGTGACACGGGGAGGGGGGGCTGTCCCCACGGAGGGAGTGTGCCCACCGTACCACCTGGCAGGCCTGGCTGGACCCCGAGACCCTGGGCTGGACCCCTGGCCTGGCTGGACCCTGAGACCCTGGGCTGGACCCCTTGCCTGGCTGGACCCCGAGACCCTGGGCTGGACCCCTGGCCTGGCTGGATCCCCTGGCCTGGCTGGACCCCAAGACCCTGGGTTGGACCCCGGGTCTGGCTGGACCCCTGGGCCTGGCTGGACCTCAGGCCTGGCTGGACCCCGAGACCCTGGGCTGGACCCCTGGTCTGGCTGGACCCTGAGTCCCTGGGCTGGACCTCCCAGCCTGGCTGGCCCCGAGACCCTGGGCTGGACCCCAAGACCCTGGGCTGGACCCTGGGCCTGGCTGGACCCCCTGGTCTGGGTGGATCCCTGGGTCTGGCTGGAGCCCGAGACCCTGGGCTGGACCCTGGGCCTGGCTGGAGCCCGAGACCCTGGGCAAGACCCCAGGCCTTGCTGGAGCCCTGAGCTGTTTCCCTCGAGGCTGGCGCTCTGCCACTCGAGCCACAACTCTACTACTTTTTATTTCCTGATTACTTGGAGATAGAGTCGCATAGTTTTTCCTGTCAGGGCCGGCTTCAAACCGCGGTTCCCAGCCTCCTGTGGCACTGGGACCTCAGGGGCCCTGGTGCAGCTTGAGAGGCACATTTCTAAGGGACCAAGGGGCTTCCATCCTTCCATTCAACGCCAGAGAAGGGCAGCTGAGAGCCGGTGTTGATGAGTCCCGCACAGAGTCATGCAGGAAAGGCAGTGCACAATCTCAGGGCACCCCTTTGTGCCCACACCCCACTTACCTCCAAGGGGTTCATTCCTCACCAGAGGCAGCATCACCGCAGAGCAGTTCACCTAATTGTGACATACTTTAAGCAACTTATGTGTAATAATTGATCAAAATCTCTGTAACAGTCTTCCCAGAACAATTCATTAATTCACCCAGACAATGTAAGCAATCACTGGACCGCTTTCACTTCATCTTCATTTTGTCAGGATTGAAAAAAAACCCACAAACAAACTAAAAACAAACCAAAAAACCCAACAGCACAGCAGCTGCATTCAGTAGACAGCCATCACATAGAAACAGTTGATTTATCAAAATGGATCAACCTTGGCAGCATTCTGTTCTGAGGTTCACATAGGGAAACAATTAAAATTCAGTGCTGCACCCGCAGCCAGAGCAATGTACCGTTGGCTCCATTTCCAGTAGCATTATGGGTTACACCACGGATAGATAAGAAAATCCAGAATGTAACCACCCTTAAGGATTGCCTGTGGTCAATACATCAAATAAAAAAAAAGCATTACCGCTTTCCCTCTGTTGGAAAAACAATAGGTCAGTATGTTCTTTTACATCTGGACTTACTGCTGTATTGCAAAATGAAGCTCTGGTAGTAACACAATGTGTTCCGCATATAAGAGGAAAAAAATTGGTATCAAGTCTGACCTTGCAAAGTGATCCCCCACCCCCACCCAGTGACACAGATTCTTCCCCTCCCCTCCATAGAGTGGAGGGGATCCTTCAGTCACTGAGGGCCAGTAATTCTCAGTCACTGCCCTGGACAGATGCACAAATTCAACCCCCGCCTCTCTCTCGTCTCTGTCTCTGTCTCTCTCTGTCTCTTGGTCTCTGTCTCTGTCTCTTGTCTCTTGTCTCTTTCTCTCTCTCTCTCGTCTCTGTCTCTCTCTCTCTCATCTCTGTCTCTCTGTCTCTCTCTTCCCCCACCCATCCCCTATTTTCTCCCCCCTAGAAAAGTGACTTGATTCATTTGGTTTGGAAGTGGCCAGCCAGCACTGTGTCTCTGCCTCCCAGATACACAGGTTACATCAGTAACTGGCCATCTGTGCTCGACGCTCATCTGCACCAGCTCCAAATCTTCTTGGCTTCTCTTCCCGAGTTCTCTGTGGGATACTCGACCCTCAGGTGCCAGGAGGCAGTCAGAGATGCAGAGCGCTCTGGATCGCTCACAGGGGAGGCAGTGGCAAGCAGCTCCAGGAGCGCGGCCTGGATTGCGGGGCTATGATTTCCTGAACATTCAGGGAGAGATGCTGCAAGGACCTTCTCACATTACCTGCTTTTTTTTCCTAAGAGGAGACAGATTTTCTGGGCTAGCACGGGATTGTTAATTGCCATGAGACGTTTAGGGCCCACCTCAGGCTCTTTCTCCCATTGCCAGGCAGGGTACTCAGCTGAATATGTCGGCTGCTCCCACCATTTCCTCATTCAGGAGAACATAGGCTGCCTCTGTGCCACTGGTGCCAAGTCTGTTCTTTGGGGGACCAATCGGGAAGCTCGGTTGAAAGACAATGAACTATCACATGCTAGGAAAGTCATGTCACAGGGAAACAAACCAGACCCCCAAACCCCCACAGTGAAAAATACTTGGTTTTCTGCTATAGACAGGAACTAAAGAGTCTTGCTTGGCCTGGGCTTAGAGGACGGTGTGATGGAAGGAATTCTCCCGAAGCTAGGTCTGTTCAGAAGCCCTAGGTCCTAGCTTGGCACACAATCTATTCACGTCGGGACAATACCGACTCCACGGGCTCCCGGGATTTTATGGTCCGTATGTTATGACACACAGTGATGGAAATAAGTGCTTGTGGAGTGAGAAATAGCCTCCTACGTGCAGAAGGAAGTCGGATTCCACAGTGGATTATAGGATGGGGCCTGGAATTGAGTCCCGACTGCCTTGCAGAACTCCACTGGGTCTCTCCACTTCCTCCACCCCTCCACACGTTTTAGGATAAGAGGTTACTGAGTAGCGATGAGTTCCTGCCCACAAAGATTCCAGATCATGTGATTTCTGGGTATTTTCAGGGTCCAAATCAAATCTGTGGCACTTGATGAGAAGCATTTGTTGCTAATAGAGACCCTCATCCATGCCTTTCCCCCAGTTAAACTTTATTTGTGGATGTTTCTCACACATTTCTGGGTTTCTCTGGGCACCAAGCAAAAGGGCAAAGATGTGTGGCCTGGAACAGAGGAGTGCTGAACTTGGGACAAGGTGCTCAGAAATGTACTGTTTGTGCTGACACAAACATGGTACAAATAGAAGAAATAAGTACACCCTGTTAGGCATGAAAAATACCAATGGACTTTCTCCCCTCCCCTTTTTATTTTGGTTGGTTGAGGGGCTTGAACTCAGGGCCTGGGTGCTGTGCTTGAGCTGTTTTTTGTTAAAGGCTAGCGCTCTACCACTTTGAGCCCACAGCTCCACTTCCAGTTTTCTAAGTCTCATGGACTTTCCTAGCCTGGCTGGCTTTGAACTGCAATCCTCAGATCTCAGCTTCCTGAGTAACTAGGATTACAGGTGTGAGTCACCAGCCCCCAGCTTCCCCTCTTCTTTTGTATTTCTTTATGGATTTCCTGGTCCCTGGTAATTCTGAGGGTCATTTCTTTATAAATGAGCAAGAATTGGATGTGATTAGGCATTTCATTTTGTGGCTGTCCTCAGTATCCTGGGAGAAGGCTGTTTGGTAAGGTGACTGTAACACTGTGTTCTGTAGCCTGGGGCTTTCCTTCCCTCCCTCTTGCTTTCTCTCTGTCTCTATTCTTTGATTTATTTGGCCGCTTGAAATTCCCATACTCATTTGTAAGTTTCCTGTACACTGCTCTCCCCTCTCAAGAGTCTGGAGGAGCTGTGTCTACTCTGCATCTGTGTGACTCATGGATACAGGTGGCCTGTGATTTTTGACTGAGTAGAGTTAGTTTGCTACAGAGGTTCCAGTGTCCTGAGCTGTGGAAATCTCCCCATGGAGTCATTCCTGTGCAGTGACTTTGTGTTTACCTCGGCCGAGGATTTCTGCTTTTGACAGTTTAGCTAAACTCTTCCACTAGTCTCTCTTGGTGATATTTCTGCACCCTGTTTCCTAACTTCTGTTAAACCCCAGCCTCTAGTCTCTATAGTCCATGGTGATTCTAATATCGCTGGGGGAGAAATATCTTCTACTTATTCCTGCCTTGTCTTACACTTGGCTACGAATTAAAATATTGTAAAACATTTTGATGATATATTAAGGAACATTTTAATGATTTAACCAGAGAAGTCTACATTGTTTTTAGTAATAAAATGTTGTTAGCCACTTAAATGGTTAACAATGGTTAAATATTGAAATAAATGATCATGCAGTTGCAGGATGAAATAATTTATAATTATTATAAACAATGTGGTTGAAAGATAATAAAGTAGATAGAAAATGCTTCTAATATAATATTAGGTTAGGAAGCATGATACAAAATTATAGGATGTTTTGTGAACAAAAGGGATATGCATAGAGAAGGCTGAGAATATTCTAGAATATTAAGAGTATCTCTGGCTGGTGGGATTTATTGTTGAGTTAGTTTTGTTTTCTGTAGAGTGTAAAATGAATTTTAGCCACCGTTTCTATGGCATAGCCTTGCCATTTTGGAGATGTATTAGAATGATGATACATTCCTTATGACTAGACAAAATAATGACTTCCTCTGTTTTCTCTAATCATGTTTTTATAGTTCATTTTTTTTGAAAATACTGCAGACTTGACCTTAAAAAGGGGAAAAAGACTGCACATTTCATTTAACGAGTAATAAAAAGCTGGATCCTCATTTTGCATTTAATCCTCCAGGGAATACATTTTGCTGTAAGATCTTTTCATTGTGATTCCCAGGTCTCAGGTAATTCTGGCTCACGCCAGCTATTCAGGGACTGTATGTCTTATTAGTTGAATAGATGCAGGGACATCGGTTCACTGTGTTTTCTCTGTCTCCAGACTGAAACCACTTTCTGGTATTCCATGAGATTTTGGAGAGTTGCTGTTTCTAACACACCAGCCGACTCATGCTCGATTTTCCTCCCTCTCTGTGCGGTTGCCTTTTAGTAGCTCTGCTGTTTCAAATCCTTGAAGAATTGGTTGCCTCTTGTTTGAGCGCTTCTGATACCTTCTTGGAGAACAGGCATTCTGTGACCAGCTTTCTGCTTCATCCTCCTCAAGCTCTCAGCTACTTTATTTCAGGCAACAAAAATGTATGCTTAGCATCTTGAAGAGGAGAGGGAAAAACACCTCAAGCAAAATAATAAAGATGGTTAAAATAAAACTCAAAGCATTAAAAAAAACCCCAGTTACTCCATTCTTCTGGAAATGAAGTAACATTGTAAGAGAGACAAACAAATTTATTTGTAACTTACCCTGCAGTTGCTTACCGATCTGAACTCCCCCAATTTTGGCTGCATTGTATGTAATACATAAGTTATGGAGTTGACAGATTTTAAAAAAACAACTTTTTTTTTGGGAGAGTCACAAAACTTTCGACCTGTTCAGTTTGGGCTGGAGATGTTGGCTCAGCCCTTTGCCTAACTTAGTAAACTGTGTAGTGTAATATAGATGTGACTCTGAGAATTATGCGATGTACAATTTCCGCTTCTGTAATTGAGGGTTATACAATACTTCACTTTCAGAAGTCTTTTAGGATTTCAAATAATGTGCTTCAGAAAACCTAATTTAAAAAAATATGACTGGAAACGATGTCCCATCATGATGTGACTTCTTTTGTCATGTGAAGCTGGACATCAGTAAAGCGTGTCTCATTTGGCCAGCGTGACTGGTTTTTGTTTTCTCTTCGGATGGCCCTCCTTCCTCACAGCTGCTGCTGGTAAAGTCACGGCGGAGCCAGCCGGGCCCACTTTCCTAATGATGGGTGGAAGGCTTTACCTACATCACCCCAGAGCTGTTAGAGATTTGACAGCTCATCAGACCCAGACTTGTAATTTTCTGGAGGAGAGAACTGGGATTTAGAGGGCTTACCCAAACACCTCCATGCTCCCCTGGCGTCAGCTGTGTGGGCTTGTCACACTTGGGGCACTGTGATTGGTGGAGCACACGGAGGGTCTTTCCTGGGCCGGGATCTGTGGGTTAGATGAATTCCCTTATTGAATTTTTCATTATTTTCCATCTCCTTGTGCATTTAGCGCCGTGCTCCATCTCCTCTGGTGGCTTCTGGATCTCTGCAAGGGTCTTTCTGTAGCTGTTTTAGATCTAGGGAATTCTGGGAAATCACGCCAAGGACGTGAAAGTCAATTAGGATTTATCGAAATGTACACCAAGAAGCTCAGGCACAAAATCAATGGGGATGGAGCCTGCACACGCAGTCTTCCTGTGTGTTCCACACTGCGCTCTTTCCTGCCTGTATTACCTGTTACATTTTTATAAGCACTTCTTATTCAAGCCAGGGCCAGAGGAATGAAAAGTTTATGAAGGGATCAGGGTGTTTATTTCTCAATTTTCTAGAGCTACAGTATGAATCCCTCCACCTTGGTGAATCTTTTTATAGAAATAAGTGTTTGCCAGAGAAAAAGAAATCTGCTGGTGTCCTGTCAGTGAAACACTCATTTGTTCTGTGTGTGTGTGTGTGTGTGTGTGTGTGTGTGTGTGTGTGTGTGTATGTGTGCACCCACGCTGTGGGTATATTTTGGGTATATGTTGTTTATGTCAGGGTATGATAAATAATTATTGTCATAAATGTATGTTCTCTTTAAGCTCTTCAAGATACTTCAACTCACTATCTTGAATTCAGTACACATACAACTTTTTGTGGTCTCTTATAGGGCTATTTTGTAATTTTTACTTCAATAACTATGCATGGAAGATGTGTTGAGATATTCCTTTCTTTTTCTTTTTTTTTTTCCAATCCTGGGCTTGAACTCAGGGCCCGGGCACTGTCCTTGAGCTTTCTCAAGGCTAGCGCTCTGCCACTTGTGACACCACACCACTTCTGTCTTTTTATGTGTACGTAGTACAGAGGAATTGAATGCATGCTAGACAAGCACTCTACCACTAGGCCACACTCCTGAGATTATTTAAATTGATCAACGAATCTTAGGCGGCCCTTAGAAAGAGATGATTATATCTCTTGTGCCCCATCACAACAATGCACTGTCCTTTCGAAGATGTTAGAACAGATGACTGGGAAAAGAAGTGAAATCACGTTTGTGGTGATGACCTATTTGAACACAGCATCCCGTAACCATACACCGAAACACTGCACACTCTCCGTGAACATGCAGTCTCTCAGTAAAATAAATGCAATCACACACACCTCGATAGCTCCATAGGATACCTACCGCCACAAATGAAAATGGTCATTTTGGCTTTTGGTGCTCGCCTCCCTGAAGTTGTTTGCTGGCTGGCAGATGCAGGCACCTCTGTGCCCACCGGAGTTGTACGTTTCTACCTTTGAGTTAAGGTCCTCTCTAGAGTCTGGGCCGGTGTGCTTAAAGCTTGGTTTGGTTGGCATAAATTGGAGTTGTCAAGGATAGCCTAAATCTTCCATTCTTCATTGAGAACTGGTGCTCTACTGCTTGCCCTGGCTAAAAGGCCTCTCCTACCTTTCCATGAGGGAGGCCGTCCCCTGAAAGACCTGACACTCTCCTTCCTGAGATACACAGAACAACTTCAGAACTGTCAGCAACAACAACGGATCATGAAGGCTAACCATTACCAGCTTTTGTCATGTGGTTGTAATTGTTGCATGAATTCTGCTTCAATCAGGGAAAAATATGCTTAAGTGCCAGTAAAACTTTTTACAGAGCAATGAAATTTTGCAATTTATGGCTTTGTACAGATCAGCTCGTGTTACTAGGCAACAGCCTGTGTGTTGCTCCCTCAAATTCTTCTTTAATGTCTGGCATTGGTACAAATTCTAGCTTTAAGAAATCATAATGAACTATTGTAGACACTGGTGTAGAAAGTGAAATGGAAGTTGTGATGTGGAGAAAAGGAAGCAATGTGAAAAAAATACCTTTGATGGAAAACAGTAAGAATATTCAGAGCTTAACTCTATGCCCCTCGTGGGGAGAGAGGGGTTCTGCACGAATTTAATGGTTATGTAGCTGTCTGGCTGTTAAGCGGGCCCAGTTCTGGGCACTTAAGCCATCATATTTGTGATGGTTATTTTAATTAAGTACCCTGCAGGATAATCCATGACCAGGCCCGTGTGGTATATGCTTGCTGTGAACCCACACGCATTTGAGAGAAGATAAAGCCCTGAAAGAGATACAGTGGGTCTCTCCTTCCATCTTTACATACAGTCCGCCTGAGGTAATACGTTGCTGCACAGACTAAGTCTTAGGATTTGTGCCAAGTCATGATGGCATTCTCATTCCACAGGAAAGCGATGAAAACCTGTTCCTCAAAGCAGGACCAAGTTAAATGGCAAGCGAAGCAGGGTGGCATCTTCAGGAATGTTTGGTGGCTGAGAATGAATCGGGGCGATCCTAGAGGCCTTGCTGGAATGTCTGTGCTGGCCTTGGCTCACTCTTTGGAAGCGCCTTCTGGAATGAATGATTTTAGGGTTTGGAATTTGTTATTATTCTCAGGCAGCACACATGATATTTCAAAATGAGTCCCCGTGCCAAGAACAGCAAAAGTCATATTTTGAGTGAAAGCTCCCAGAGTTTTATTTTAGCCCCAATATTGCAAATGCTTGAGATTTATAAGACCATCTTACCTGCCAAGGTGTGGGAGATGGGAGTTCAACTCCTGGCAGAAGCCTGACCTCAGGTACTCACTGGCTCCTCATCATTCTGGTTGAGACAAGAGTCAGGAGGGATCTTGACCCGGAAGATCTTACTGGAAGCCCCACCGCATGGGGGTCGGTAGCCTCCCGAGGCCCTCAGGATAAACCGCACAGAAGTTGTAAACTTGGGGCACTGTGCCGACTGCACTGCTGTAACGTGCGCTCTCTGCCGCAGGGCCTGTTTTCAGGCCCGGAAAGAGGGTGAGTGAGATCTATCCCAGTCCACTGGGCAGCTTAGCCCCAATTTCTACTTCTCTTCTGAGAAAAAAAGTGTGTATGTATTTGTTGATTTATTTTTATTTTTGGCACCATGGATTGAAGTTAGGGTCTTGCACTTGCTCAAGCAGGTGCTTTACCTCTTGAGTCATGCTCTTGCTCCTTTTTTACCTTTGTTGTTTTTATGCCAGGGCCAGTCTGAACTCTACTCCATCTGTTTGCACTTCCTGTGTAACCAGGATGCTAAGCAGAAGCCACAGCACCCAGCTAACCATTGAGATAAGGACCTTACTTTTTTTTTTTCCCCAGCTGGCCTGGTACTGTGATCCTTCCACTCTCAGCCTCACAAGTAGTTAGGATTATATGTGCCAGCTACCACGCCTATTGTATTTTATTTTTCAAGAGAAGCTTTGTGGGACATAGAAAGAATCAAGCATTTGGCCCGGGGGATATAACATGCTTCATCATCATTTGGCTTCTTGAGGCAAAGTGAGCATAATAGCAAAATGGCTTTTAATAGTTTCAAAATTAACGTCATTTGTTCACCAAATTTCTATCTCATGTTATAGATAAATATTTTTCTATCATGCTGCTTGAAGGGAAAAATTCTTATGGTGCTTAAACTCTTAAAGGTTTATTTATCCAAAGCTTCCTTGTACATGAATGATTTAGAATTAAATATGGATAAGGCTAAATTATCTCCTTCTGTGTTAACATATTTTGGAAAAAAGAGCTAGTCATAGTTCTAATTCCCCCCCCCTTTCTCTCTTTTTCTCTCTCTCCCCCTCCCTCCCTCTGATTATGGAAATTTAGTGTTTTTTAACTCATTAAATAATTCTCAAGCATGTTGAGGTGGCTTGATGAATAAAGACCTTTCCTGCTGGGGGCAGAGCCTGTACTTACTAGAGCCAAAAACTCCCAAGCCACTGGGCCTTGTGTGGTGGATGAGGGGGTCCCACAAACAAAGTCAAAACCCCCTTCTCTTAGGATTTCACATTAAGTGATAAGTTCCAAGTTAAGTGTTTTTAAAAAATAACTACTCTGGCAACAGAAGAGCATGTCACCATCTTGGGGGGGATCCTGTGCCACTTTGGGGTGATATGCATCATCTTGGGGGTCTGTGCCATCTCAGGGAAGGGTCTGTGACCCCTCAGTAGGAGCTGTGACACCTCAGGTGGACCTGCACCCTCTCCAGGAGCTTTTCCCCCAGGTGACAGTAACCCATAATCTTGCAGTGTCCCCATTCCACTCAACTCTGCATCCTTTTCCACGACACCTCGTCCCCCTTGCACGCACGTTGCAGGACACCCCATCCCATCCCTCCCTTTTGAGAGGTGACACTGCAGGGGCTTAGTCCAGCTGACCCTGATGTAGACAGGAAGTCCTGGGACTTAGTCCGTGTTGCTTGTGCTGGATGGCCGATGTGTAGGCACGTGGAAGACACAGCAGGAAAACGCACCCGCACATCTTAGCTGTGGATCCTTGAACCTTGTACTCTGGTCTCTCCATTTTAGACATGGGTGCAGGTCCACAGAGCAAGGTGACCTGAGACACAGCTATGTTTCAGACACTGATGGAAACATCGCCTTTCTGGTTACCTTGGGTCTTGTGAAGACAGCTTCTCTGGCTGCGTGGGATCCCAAGCTCACATCTCACAAATGTCAGCCCCAAGAAGGGCCAAATACTCATCTTTAAATCCATCTGAAAATATCTCAGAGAAACTAATGTGTATGTTTCAAACTCGGACCAAGTTGTTGTGGCCTTGGGATGTGTTTAAGCAGAAACCACTCCTGTGCTACTGTAGTTCCCTGGTGAAGGGACACTGCAAATGGTTCAGGTGTCTGTTGAACAAATAGACAACTTAATTGTATGTCGATTATATGTTAAATTAAGCGTTGGCGATGAACTCAGAACGTGGTGTGTACTGGCCAAGTCCTCTACCACAGAGTAAGGCTCCCAGCCCAGCAAAAAAAGTATCTTCACTGACTCTATCAAAAGTTAATTTGGAAATCTGAGTCTGACCATGATCTCTACTCTTCTGTCTCTTCCACTTCCTCAGTCCCTTTTCTTCGGTCCTCCAATCAAGACCTCCAGTGTCTTCCAACAGTGGGTGCATTTTCCTATCCTTAAGCTTGAAATTGTGCCCTTTGTATGCCATTCTTTATAGCTGGCTCCTCTCTCTGATGTCTGGGTTTCCTTGTCCTCTGATTGGTCTGTGTCCAGATCCAGTATGGCCCCAGGGCCCATGGCATCTGTGTGCAGTTCCTCCCTGGAAGCCCCCAGCCTCCGGTCTCCCCTCAGTCTCTGTTCCTTGTCTGCCCCTGGTTTGCTCTGTCCTCTGCCCTCAGGGATCCCCTCTTTCTGCCCCTTCCTTCGTGTGTATGCCGCACTCTGCCGCACTCTGCCCGCTCTGGCTGGTGGAAAGGCCTGTCACACCTTGGGAGTGGTACATGACACAGCTCTGAGACATGGCAAAGCCTGTCATGTGTCGTCAGATTCGTGTCACATAACGCTAGGCCCCCAGGACAGCACGAGTTAAACCAAACGAAATCCATTAAACCCACCAGTGAGTGAACTGATAACTGAAACGATGGAGTTTGTTCCCGAGGTAATAAGAATTCAAACACAGAGCTCTAGAGTTCTGTCAGGCATCTAGATTTTTAAGGGACATAAAGATAGTCCAAAAACAAGGAGTCTATCGATACTTTAAATATGTTCATGAAGTATAAGTCACAGCAACCCATCACGTTTTGGCACATGACTCATGCTTCATATTAAGTATGCCTCACCGAATGAGAGGGACTAACCATCAAAGATTATCACGATCTATTCCACAAATGAGACAGGTTAAATTACAGTTTAAGGAAAGCGAAACAAAAATGAAGCACGAAATGTGATATTCCTTCCGGTAATTAAACTAGATAAGGGCTATACAAGCATCATTATCTTCAGAATATGGACTTTTTGGTGTTATATAAAAAGGCTCATGAAAGTTCAGAACGCTGTACTGGTTCTATGTTGTTCAGTAAAACAAACTAGTTTCTTCTTTATCTTTTCCATGGCAGGCTAAAAAAAAATAACTAGTATTAAATTGCCCATTGTATGGAGCTGGGAATGAAAACATTTACAGTTATTTAAAAAATCAGCATCTAAAGTACTGAAGATTGGATCCATTGTAATAAAATTACTTTATTTCAAGGGAAATCTGACTTTGTTAGATTTAAATCAAATATCACAGTTTAGGTATACACACATACACACACACATATATATATATATGTAGACTATGTACTTTTCTCAAACAGTAAAGATTATCTATTGATAGTTTTTTTTAAAGACATAAAGTATACTCTATGATATACAATCTTTGTGCCACACACACTATACATTTCTCAGGTATGGACTCAGACAAACAGACATGACTAAGAAGCCGCAACTGTACAATACAGACAATGGCTTTAAAAGAAGTTCAGCTTTCATGTGAGACTTCAGTAATACCACAGGACAATTGGCCATTTGCTGTGGTCAACAGTGTACCTGTGTAAGACACTGGCTGAATTCATCAAAGGTTCAGAAACGTGTCAACTCCCGTGTAAGAAATCTCTGTACAGAATATACAGTAAGAGGCACAAGTGGGCCACGGCCTCTGAAAGGTAAGCAGACATCAAAGCTTTCCTGCCTCCTGGGAGCAGAGAAAAATGACCCTGCACTCCCATCCTGCTGCTAGTTCTGTGCCTTTACATGGAAGTCAAAATTCAGAGAACACGAGGAGATGGTGATATGTGTGTGTGGGGGGGGATGAGGAGAATGCATTTTTGTCCGTGGAATTTCCAGGTCCATGTGCAGCCATCCGCTCCTCGCTCGCGTCATTTTTTTGAGCAGCCATTGTGGATGCCATGGGTGTGGTGGTCAACTCTGGCTTTGTTTTGCTGCCAAGGGAGAGAAAAGCTTTTATGCCAAGCCTTAGAGAAGTAGCTGGAGCTTACTCAACCCATTTTCTGCTTAAATCCCAGCAGCTACTGCTCCGTGGGGTCAAGGTGCCCAGGATGGGCGCTCCTCTGGGTCCGTCCTCCCTGTCCTCGCTCACTCCACCTCAGTGCCCGGGGCTGGCTTCTTGGTAGAAGAGCTCGGGTTGTCTGAAGGACGGTAGGAGAGCGTGCTCATCTTTGTAGAGAGAGTCGAGTGCGATTTGGCCTTTGGGGGGATGTATTTCAGGAGCTGGAGGAAATACTTTTTAAACTTTTTCCCCAGGAAGCCGTAGAAGAGCGGATTGAGGCAGTTGTTAAAATAGGCTAAGCAAATGGTGATGGGCAGGGCGGTATCCACGACGTCGGCCACGGCACAGTCACGGATGACGCCCAGCTGGATCAGCACGTCCAGGAAGGTGAAGATCTGGTGCGGCACCCAGGAGAAGAAGAAAAAGAGCACGATGGCCAGGATGATCTTAAAGATGTCGTCGTTCCGCGGCTTGTTCTTCTGTATCTCGTAGGCCCTCTTCAGGGCTTTCCAGATCAGGGTGTAACTGGTCAGGATGATCAGGAAGGGGAAGGTGAAGCCCAGGATGTTCTTGGTCAGGCCGAGCCCGATGGGGAGCGTGGAGTTCTGAGACTGGTAGTGGAACGCACACACAGTGACGTTGGTGTTTTCGATGAAGTAGACGTTGCGGTGGATGACGGCAGGCAAGCTGGCCAGGCCAGCCAGCAGCCAGATGACGAGGCAGGTGACTTTGGCCACAAGCATGGTGCGGCGGAGACGGGACTTCATGGGGTGGACAATGGCCAGGTAGCGGTCGATGCTCAGACAGGTGAGCAGAAACACGCTGGCGTAGAGGTTGAAACTCACGCTGGCGGAGGCCATCTTGCACAGGTAGTTGCCGAAGGGCCAGCGGTACTCCATCGCCGTGTAGACGGCCCACAGGGGCAAGGTCAACAGAAAGCACAGGTCGGCCAGCGCGAGGTTCAGCAGGAAAACGCTGGCCACGGTCTTCAGTTTCATGTAGAAGTAGATGACAATCACCACCAGGCTGTTCCCAAAGATCCCCACCACAAAGATGATGCTGTAGAGGGTGGGAATCATCACAAAGATGTAGCCGTGTCTCCCGGCCTTCGGGCAGTCGTCCTGGATCCTTCTGATGCCGTCTTCGGAAGAAGAGTTGAGCATCATCTTTATCTCCTAGGGCGCACGGTCTCAGGCACTGGCTCCGATGCACCTGGAGAAAGCGGAGATGAGAAGGTTAAAAAACAGACCAAAACCAAAACCAAAGCACGTCACTTCCAGGGGCACATTTGAATTTTAGAATTTGTACAGCATGGGAAGCGTCTTCTGGAGAAGTGGAGATAAACTCTCAGGTGGTGGAATCCATAGGCACTCCTAGATCATACGCGTGACGGGAGAGGGTTTCCTGAGGTAAGCAGCGCTGATCACCTTCATCTTCCAAAGCGTGATGTAGCCACTCTGTAGTCATTAGACACTTAATCTCATTTCACAATCTTTACTTTGGTAGAAAAATCATTAGCTTTCTCCCTTAAGTGGCCAGAATTTAGGTTATTGAGAAATAGGTTATTTAACAGGAATAAGAGGATGGCTTAATACCTCGGGGGACCACATTCCGTTCATAGTTTCTGGCCTCGTCAGGCAGGATCTGTTTTTTATTTAACTTCCATCTCAGGCTAATGAACTGTCTCGAATATCCAGCTTCCATTCCTGCTAGCTAGCAATGGAGCTAGCAGAGGCTATTTGTGACTCAAAGATGTTGAATGAATAGAGTCAGAGCTGGGTCAACAGAACGTAACCAGAGTGGGGGCCTGGGTGATCACCAGGTCTCTAGGGTTTCAGGAAGAATCAGACGCACCAAGGGAGAGACACAAGAAATTCTGCAGATGTTTATGAAATGGGCAGCCTGAGTCTAGCCGGCGCCGTCTTGGCCACACGGTGGATAGGACATTGGGTTTAACCGGCGCCATCCTGTGAAGCCTCGCCTCCCAGGTGATGGGAATGCCTGAATTCCTACAGGCAGGGCCTGGACTTGGAGCATAGGTTACTGGACCTGTCAGTCCTGTGCCTTGAACTTGGGATATTCCCAAGTTTCTTGTGACCTCCGCCCCCTGGCCCAGACCAGCCCAGGTGCTGGAACGCTGAGCTGAGCTTGGAATCCCACAGAGCTGGGCTCTCAGTCCTGTCCGTCTTGGTGCACAGGGCAGGACCCCTGTCGATTTCCACGCTTTTCCCTCTGCCCACCCACTGTCCACTTGGGCTTCGTTATGTACAAGAATACAATCAACAGAGGCAGGAAAACCCACACGACTTTCAGAAACTCAGGGTCTAGGAAGCAGAAGAAATGGAAAACAGGATGGACTCTGGGGAAGGCTCTAGGGAGGTTTGACTAGTTCTTCTGCTCCCTCCCCGCCCCCCGCCCCCTCCCCGGCCTTGCTGACTCCCCATGCATTTTATTCTGGTTCTTGGACTGTTGCCAGTGCAGAAGAATGATTTCCTTAGATAAGTATTCTTGACTGAAAGTTAATTGCTACATGAAAGGTTTAGCGGCTAGCAGTCATCCACGCCTTAGCAGAGATTAATTTATCGATTTGCTATTCTAATGTCTAGCTGTCATCAGCTGGATTCTGCCTAGGATGAAAACATTAGAAATGTCAAGGCCAAAGAATCTCGAGAGTTGAAAGAGGCCCAAATGAAGTCTGCAATTGGAAATTAAGACTGCTAGGCTCTGCTTGGGCAAAGGGGGACTGGGGATAGGAAGAGAGGCCGTGCACAGGAATCTCTTGGGAGCCCTGAAACTGTCAGGGTAGGAAGGGGAATCCTCCTCTCCCGCCTCCTGCCCTTGGTGACCCTGCGTGGAGGTGGACACAAATCAGGTGGACCCCTGGATCCTGTGTTAGGAGTGAGTGGAATTCGGTGGGTCTGAAATCCACCCTTGGCAATGGGGTGGGATGCGAGAGTGGCTGTGTGTGAGCTTCCCCGAGGCTCTGGACTCCGGTCTTCTTCACCAGTGGAGTCGGCCCTGACTTCATTTCCATAGACCCACGCTGACCAGCCCTGGACACCAGCCCTGGACACGGAAGGCTATTCTCCACGGCAAGGGGAGCATCCCCAGAAACGGACTGAATGACATTATCTTAATGAGCATATATCATGTATTCAGAAACTGTGGGCATAGCACTGAATACACTAATTAGAAAAAAATATTTACATGGGCATTTTTATAGTGACCAAGACTCCTCGCCATATAAGGACACACATTTAGTCACATGTGAGGGTGGAGGCAAGGGAGGGGAGGAATCTTCAGGTATGGAGAGCAGAGCTGGGGACAGCAATCGGCAGGCTTCCATCCGTCCATCTCATGGTTCCCGCATCCCCTGGCTGTGTAAATGTCATGGACACAAAGTGAAGGCCACCCTCCCTCTCTTCCTTGGTGTCCAAGACTAGCTGAGAACAGGAACTTCAGGGACAGCACGCCAGAGGCGTTTGTAACCAGCGTGGGGGAGTGCCTGAGAGAGAGGGAAGCGAGAGGGAGGGTGGCTAGCTGGCTGGCAAAAGCTATAGGACGATCTCCTTTGCCCCATTTTCTTGCTTCCAGGTCTTGCCACGTCCTGTACCCAGGCCCACCTGCTCACCAGACCCCCTGCTCGTGCACCATTTCCCCTGGGAGAAGGGAGCTGGGGTTTCAGCTTCCAGACTTCCACCATTCCCGGCGACACACACACACACACACACACACACACACACGCATGGCTGTGGGTGCCTGGGCCTCAGTTTCCTCATCTGTGAGATGGGAAGAGACTCTTAGTGTTTATGATCCTTGTAGGAGTTGACAAGTGAAAGTACTGGGAAGCGGGAAGGGTAGATACTGCTTCTATGTCTTTTGAATGTGAGGCCGGGCGGCATGGATGCATGGGCAGACAGCAGTAAAGAAGTGAGAGAGAAAAAGTGGTTTATCACTGGTAAAGCACTTCACATTGTCATTTAAACGTTAGAAATTCCAGGCCCTTCTTCTGCAGTATGGGTAAAAGAAAATCTTAGACAGCTGAACAAACTTTCCATGAGTCAGTCAGGTGGGAACTTCCCGTCTGCTGCAAACACAGAGGTTGGCACACGGCAGAGGAAGTACCTTTATTCCTCCTCACTTGCATTTGTACAAGTTGCATTCTGCTTTTTGAGCGTTTGCCTGACTCCACAAAACAAGTGTATGAAAGAACATCTCCACCTTCTCCCTCCCTCTCTCCCACCCTCCCTTCCTCCCTTCCTTCTGTCCCTTGTGTGGATGGTAGCAGGCTGTGAAACTTTGCCTTCCAGAAGAGTTTGTATGCCAGTTTATGAACTGAGGTTTCAACTAATATTCCCTCCCCCCACCTCCCCTGCAGATACTCTAAACCAGGCCCTCTACCCACACTGACTTTTCTAGTCTTTGGTCATGAAGAGGTTGGGATTTCCTAGTTCCTGTCTTTAACCAACAAAACCCAGTTGTCAGTTGCCTTTAGCACACAAGTCTAGGGACCCTGAAATCACTAGATCTTTATCTCAGTTGTGTCTCCTCTGACCCATCATGCAGATATGTGACCTGGTAAGTTCCATTTGGAACAACAACAAAGAATGCATTTTCGTGGCTGCTCACTTCACGTCTTCATGTCTAAGTTGCTGTGCATCTAATACGGAGGTGGAACCAGATACACTTTGTACCACAGATGTGTCTGTGGAGGAAGCCTCCAGGACTTTCCTGGCCGAGCTTGCTCCAGACTGGGCAATCTTGTAGCCACAGACAGATGAGCCTGGCAGAGCAGCTGGCACGGTGGGAGAATGTCTAGAATCGGTTTTGAGGCAGATGTACAGGAACTCACCACCATTCCACTGCTGGCGAGTCTGGATTGACCTCCCCTCTGGGAAACGCATGCCTTGGAGACCGTTTTGTTCAGTCTTGCCACTCCAGGGTGAATATTTTCCTCCTCACAGAGCATATTTTGTTAAAACTATTGATGCAAATGTGTGTTAGGTATGTGAGACCCAGTCTCTCCAAACCCAAGGAATGGCTCTGTGGTGTGTCTCTGTGCTAGTCGGCTCCTGGTCCTCTTCCCATGTTAAGACTCCCCAGAGGGCTCTGGCCCCGGAGAACGGTAAACGGGGCAACTGGCTTTTGTCCTCCTCATGCTCCTGTGGTACTCAGCTGTGATGATGGTGGCTAAGTCTTTCGCCATTCCCAACTGGTCTACCTCTTGCTTCATCTAAAATAACTCCAGACCCCAGGAGCCCAGCCTCGTGGTGGGGAATTCAGAAGTCCCTGTCAACCTACAACATAAGTGTCAAAGAAAGTAAAATGTCAATCCCACATTTCAGTTTCTTGGCAATAATTCAAGGATGGAACATCAAGCCACAACGAGGATTTTCCTCACTTAAGGAATCCCTTCTTTTTTTTTTTTGCCAGTCCTGGGCTTGAGCTCAGGGCCTGAGCCCTGTCCTTGGACTTTCTCAAGGCTGGAGCTCTACCACTTGAGCCTCAGCACCACTTCCGGCTTTTTTCTATGTATGTGGTACCAAGGAATCGAACCCGGGTCTTCATGCATGCTAGGCAAGCACTTTAACCACTAGGCCAAACTCCTGGCCCCAAGGAATCCCTTCTTAAGTGATAGTTTAAGCAACTCAGTTCTTATTCTAAACACTTGGCTGTTCATAGTTTTACTTTGCTTTAGGAAGGAAAGATGGAAATGAAAGACATACAGCCAAGTCCAGCTCATGGGCTTTAAAAGCTGTCCTTTGGCATGCCGGGCGAGCAGATCAGTCTGCAGTTCTGGAAGCCTGGAGGAAGGCAGGCTCCAGAGAGTGGGAGAGGAGGAAAATGAAAACTCACTTGGAAGACAGCCTGCGTATCAGTGAATGCCTGTCCTCTTACCCTCCCAAAGTCTTCTAACCTACGGACTTACAGAACTTCCCCATAAAGTCATCCCCCATTTCAGCGGCTCAGCCAGCAGGGAGAGAGAGCTGTTTTCCTAGCACAGATCCTGGCAGCTTCCTGAGGGTCTGGTTACCCACGAGAAAGGCCAGGCCATAGCAGTCAGTGTGGGCCCAGGAATGGATACCTTGTGAATGGAAACCCCGGCCCTGCCCAAGGTACCCCTTCCCTCCTGAATCCCTGAAACGTCCTTCCACGGCAGAAACTCCTCCTTCTGCCATCCCACCCTGAGGAGGGCGGGGAGAATGGCTGCCCAGCAGAGCAAAGAGAGCACGATGAGTCCGCACTTTAAGAAGTTTTTATAATTTCTGTGCTGTTCGTGGGACCTCCACTGAAGGCCTGGGCTCTGTCCCCGAGCTTTTATGCTCAAGGTTAGCTCGAGTTCTACCACCTGAAGGAGCCAGTGTTCTAACCGTGGCTTCCCTGGTAACTAGTTGGGTGTCCTTGAGAAGACTCTTCATGTCTCCAGACTTCTGCATCCACAAGTAAGCCTGTTACATTCTTGAAAAAAAAAATCTCCCTTCACCTGGGATCCTCAGGTCTCAGCCTCCTAATCAGCTAGGATGACAGCCCTGAACCCTGGAATCCAGCTGGCATAGTGCTTTTCTTTTCGCTTGAACTTAGTCCCATTCTCTTTCGAATAGATGAACTCTGTATTAAAGACAACAAAATGGAACGGCTTTTGACTTTTCACTTAAGATGAATGCAAAATTACTACAGTCCCTGTTTGTTTTCTTCATTCTCTCCCACGTTCCCGGATAGTGACCCAGGGTGATGGGATGAAGGTTCAGTTCTGGTCTTATCTGTTCTGTGCCATGTGTGACTAAAGCTGAGAGCGTCGGGCTCCCACTCTACTTACTGTCACTAAGAGGTGAGAGTTAAAGAAAGATGGGTTCATGGCTGAAAAAACAGAAAACAAGTCCCCAAGTTGTGGAGTTAAGATCAGTCTGTCCTCTAGCTGTGGTTGTTCAGAGAGCTAATACTACATGCACTGCCTCTCCCAATAGTGTGTGTGTGTGTGTGTGTGTGTGTGTGTGTGTGTGTGTGTGTATAGAATTTCTCAAAGGTTAACAGTTGATGGGGCTCATTTGCCCAGACAGACGCTTGTAGCTGAAGACAGAGAGCTAGGAAAGAGCATCACAGCATTGTGTGATTTCATATTTGGAGTCTTCTAGTCCCCATGTGTTCAGGAGTCGAGGGACACTTTTGTCTCAAGAAGGGAAGTGCTGTGAGAAGCACGTTAATCTTGATCTTAATGTCGTACTTTCTGTGAAACCATAGTCTGGCATGCCTGGAAAAACAGAGAGACTGTAGAACCTTCTGGTGGAGACGGAGCGGGTGCCTCTGGCAAAAAGCCAGCTCTGTCGCTAACACCGGTAAAAGCCATCTTTTACTTTGTTATTCCTTAAATATTACCAAGTATTTAGCGTGAGAACACAAGCACCTGTTCTCACCTGTTTCACGGTTTGACATGGGTAAACTCAGGTCTGTGGGAGACATAAACTACAAAGTTTTTCTGATGCAAGGGTAAGCGGCAAGCATTTCATTAAAGAATGCTCCCAGCTTAAAAAGATGTTGGAAAACTTTAATTCCAAACTCCAGCAGACATATTTTTTTTTCATGATTGTAATCTAATGCTTATTAAAAAAAAAACAATCGCAAAGCACTTGAAAGTAAAAAGTAAAACAGTAGTCACTGAAAAGCGTCTCCATGGGAGACAGTGACAGTGGTATCTGGCCCGGGATCAGGGGGCCTCTGTCCAGAGCTGACCACAGACATTTTGTTCATCTTACGGAGGGTTTGAAGCCTTTAGGGTCTGGAGCTCTGTCCTTTACTCCTCTCCACCGTGCCCTGTGTTCTGTTTCTATACCAGCACTATCCAGAAGAAATGTAATGTGAGAGGCACATTCCTGATCTGCTTGGGCTCCGTCTGCAGGGGACAGCACGCCGTCTGGGCTTTCCCGAGTCCACGCCTGGCGGCCTCAGGAATTTGGTAGAAATGCAAACCTCAGGCTTCATGCTGGACCTGAGGGTGGATTCAACAGGCTGCTTTTCAGGAACTCTCTTAGGTACTGCTTGAACAACACGGCACTGCAGGCAGCTGAATTTGCGGCTCCGGCTTATAATTATTATTAATAGAAAGAAATGTAGGGGAACCACCAGAGTACCCTCAATTACAGTGTTTTAATCTGGTCTTACGGAGGTACTACACACCACTGGCTGGCTGCAGAAATAACTAGAGCCAGCAGGCTGGAGGTGTGGCCGAAAGATTAGAGCACCGACTTGGCAAGTGCAAGGCCCCGAGTTTGAACCTCAGCACCGCACATCAAACCAACACCAGAGACAGCACAGAAGCAGGAGAAACCCTGAAGGACGGCTTAAGAAGGAGGCCTCAGACTTTCTTTTACCCATTCAGGCCTGGTGAAAGTCTCCCTTCACTGCTCACAAGAAACTAAGGCCCTTTTTAACGGGTGGAGTGCGGTCCCATTTCCACACTGCCGTGGAAAGGAAGACCTGCACCTGGGAGGAAGGGAAGGAGGGGAGGAGGGAGGGAAGGAAGGAAGGAGGGGAAGGGGGGCAGGAGGGAGAGAGTACAACGTGGCCATGGCAAGTCAGAACTAGGGCAGTAGGAAGAGCTCGGTCGCCCGAACCCTGCACATGACTTCACCCCTGGCTGGCCCTGCACCTGTGACTCATTCAAGCAGGAGGCGGTGACAGTGAAGCCATGATGGATGATGAGAGGAGAGTGGTAAATATCTCCGCACCCTGCCCGCGGCCCAGCTGGGAGAGGCCAGTGAGGGCGAGGATGAAGAGACTCTGGAACTCAGGGACTCCCGAGCACATCTGGGGCTGCATGGGGAGACAGAAGAGAAGGACGCCCAAGAGCAGCCACAGGCCAACCTGGGGTGCCGGGAAATGAGAGGATCACACAGTTCTGCCACGGGTCACAAGTCCTCTTGAACTTCCACGTAAAGACACGAGTGCACGAGGGCACTACGAAATGCCGTCCGCTCCGTCCCCCATTACCAGGGTCAGCTCCTTGTACTTTCTGATTGAAGAGCTCGTGATAAGAGGCTTGGGTGCTGGGCCAATTAAAAGTAAACAATACGCTAGTTACTAAAACGGAAGGCGAGATGTGGGTGAGTGCTCGATATCAGTTACAGCTGCCACCCATCCGATCTGAAATGGAAATACAGCCCAGGATCTTTGTGCAGTCTGAGCAGGATTTTAAAAAAAAAGGAAGGAAAGAAAAGAGCTCTTTCCAGCAGAGCTGGGCAAGGGCACGCACAGCGCTTGCCGTGAGATGGTGTGTTGAGGCCCTGGGCTTGTGAAGTGGGCAGAAGGCGCCTCTGTGCCCGTCTGAGAGCTCTGGGCCACCCCAAGTCCACGTCTCGTGTTCAGCCCGGCCCTGGCAGCTTCTTTTCTCACCTGCGGCAGGTGAACAGCTGTGAGGTCAGGTCTACTCTTCCCGAACTCCACTATGGCAACAACCTTTTTTTATCTGCTTTGTAGTGAGCCCTTCTCGCTGGCCTCCCACTCTTCCAGCTGCTAGGCGGACCCCCCGGCTCTCCGTTAAGAGCTCACAACCCCGGAGCAATTGTGGCTGGAAAAGGAGGCCCAGGAGAAAGGAGAGGAGCCATCAGGAATGTCGAGCCATACACCGGTGCAGTGGAAATTCAGACCTCCTGGTTTTTATAAACCAACAGCGCTGGCTGCACTTGAGTGCCTTTGCCATTCCAAAACCATCGCCGTGACTTCGTGGCTGTTTGAAATCTTTTGTTTATCCCTTTTTCCCTCCTCAATAACTTTTGGTGTTTATGTCTTATAAGAAAACTGAAGCTTATGAGTCAAACTAAGAGGGAGAAAATGAGTTCTTAAGCCTAGAGAAATATTTGCCTTGGGCCTATGTACGTGTAAAAGTCCCCGGGAGCTGTGAAGGTTTATTCCTGGGTCACTAGCTGTGCATGAGAGGATGGGCTTGCCCTGTGACCCTTCCACAGAGAGGGGCTGAGCAGCCAGGAGAGGATGGAGGATGCTCCTGGAAAATGTCCATCTCATCCTTCCAGGCATGTCACTTGAACACAAAGTGGCAGATAAGGACCACATTAAGTCTAACGGCTATAGAATTACTTTGTTCTCCTCTGTATTTCTAGTGCTCAGCAGTGAAGAGTGACATGCCTGATGTTTAAATGAGTATTTACTGTAGGCCAGATGTCACGCTGAATGTTTTAATCTCCCTGAGAGCCATTTCTCTTATCCAGATGAGGAAGCATGGTGAGAGAAAGGGTCCCTGGACCTTTTGACTTTCTCTAAGTTGTGTTTCCAGGCTTCGTTATTATCATTATTACACATATGCATAAACATCAATTTATGTACATACGTACATACACACACATGCATCTGTATTCTCAATCAGGAGTGAATTTCCCTTCCAGAGCACTTGTCAGTGTCTGCACACTCTCTCTCTCGTTCTCAGCAGTGGGAGGGGGCATCCAGGAGGTGGATATGAGTGGTGGGGTAATTATTTGGCTGGCCCCTGCTCCTCTGGCTGACAGCAAAGGGCGGGAGGCAGCCCTGTGGTCCGGAAGTCAGCTCTGCCCTCTGGTGGCACAGCAGCATTCGTTCGGAGCCCCACGAGTGCCCCCTCCCCGTGCATTTGCAGACTGTGCATGGGAAGCGGGTGGTGCCTTCACTTTTAGGCTCTCCTCTGTGGATCAGCAGGTGGCACACAACATGTCACCAGGGCTCTCATTCCAACCCAACCAAGCAGAGTAAGGAGGAGCCAGGGAACGTGTGCCCAGAGACACACAGACACTCTTTCTAGGTCTGCAAACCCAGCTTGATCTCCTGCCCCTCGCCGCCTCGACAGTTACTCTCCTCACTCACAGGGGCAGACGATATTTATTGCTGTAGCCAGACAGAACATTCCTGCTTTCTAAATAGCAACGTCAACAGATTTCTATGACCCAAACTCCACGTCCACGGTTTTAATAGCTGGTTGGTTCCCATGATCCCTTCCTTCCACGTTTCTTACAGACTGGTTCAGGAAGAAAAGCACCAGGCCTCTGAAAGCGTGGCTCTACTGGGGGACATGACAGCCCCTTTCCCATTATGAACTTGGTTCTCTTACGATGGAAACTCCGTGGGCCTCTCTTATCTCTGGGCGCAGCCTTTTCTGTATACCTGTGCCAAATGGCTAACGTCTGAGTGAGGCATTTGAAGTCAGGCTGCGCAACTCCACGGGAGACCAACAAGGTCGCTCACAAGGCCTTTCCATGGAGAAGATCAGAGCATTCGAAGGATGTCCACAGCCTGTCCCCGATAGTCAGGGTAAAACAGAAATGAAGAGAAATCCAGGAAGCAGCAACAACAACGACGATGACGATGATGACAACGACAAAGATGCCACTGAATGGAAGCAATCAGAACTGGGAGCGCAGAGACACAGCAGATGCTGAGATGGGGTCTGAGTGAACTCTGAACGAGCAGACAACATGACTAAAGACGCTGGAGTGGGAGAATCAGTCAACTGCACTATTGGCAGGGATTAAAAAAAGAATAATAAAAGCTTATCGCAAACACTGGTCTAGCATTAGGGATTGAGGTTTCTGGGTCTTTTTCTCTTGGCCTCTCTAGAAAATTAGGACTGTAGGCAAATCATTCAATCTCCACTCCCTGCAGGAAGGTTCTGCTATTGAGTAAGCAGATCTGTTGGCTAAAGGAGTAGCACATTCATCTTGGATGAGGATAGAATGCAATAACATACTCTTGGGGTCGGGGGAGGAGGTTGTAGCCCTCACAAAACTTCCTGTACAAGTGAGCCGAAAAAAACAGATGAACTTTTGTGAAAGTGTTTCGCATTCCATCTGAGGGCACCATGTGTATTATTTTGATTAATTGCTGATTTGACCCAGAGGGTGTATTAGCTGCTGCTGTGCCGTGTGCCTTGCACAGGAATGGAAACCCTCGGAGAGGAATGGAAAACAGCATTCTGAAGACTGAATGTTCTCTGGCGGATACAAAGGCGCCACGTTGTGGGTCTGCACGTCCAGCCATTGCAGTCTGGACTGAAGCATGCTAGTTCATGGAAGGCGGTGCCATTTGGCTCCATGAGCTAGAGACAGGCTGGGAAGGTCAGCTGACCCTTTTTATCCGAGAACTCTAGTATTAAGCAAATATTATGCAAGAGGCTGCTGAGATGGAGCTCAGTGGGTGGGGGGAGATTTGTGGGTGCTCAGAGCACCTCACATTCCCCTGCAGAATGGCTTCCACCTATGTCTCAGTTCCAGTGCTGGCTGTGCCTTCTATGTCTCTATGTGCGCTGCCCAGCCGGCCTTCTGGATATGCCTACAGTGAGCACAGCCCCTTCATCGCCTGTGCAAAGATTCCTGTTTGCCTCCTTCCTGGGTCTGTTTCTATTGATTATTTTCTTGCTCTGGATTAGTTTCTTGTCTGCAGTTTCATAATGAATGCTAAGCACCGTGGGGGTGTACTGAGTTGGGCAGTGGCTGTTTCACTGTATCAAGTCTCCAGTCTTGTTCTGGGAAACGGTTTTGTTTGATTCTTTTGGCCCTGGTTTTTAAGTTTTGCCAAGTAGGATCAGCACAGTGTTTTGTCTGGGAGTCCTCTTTATTTTTTCTTTATTTCCCTTTCCCTGGAGCAAAACCTTTCTGAGGATGCCGCCTGAGGCCAGGAGTTGTGAGATTTTCCACACTGACTGGGGTGAACGGAGCTGATTTGGGGCAGCAGGGGGATCTCTGGGTCCTGTTTCCCTGTAGGCCCTTCAGTCAGTCACCCTCCCATACTGAAATGCTGGCGGGAAGGGAGGGGAGGGAAGTCTTTGTAACTCTCCAGTGCCTTTTCCTGGCTCATCTCCCTCCTCTCCGGTGCTCGGGGTTACTAGTGCCTCTGTTATCTGACGGTGACGGTCCGTTTCAGGCGTGTGTGTGTAGTTTCTCAGTTGTTTCTGGTGGGCCCATAACTTAGGTCCTTGTTATCCCTCCTGGCCTGAAGGAGAAGTCTCTGGGTATGTGTTCTGACCTGTATCTTCTCCTGCTGTTGGATGCTGGAGGAATGACTACGCCTCATCTCTCTCTTTGCGATCAGGATCGGACCACCATGCTGTAGTGATTCATCAGAGGGAGACCAGTAACCATGCCTACACCTTACCTACCTGCTACCCGATTCCGGAAGAAAACTACTAGGCTTCCTCCTTTCCTTTGTCAATTTGTGAGGCAGAGAGAGTGCTACAGGGATCAATCAATCAGGCAAAGAAGCACACACACAGAATGGCGGGCTTTCGTAAGAGCGGGCCGAGCTCTTGCCCTGAGAGGACATACCCAAGCCCTTTTCTCTTGTCCAAACACAGAGCCTTGCTTTATCTGTCACCCTCTTGCTGGCCGCTGACCTGGTCCTTCATCTTTGGACCTGCTGGCAGAGGGCCTTCAGAACAGGGAGGGCGCTTAGCTGGCTTCCAGCCTGAGCCCCCGGGGTACCGAGTTTGCCAGAGGTAAGCCGAGACAGCACTGCGGAACCATCAACGGCATGTGCAGGCAACCATAGGCATCTTGTATTTTATTATTTACACCATAATTCACAGTCATTGTCAGTGAACGGTGAAGCGAAAAAGAGGCATAAAACTATTAATTGAGAGCGTTTGCCCACAATTATCAAAGTATGGTACTCATTCAGCAAAAAGAAGTACATTAACATTTGAAAAGAATATGATGTGTGTGCGTATGTGTGTGTGAAGGAAAGATATCTTTCTTCTGGCATATTAAGATGTCAGCCTACTAACGTAGTAATTTGAATGAAAAAGAGAATCCTATGGCTTTTTTCTTATGGCATGTTTATTTAGGCCAAACCTCTGTGAGGCAGCTGGATTAATTACTTTTATACTGTTAAGTACTGTACATAGTTAATTATTTCATCTAAGTCATGTCTGAGCCAAACCTGTGAATTACACTTTACACCGGGCACCAACAATAATTCACGACCCCCTCTACACTGCCACTTGTTAGTATATTACGTTTTACTTGAAACTAGATGCTAAAAGTTTGCAAGAGGCTTTCAAAGACTACCCCATGGCATAAATCCTTAAATTATGGATTTCAAAATTGAGGTGGACACCATGCTATGGCGGGGAGTTATTTAGAGGCAGAATGAGAGTAGCTTTGGCCCCCAAATCCACTTTCTTGTGTCTTATTCTTATCTGTTGACTCTTAGAGCTTCAAGCTGCTTATTTTTACAAAGAAAAATACTGCAAACTTCACATAACGCAAATCTTTCTTGGTCCATTTTTACGATCTTTGTTGTTGTTGTTATTTTGTTTATGTGACAGTACTCTAGCTTATATTCAGGGTCTGGGCACTGTTCCTTGGCTTTTTCACTCAAGGCTGGAGCACTACCATCTCAGCCACAACTGCACTTCTAGGTTTTGTGCTGGTTAACTGGAGTGAGAGTTCACAGACTCTCCTTCCTGGGCTGGCTTTGAACCAGGATTCTTAGACCTCAGCCTCTAGAGTAGCTGGGATGACAGGTGTGAGCCACCTGATGTCCAGCTCATTTATATAATCTTTAATAAGAAAAATAATACAGACTCAGCATTCTTTGCTCTTTGACATTTTAAGGGTAGGCTCCCCTACCTCTCTACTAGCACATTTTCAGATTTTCTTTCTTTGGAATGTGCAAATACTGCCAGGCCCCATGTCCTGCTTGAAGCACAATTTCCTTTTCTTGTGGAGACTTTCGAATTGTTCAACCACTAGAGGTCTGTATTATCTATTAAAAAATAACCACCTAAAACTTTACAATTTCAGTGCCTAGTTCTAAAGATTTAGAATCTGTTTAAGCCCTATCACCAAGAAATTGAAACATAAGGAAACAACAAAAACCCACAGCACTTTAAGAGACAAAGGACATTTGGTAGAAACCCAAACATTTGGGAAGAGAGTAGGTAACCCCACTATTTGAGTAGGCTGTGAATACTTCCTCCCTCAGCCAGGCAACAAATCAGAGGAACAAAATTTACCTTCTGCAAGATGCCTGTGCAAAACAGATCCCTCCTCCTTGCCTTTAGATCTGTGTTTTACCATTAAACTTTAATCCATTTTGTTCTACTGCAACAAGACAGGAAGTGACTGAATTAATTCTCATCAAGTTCATTTCTAATGCCACTTTTTAAAAAAAAATCTCTTTTATGAGGGATTTTAAATAAAACTTCTCTGGTGAAGGTCCTTTGAGGCTCACTTTCTAATCTTCAATGTGATTCCACATGTGAATGTACGGGGCAAGGCCATGTTCTCTGGGGGTCCCCACTGCAGGCTGCACCCCCAACGCTTTCCCTATTTGAGTCTGCTCTCCATAGGTCAGTCATAGATAACCCTGGTTTGGAACTTCCTAGAAACCTGGAAATGAGAGTTCTTCATCTCGGGCCCCTCCTGATGAGAAGAGATGAAAAGGGACTCTTTGCATACACACGTCTGCGTGCAGACATTTCAGTGGAGTGGCTGAAACTATCCCAGCTGTGAGAGGCAGAATCCACTGGGGTTGGTCCCAGGGTTTGTGTACAGGGAAGCATATGGGGGAAGAAGAAGTGGACGCTGGTTGCCAGGCGAGGGGGGAGGCCGAGAGGCTTCCTCCTTGTTTAAAAGGCGTAGTTACGTCGTGTTCCAGCCTCTGGAAGCAGAAGCCCGGCCAGCGCTGCTTCTCTATCAGCCTTGCTCCTCCTTATTAAAACACAGTCATTTACAAGTGGAATTTGGCAGATCATCTGGGTCCATTACAAAGGCTAATATTTAACAGAAAGGAAAATAACTCATCCCAGGCCTACACATTCTACATTCTACATGCATGTGTGTGTCTATAATGCGTTTTTATGTTTTTGCAGGCAAAAAAAATGTTGAGAGTTTTATGCATCTTGAAACTAGGATTCCGGAATAATTTTAATAAATGTCTTTTACTGTTGCTCTACCAGAATTGCAATGATTTATTTTGCTGTGGAATGAAACTAATTCACAGTGCGGTAATTCCTACGGCAGGCCACGTTATTGAAAGTTGCTAAGTGTTCTCTGCTTCCTGTTGCCATTTCTGCCTGTGGCTCCTGGCATATGAATTAGCAATTTTCTTCACTGAAATGAGACAGAAAAATCATCTGCCTTTCTCTATTCTGAACACCCTCCCCCCAGCCCCTCTACTCTTCTGTTATTCAAATGACATTAGCTTATAATTCTGCCCAGTATCCCTATAACCTGTAATTAAATCCTAGCACAGTGTTTACTTACATGGGAGGAGGGGAATGCTTCCATGGTACAGTAAGATTTTAGGTACTGGAGACTTGGTTGGGGGAAGGATGGAAGAAGGAAGGTGGTAGCTGGAACCCCAGTGTGGGTCCTGGCTATAGCAGTGGCTGGTTAGTGGGCTCAGCTCAACAAAGGGTGGAGACCCAGTTGGCTCTGGGTTTGTTTATTGTCACCGATTGGGAATTCCCGTGAGTGATGGACTGGACACCTGAGGCCAAGAGTGTCCTGTGAACAGATGGCGGCTGGCTCCCGTGCTCTCCACCTATGCAGTGTCCACGGAACTCAGCTCAGTGACAGGCAGCACCTCCCAGGACAGCTGCTAGCAGCCAGGCCCCGCCCAGCACCACGGTCCTCCCAAAGTTTTCACCCTCAAAACTAGATCACAGCTTGGGAGAGCTTCAAGATGACTCATTCTTGGATGAGAGAGTTTTTCCCCCTATTTATTTATTTATTTATTGTGAGAAGGGTGTACCATTTAGGTATTTTAAAATCAATCTCTCTCTCTCTCCCTCCCCCCCCCCTCTCTCTCTCTCTCTCTCTCTCTCTCTCTCTCTCTCTCTCTCTCTCTCTCTCTCTCTCCCTCTCCCTCTCTCTTTCTCTCTCTCTCTCTCTCCCTCCCTTTCTCATCTGGATGGTGACCCTATATGCAAGACACCAGCAGACAAAACACTGGAGTCAAGCTGAGTCAGTCTGAGAGGAGACATTTTTGAGAGCCATTAAAAAGTTGGAGGGCAAGACGCAGCTCAAATTCAGGGAATCCGGAAGCAAATGAAAACCCCTATGAACTCACTTAGGATGCAGTTTTCATTCTTCCACCCCTGTGACTTAGAGTTCTCCAATGCCCCCCTTTCTCCTCTCTCTCCCTCTCCCCCCCCCCCTCTCTCTCTCTTCCCTTTCTAGTAGCAAAACCTGTGGGATGGAGATTTGAAGCAAGTTGGACTGGCTTCCTTTTTCTTGAGAAGTTGAATCCTGGTTGACTTTCACTCCCCTACCTTAGTAACACTGGGATCTAGGACTAGAATTACCTTATTTTTATCCTGAGAACAAGGAAATAAGGAAATCAAAATAGTGGCGGGGGGGGCTGATTTGGGCCATCTGGTCTTCATACAGCAAGTCTGTAGGACACCCTGCAGTCACACTACTCGCAGGCTGTACTGGGAGACGCACCTACACACAGATCAGGTCAGCGGGGCCCAGCTCGCCTGTGTTTGCGTGGGGGAAGGGGTGTGCTCTCTGCTGGGCTCTGAAGGGTGGATTCTCAACATGTCCTAGCGCCTTATAGATATGAGGTCAGAAATGGGGGCACACAGAAGTCCATCCTGCACGGAGACAAATACCTGACTGCATCATGCTGTGGACTTGCCCTGGGCCCCGGGACTCCACCAGCAATGCTCGTTTGGGTTATACTTCACTTTAACAACCTGCTGGTGATTCAGAACGAACCCCCACATCTTTGTGAGGTCCGCCCTGCCCCCCCTCCAGAGCCCCCTCTTTAGCTCTGTGAGAGCAGGTAGGGTAGTCCCACTATGCGCGGGGGAGAGGGAGGGCAGCCCCCATGAGTGGCTCTGTGGAGGGGAGCTGCACCGCGGGCCTGGGGCCTGCAGGGTCCCTCTCCTTCTCGCGGTGTCTCTGCAGAGATTAGTGTGTTCTAGGTGTTGTGTGGTTGAATTTTTCTGACATTAAAAATGTTTCCTAGTAAATGGTACTTAATTACTCATTTGCTCACGTTTAGGGCAATTCAAAATATACGTATTTGACAAAGACAATAAGTAGGAATTTCTTATAATAAGTAAGAATGGTGGTGCTGAGTGCTGGCAGCTGACACCTGGAATCCAGGCTACTCAGGAGGCTGAGATCTGAGGATCCAAGTTCAAAGTCAGCCCAGTGTGTGACTTAACTCCAGTTAACTACCAAAAGGCCAGAAGCGCAGCCATGGTTCAAGTGGTCGAGGATTGGCCTTGAGCAAAACAGCTGAGGGAAAGAAAGTGCCTGGACCCTGAGTTTAAACCTGCTCTCCCACCCCACAGATGATGGCATTTGAAAAATCGCACTTTTTTTCACCATCTTTCGGGCACCAGAATGTCCGGGCAATCGCTGGGGGATGCAGCCATGCTCCTGCACAGAGCAAGGCACCTTGCTCTGGCTCTCAAATGTCTTTAGGTGGCTATGAGGCAGAAGCCCACAGGGAGGGTGACATGCCAGCTCATGGGGGCAGCATGGCGTCATGGACCCATGTTTCTCCCTCGCCCCTGTCCGCCAGAAATAGCAACGGACTCTGCCCGAGCCAGGAGGAGAGGAGCTGTACAAAATCAAATTAGCAGGAGAGAAACAATTAGTCTTCATTTTCTTGTTTCCCAACCTGCAGCCATCGATTGTTAACTACGCCTGTTCCCTCCTCCTCATTAGGGAATCTAGAAGAATTGCAGGGCACGTAAAATGCACAGGGATGATGAAAGACAAAACAACACCAGCTTAAAAAAAATAGCACCACGTCAGAACAGATTACCCACAGCTTTTGTGTCTGTGAAACAGTTCATGAAATAATTTTCACCTTACTTGTGGATGTATGTAAAGGAGAGATCTGGATGACGTGGGGGGATGTATGTTCGGGCCCAGGAGTTCTTGAGGACATGGGTGCATCGGATGCGGCTGAGGAGGAGAGATTTCATGAAAAGCAATCTCCTGACAATGGTGTACAACCTCCACTCCGGGGCTTGAAGAGTGGGTCGTCAGGACCAGAGATGTAGAATTAACAATCAGACAATGCCAGGTGCCGGCCCTCACGCTGGTAATACCAGCTAAAAAGGAGGTTGGGGTCTTAGGGTCTCGATTTGGAACCAGCCTGAGCAAGAAAGTCAGTGAGACTCCATCTCTGAGGACTGGCCAAGAACAGGGAATGGAGCAATGGCTCCACGAATGCCAGTCAGAGCACTAGCCTTGAGCAACACAGCTCCGGGACAGGACCCAGGGTGGTAGGCCTGGCAACAGTGGTGGGCCATTTCGTCCTATTTCAAGGCATTTTAAACCTCAGGAAAAGCTGCTCAGGCTCGGCCTGCTCGGGGCCCCAGGGCTCTGCAGGGCCGAGTGTGTCTGGAGCTCTCTGCCTGGCAGAGCTCGGTACCCGGCAGGTCCCGGGGACTGTCCCCGTCGAGAGGTCTCCGGAGCCCCTGCCTTCCGATCCTCCCGTCACCTGGCATGCTCTGTATTCCACACGGCTGTCCTTCTGTATGGGACTGGAAGTGGGGTTGAAAACAGAGGCTTCTCTTTTGCCAGTCCTGGCATTGGTAGGCAGGTGCTCTTTCCCCTGGGCCATGCCTTCAGTCTTTTTTTATTTTTGGTTTGTTTTGCTGCTTATTTTTGACCTGGGCTCCGACTTCCTTCCTGGCATGAGCTCGACCTGTCCTAGCTAGGCTAGCCTGCTTTACCCCACTCCACCCTCAACCCACAGCCCCCCCGACTCACAGCCTCACAAGCAGTTAGGATTCCAGGGGCCGTCCACCGGCACCGGGCCAGGCCAGGCTCCTGTCTGAGAAGGGGCTGGTGGCAGCTGTCACGACCCTTCACTGAAGGAATGACAGCTCATGTCCAATGCTACCTTCACTCAGAAGGGCTGGCCCTGGCTTGAGATGGCGTTGACAGTCCTACTTCCCCCCCACGTCTGCTCCAGAACTGGTGTCCAGATCATGGTGGCTGAGACATAGAAAACCAGTGGGGTCTGGGCAGGTCAGGCAGTGTGTGCAGCCTGGGAGAGGCTGCCTCGGCCATGGGGTCCTCACAGGCAGGCTCTCAGAGGTGACCGACAAGCAGCACACAGCCCTGGTGAATAAATCCCAATCACAAAGCCCTTCCCCAGTGCCAGCTGCTGCTCACAAAGAGGAGAAGCTCTAGGTCATGCCTTTTGGTGTTGTTTTGTTTTTCTGATCACTTTTCCAATTACCATACTCCGACTTAGATGTGTGCCTGACTCCACATTCAGGACTTATCAAGTCTAATTACATTTCCTTCCCAACGAAATTGTCTGTCACCTTCCCCTCTTGGGAGAGAAATGGCCCCTCTCGAGTCTTCCACATCTGATTATTGCAAACCTAATTGATTTGCGACATTGCATTAATAAAGTTAACTAAAACTAATTATATATATTGAATAAAAGTTTCCTGTGAAATGAGTTTTTCTATTTAGCTTAAGGGTGCTTTAATTGCTAGCATGAATTGCTGAGAAGGTTAGTAGAAGCACTTTCTCTTGGGATGTAGTATAATCTATACATATTTGTTCCCAACCAGTATGGAATGATAGATGGGGACACAAAGAAACCAGAAAAGGGAAAAAAAACCCAATCAAATATGGAGGATTTTGAAGTATCTCCCCTTGAGGGTCAAATCACCAAGTAGGTTATATATATATATCTCTTCATGGATCTTTCTGATAACATGGTCATCGTTTTATCTTAAGGACTATCTTAAGGATTCTGCAAATACAACTATATTTCTCACTCTTGGACTCAGGTATGTTTGGCCTAATTTCTCTGGGGGAATCGTATCTGTGCCTCAGTTTCCCTGAGCCCAGGTGATGTCAGTCATTTCTCCAGATCACTTCTCGCGTTCGTCATTCGCTCGGTTGTGCATAGATAAACACATTGTGTGCAAATCAGGGACAAGGATCCAAGAACAGTTCGGGGCTGGTCTGTCGGGGTTATACAATAACTTTGCTGAGATGCTGTTGTCACTCTGCCCCAGTGACTGAAATTGGCACCGCTGGTGGTTTGCACTGCCGAAGAGGCCTCTTCTGTTGCTGTTGTTTTTAACACTGGGTTGAACACTGAGCTTTACTCCTGCTTGCGAGGCAGGCAGTCTACCTCTTGAACCACGACTCTATCCCTAGCAGTCACTTGTTCCATCCTCTATCCTCCGATCTTCCTGGAAAGACAAAGAGGCAGCAACGTGCCCATTGCTGGCCTGGGAGATTCACTGAGTTCTCCACGCCGCTCTCCCCTATGCTCTGACTCACCTGGGAGGGCCTCGCTCGTCTCTCTTTCGTCTTTTCCCCTGTGAGAGTGCTTCACTGTGCAGACCAGGCCCAAAGTCCTCGTTCTCCCAGGGCTCGGATCGTGGCTGGGAATCAGTCGCCATGCCTGGCCTGCCTCTGTTTCTTGCCTGGGCAGAATGAGCCTGTGCTTCCCTAGAGCACTGCTCCTCCTGGTTGGGTCTGGAGGGCGCAGTACCATCTTGTCCCCATGTCACCCTGCTGGAAGAGGCTAGTCTGGAAAGGCAGGAAAGCCTTGTTCCAGTACCCGGCTGTCATTGCCAGGTGGGCATGGCAGCACTGCGTTCTGGGAATGTCTGAATGACTCCATAGCCGAAGTCGTCTTCAAAGTCTAAAGACGAGTAAAATGTTGACAAGAGAAGGTGACCACACTCTTGGTATAAGCCGAAGGTTCTTATTGCCAGCAAAACACAGCCTCTAAATTTAGAAGGCTAATTCTCTTGGCCCTTTCAATCATGAAAAGTATGAATAGTAACTTAACTCCTACGTGGCTACATGCTAAGCAGATCTAGAGGTATAACTAAGCAAGGGAACCTCATTCCTGTAGATAAACTGTGGTTATGTCCAGTCAACTTCTTCATACATTACAAGAAATGAAGAACCTAAAACACTGGGAGAGTAGCTAACGTGCTGAATCCCTCATCTATAATAGGCGGGAAAAACAGGAAAAGGGTAGAAGAGAGCTATGGCCCAGATGACTTAATACTGTGAAAATTAGAATTTCAAAAATATTCTAACCTTCCCAAGAAAGTTGCAAAGCACATAAACCTTTACCCAGTGGAGAGACTAAATTTAACTTCATTGTAGTTAATTCACATCTGAATTTAGATAGCCATGTGAACCAAGTGGCTGCCATATTGTATGGCCCAGACCTACAGATTTTTAGGCCATTAAGGAAGGCCTTTCTTTTTAAATGTACTAACCAGGCTCTCCTCATTTGTCCTGAGATTTCAACACCAACTCTCTGTCTCTATACAACCAGCCTCAAAATGCTGTTTGCACAATGCTGGGTGAAATCAATAAGAGATCAGAGTTCTGTAGTCACAGTCTGGTGATAGTTTTAAAGGGGTGTTACGGAATTCAGAAGGTCTTTCTGCATTCTGGTAGTGTCTCTGCCTGAAATGGGACCTTGGTTCTTTTACAAGAACAAAGACAAGGTTGCTGGTCTGGCAGAATTGATAAAGCACCTGTTCTTTAATGAACAAAACTGAAACATGCTGTGTGCTTCCATCTGAAACTTGAAGGAGTGAAAAAGTTAAACATTTTAAAAGCTATCTTCTTCAAAGTTTGGGTACTCTCAGTCAAAAGGCCTAAGTTATTTTGGAAGTTGTGTCCCCCAAAATGTGAATGTTGGGAACAGGAGGCTTTGGAGAAACAGGACAGGAAGGTAGGCCCGGCCACACTTCCAGGGGCAGGGGGAGGGGACACTCTGCTCCTGGGCATCACGCCCTCTCGCCCCTTCCTCTGGTGCTCTTGTCTTGCCATCTTCCTAACAGCGACGCGCATTTTATGATGCCATTGACCAAAACCACGCCCAGTCCAGACGTCACAGCTTATCCACAAAGCACCGCCACAAAGCAGAAAAACACGTGTGTGTGCACCAGAACAAACCCTCAAGATACCCAGGGGAAAGCCCTCTGTGGAAGCCAGTACGGGTGTCTCCGGCTCGGCGCCAGCCCTGAGTGGGTCCTAACACCAGTCTACAGAGCCTTTTCCAGGAAGTGTTTCCTACACGTAGAGTCCACCCGGACATGAGAGGGGAGCAGCCGTGCAAGGGGCCTTGTGCCCTGTGCGGGGCCTTGTTTAGCCTCCAGCACCACATTTGCGACCGATAAGAGACACTCACCTGGGGGCGACTTTCTGGCCTGGCTTCAGTGACTTACTTAGATCCAGCCATCTTAGCTCAGTCTGCCATAGAGCAAATCTGCAAGAAAGAACAGACTGGAATGATTCATGGAAGGTGGTGGTGAGGTGTTTTTTCATTTTTTCTTTACAGAGTAAACGTTCATACAATGCATTCAAAGTCTATTGGAAGAGATAAAGGCACCCTTCACATCAAGATCCTGTTTTTCTTTCCATAGACTTGGGTTGTTCTAACTTGCTTCCCCGGACATATATGTCCATGTATACGTATATGTGTATCTGAATATGTACATGTGTGTGCATGGATATATGTATACATACATATAAAATCTTCCCTCCCTCCTCTCTCTTTTCTCTTTCCCTTCCTGTCCTCCCTTCCTCCTTCTGTCTCTCTCCTTCCTTTCTTTTCTTTCACAGCACTGGAGTTTGAACTCGGGGCTTCAATCTGGCTAGGGTTTCCTTAGTTGAGAGTGAGGTGGTCTTCTTTTTGTATTCTTGTTTTCAGAAGGTCGTCCTCTCCTTGTATCAGCCATCCCTGAACTTGCTTGCTTTTCCATCGCTAGTCCCAGTTAGGCTACACAACCTTACATAGCCTTCCCAGGGTTTTGGCTTATCTTTAGAATTTATGGTTCTTTAAAAAATATTCATTAATTAGTTATTCTTTCCTGCTAGCATAAATTAATTGTACAGTGAGGCTTCATTGTGGCATTTTCAACTTGTATACAATGTGCTTTGAACCAGTTCATCCTCTGGATAACACTCCTTCTTACCCCCCTCCTCTCACGTCTTCTTCAAATATTTGATGGGTTTCCTTATGCAATTTTCATATGTACCTATAGTGTACTTCTGTAAATATTCACCCCGCTACCTTTTCCTCCCCTCCCTATCCACTGGCTTCCTCGCCCGTGCAGACCGTTTCTGAGGTAGACACATTTATGAACTGTTTTCCTAATAGTTTTGGAAGCCTCCACAAGTGAGATGTTTTTAAGTTGAAGAGTTACTCAAGAAGACAGTAGAAAGGTTCTTTTAAAAAAAGTCAACGAAATCCAACTACCTTTACTAGGGTGTGGTAATCAGAAATGGTGAGATTGCAGTAGCAGGCCCCCGGGGAGCCAGCGTGGTCCTCGAGAGCAGGGGTGAGGGAAGCTAGAGAACGCCGTATGGAAGCACAGATCCGTGAGAGGAAATTTGGAAAACACATGTCAGATCTAGAACCCGAAATGAGGAGCCCTCCAAACCGTGTCAAGATGGGTCAAATGCTTTCCCTGTCATTTCTTTGCGGCTCTACCAGAGGAAGGCATTTAAAAAAATTCAAAAAATGGGTTTACTTACATGTCAGCGCTGGCCTAACTAAGTTCACTTCAGCTAGAACACTGAGAACCCAAGTCTGGCCTCTCCGGCACCTGGACAGCGTCTATGAAACCCCACAGAATAAATAGCGCTCGTGACTCATGACCCATATGCTGCCTAATTCACTTACACTAAATATTCGAGACAGCCTGTGCCGTGTTCCATGTGTTATATTTACAGAACACTGGCTAGCAAGCATGGGGGCTGCGTTCAAATCCCCCGTGTTGCCCCACATGACCATTAAATGCTATGATGGCCGGCTTGTGGCCGCTTAGTCCCGCGGGCCCTCCTCTTATCTTACCAGGTCAGAGGTCAGGACAGAGGCAAGAAGCCGTGAGTTACGAGCCCATCCCACCCCGTCCTGTTCCCGATGCGGGGCAGCAGCGGCCACGGGAAGGCCCAGGGCTGGGAGATGACGTGGCTCCAGGTGCTGTGTGTGCAAGAGCCCTGGGCTGGGAGAGGCACTGGGTGGCCGCGTCTGGGTTAACCGGGCGTCCCCGTGCTCATACCCAGACTGGGAGGCTTAGAACACGGAAACGAGAATTGGGGTCAGACAGGGAACCCCGCGGTGGCCATCAAGGTGTAAGCGTGTGGAATTTACTGCCGAAGAATTCCACAAGGCTTTCCCACCCGTGTTTACAGTGCTCCCATGTCCTTGTGCTCGGGAACACTAGTGGCCCCCGGGGGGGGGGCTGCTGCCACCCCGTCCTGGCCAGCAGGGAGCACATCTGCCCGATAGGGAGGAGGAAGATGCCTGCAGGCGCCTCGCTGTGTGGCAGGGCGCAGACGCGGTCTTCACAGGGAGGGTTAGAGCCGCCCCGTCGGTGCTCCCCCGAGCTCCCGGTGGAACTCTTCGTGGGGAAAACCCGGGCTGCCCAGCGCCGGCAGCACTCGCTCCTCTCCTACATGGCCGCGGGGAGCCTGGACTCGGCCTCCTTGCCCTCTGCCCAGCGGCAGTGCGCTAAGAACGTCTGACAGAGCAGCCTGACCTGAGCCCGTCACAAAACCTCCATGCCCCCGGAGAAATGTTTCTGGGATGAATCACTGGGGGAGTCACTGGCCTGAAAACAAGCCACCAGATCCTTGGGGACGGTTCTGCCCCGACATTCCAACTACAGCGTTGTGAACCATGCTTGTGGTGCAGTAAGAGCGGAAAAACCAATGCCCTGATTTCACTTGTGCCTGTGTCTAGGTGACTGGAGTGACACCTTTTAACCCCGAAGGTAAACAGTAAATCTTAGGTGAGTGATGTGAAAAACAGAGCACACGGTAATGTTTAGAAGTGGCTCACAACTGGAGTCTTCACCGCTCAGGTATCTGAGATCTTAGCATAGAACTAGTCTGTGAGATTGCGATCTCTAAAATAACTAGCAAGAGGCAAGGCTGGAGGCATGGATAAAGTGGTAGAATGGCAACTGAACAAACAGAGCTAAAGAAAAATACCTTCCTTCTAAACCCAAGCTTGACTGAGGAGTAGCTGAGACAGCAGAATCCTTGCATGTTGTAAGAATATACTTTTTTGAAGTTTGGATGCACTGCCAAAGGTTTAATATTGCCTCATTTTCCAACTAAAACAGGAATTTCTAGAACTCTGCAATATTGCACAAATGTTATACACAAAACAAATTTTTTTAAATACCGAGGTTTTTTTTTTTAATGTCAGGGGGATAGGATTTGATTTCAGATCATCTCTTTAAGTAAATTATCATTCATATGATTCAGTTGCCTTAAAATGCAGGTGGTCAGATACTGTGGGGAGCAGCCGAGAGCACGCTTCTGTTGCATCGCCACACTTGGGCAAGCTCCTCAATCAGTCTCCCAGTTCCTCAGCGTCACGACTGATGGACGAAGGGCAGAGTAGTGAGTGTTTTCTCATATGGCAGTTGTGCAGATTAAATGAACGCCTGCATCTGAAGGGTGGACACGGTGTTTGGCACACGGCATGGAATCAATGTACGTTAACGTGAAGTGTTATTTTATTTCAAGGCCAAGAAAATAAGCTCTAGGCTATGGCCTTAAACAAGCTGTAGGCTCTGCACATCAAGCCCGGCTTTGCTGTCCGTTGAGTTGCCCAGGGCTTTTGTTCAAGCAGGTTTTATTCAGCGCGCCTGAGTGAAGCCCAGCCTGGTGAATGGTGGGTGTGGCTGGAGGGGTAGAGGAGGGGTGGAAGTGATGGTGTTCTGAGGTAGTCCTGACAGTCCCGCCTGCCTTTCCCCTCACGCTGGAGGGACCCACGTTCTGCTCTTCACCCTTCCCATGCCATTACTGCTCCATTTACAAGATAGTGTTGACGTCCAGTGCAACAGCTAGCAAGACTGAGGCATTAACCTTGAGCCTCCTTATCCCGTTAATGGGATAAATATAACTAGGTAAGCCGGACGTCAGTGACTCACGTCTACAATCTTAGCCGCTGAGGAGGTTGAGCTCTTGGGATGATGATTCCAAGCCAGCTCAGGCAGGAAAGTTTGTGAGACTCTCATCTCCAACTAACCAGCAAAAAGCCAGAAATGGCACTGTGGATCAAGTGGTAGCACACTAGCCTTGAACAAAAGAATGTGAGGTCAGCAGACAGGCTCTGAGTTCACGTCCCAGGACTGGCACGTGTGTGTGAGCAAATACACACACACATACACACACGCACACACACACGCACACACACGCACACACACATGCACACCACACACATGCACACACATGCACACCACACACATACACACCACACACACACACACACACACACGCACACGCACACACACTACCCAATTGAGATTGAAAGTAGAGCCAACAACATTTCTCCTCTAAAATGTCTGGATCTGGAAACACTAAACATTTCTCATGGCTGTAACTGAAACTAACGAACCAAATGAATCAACCAATCAATAGGCAAGAAATTCACTCTCCGGTCTAGGGAAAGAATTTACCAGGCGCTTTGGACGAGGCCTCACTATGGAAGGCACGACAGCCCCACGGAAAGGAGCAGTGGCCAGTGGGGAAGGAATCAGAAACAAACATACGCCACTCAGAGTAGAAGTCCCGCCTGGCTGAAAGGCTGGACAGAGGAGGGGCCTCTTCTGTTCTGGTTCCCTTTCTAAATATGTGCTTAGCTTGACCAACAACAGGACAGGGCAAAGACCACTCTTACACTTTGATGCGCGACCTCTGACAACCCCTAGGCAAGCATCTGCTACTGTCCCTGCAGTCCACAGGCAGAACTCACTTCCCACAGCAGATAAGAAGAGAGCACGAGAAAATACCGGCGGGAGCTTGCTGAGCAGTTTAACTCTCAGAAATCCCCTTCAGGAGCACAAAGCCACATAGCTACACCTTCCACTGTTCTTACTCTGTCGTTTACCATGCAGAGCACATGAAAGGATCACTCTAAATAAGATTTTTAACATCCCACAGTTTATAAAAACAAATAAGAAGCCACATAAAGTTGACCCGGATGGAAGGGTGATTAATTTCTAGGATTTCAAATACGAAGCTCATAGACGCACATTAGAAATGGGACTTGAGACAGGGGCATGCTCGTTGCCTGCGTGTTTGCCGAGTTTTAAAATCTTACAGAAGTATTTAACGCGAGACCAGCGACAGGACTGGAAAGACACGGGAAGGAGACGGGCAAGCTGAAGATGTGCTTGTAAGCCATGTGGACGATGGGCTTCGTGATGAGCTAGACACAACCCAAAACTGAAGCAAACTCTTCCAGACGGCTTGGTCAGAAGCACTAAGAGGGGCGCGGTGGCAGCGTGCATGCCATGCCACGCCATGAATTCTGTGGACAGGACGTTACGAAGCATGGTTTTAGTTTTCATGTGCAAGGGAATATTTCCCTCTGCGCACACGTACAAAGGTTACACCCAGGGTGAGTGTGGAGGGGACCGGAGAGCTGGCCAGGTCGCCTCGTCTATCTCTGCTCAAACACGCACTCAGTTTTCTGTTTCCAGTTGTCAAAACTGACATGAAAGTAACTACTCACAAATGAGACACCCGGAAAATCTGTAGCTCTTAGGCGTTTCAAGACACATTTGCTGTGGTGGAAAATAACACTTTTTAGAGCCCTCCTGGGCTAATGGTGGTCACTTGCCAAATTAGTTCAAGACTAATGTAATTCCCTACATGCCTAGGTTGAAAGGGCCTTTAGATATTCGTATTAAAACCTTTGATTTTTTTTTCACAAGGTAAAATTCTCATCATGCAAAAGTAGGAACTATAAGGTGATAATGAACTTAGGGTGGGAAGGACGCAAGCCTCGCTCTGGCTTATCAGATATCGAGTATACTGCTCTAATAAGCACTTACAGGAAATGAAACACCAATCTTGTAATCCAAAGGCTTCAGGTAATTTCCCTTGGAGCTCTTTTAAAAGGAACTAATAGCGGTTTTCAGTGGTGACACATTTGAAAGCCGCGGTGTCCAGTTGGCTAAACAGTCTGAAAGGAAAGTCCTGCTGATAACCTGGCTTGCATCCTCCCCACGGTCTCCCCGGCTCTTCCAGCCCCACCTTGACGTACAGCCCTGCACAGTGTGTCTACAAGACGGCTTTCCATTCTTCACAGCACTTGGCCTTAAACTTGGAAATGAAAATGTCCGTTTGTTAGCCGTGGTTCCCCTGCTCCTGGCGGAGGGGAAGGACGGGAGTGAGGGCGCAGTGCATCACGGGGTGGGGCTGGGGCTGGCCATTACCCTCTGGAGTGGGCCCTGTGGCACCCAGCACCCTGGGGACACACACCTGGCCCTAGGACTTCCAGCGCCCTCTCACCTGGAGGAGTGCCTTACCTGGGCTCGAGGGAAGGAGCACATTCAACTTTTCTCCCCTTGTTTGCCCTCGGCATCAGGCAAAATTAGTCATTAGCACTAATTACTCACGACAGCAACAACACAGTACTAAGTAGCAACCACAGAGGCAGCCAAACAAAGCAAAACAAAACACAAAACTATCTACACACACGGACACAATTCTGACTCCATATCAGAAAGGGCACAGACCTGGAGGCCCTAAACAGCGCACAGATTTCTCCATGTTTGAGCCCTGGCCAGGGTGAGGCTGACAGGACAGGTGGAAACTCTGGGTGCCACCACCTAGTGACAGGGGGTGAAGAAACCCCACTCTCCCCGGAGAAGGATGAGGGTGCAGCTAACACACACAGATGAGGAGAAACCAGAAACCCAAGACTCCTGGATGGAAACTGGAGAACTAGGAAGCGGAGGGGGAGAAGCAGGGGTCCAGGCGCATTGCAGTCCCGAGTGAATTATCATGGAAGTCTAGCATGCTGAGACCAAGCGCCTTGGAGTCCCCCGAAACCTTCAGTGCCAGGCTTACGTGGGCTGGCCGGCTTGGGGTACCCATGCCCTGGAATCTGTCTTGACAACTCGGAACATGAGCTAACGAGGCAGCGGGTTTAGACTTTAATTTTTAAGAGCAGTAACCAAGAAACAACAGCCAACAAAATCTCAGAGTTTTATCACCGGAGGCGCGGTGAACCCCTCAATCTCTATCCCTTTCAATGGTGACACCGTGTTCCCCTCGGCTGTAGGCTGTCAGGGTGGACAGCGGGGAGGGAGACAGCCCCAGACCTCACCAGGCTGGCCTCAGACACTGCCAGCGGCCGGGAGATGCACAGCGAGGCTGGGGGACACCGGGGCATGGCCAGGAGGGGGACACCGGGGCATGGCCAGGAGGGGGACACCGGGGCATGGCCAGATGGGGGGACACCGGGGCATGGCCTGGCGGGGACCCCGGGGCATGGCCAGATGGGGGGACACCGGGGCATGGCCAGGAGGGGGACACCGGGGCATGGCCAGATGGGGGGACACCGGGGCATGGCCTGGCGGGGACCCCGGGGCATGGCAGGCCGCCCAGGTGTTTGGCCTGTTTTTACTCCTGGCATCGCCGGCTCCTGGAGAGTCACCCCAGATCCAGGGCCGAACCCCGCTTCTGACAGGGCCGGGAACCCCCGCAGCGCGCGGTGGGCGTGCGCCCCTCCTGGGGGAGCCGGAGCCCCGGGGTGGCCGGGAGGGCGAGGGGGCCGGGTCAGGCGGGGTCAGGCGGGGTCAGGCGGGGTCAGGCGGGGTCAGGCGGGGTCAGGACGCGGAGGGCCCTGGCCCGGCGGCGTGGACTGGAGCGCTGGCCGTCCCGGGACCCCGGCGGAGCGCGGCCCGGGCGGGGCGGGGCGGGGGCCGAGCCGGGCCGAGGGCACCTCGGCCGCCCTCCACCGCCGCCGCCGCCGCCGCCGCCGCCCGCTCCTCCGGGCCGCGCTCCGGGCCGGGCTGAGCCCCGCCGGTCCCCGCCGCCCGCGCCCTCCCCTCCCCGCCCGCCGGCTCACCGTGCGCTGCTCTCCGCCGTCCGCGCCGTCCGTCCGTCCTTCTGTCCGTCCTTCCGTCCCCCGGCCCGGCTGGGCTCCGCGTCCCGGTGCCGCTGGCCGGGTCCGCCCTGGAGCGACCCGAGCGTCCCGCCCGCCGCGCCGGAACCCAGACCGGAGGAGCCGGACCCAGTCCCTTTATAGAGGGGGCGTTGCCCTGCCTCCTCCTCCCCTCCTCCTCCCCCTCCTCCTCCTCCCCCTCCTCCCCCTCCTCCTCCCCCTCCTCCTCCTCCCCCTCCTCTTCCCCTCCCCCCCCTCCTCCCTCTCCTCCTCCTCCTTTTCCTCTCCTCCTCCCCTCCATTCCTCTCTTTCTTTCCCTCTTCTTCCTCCTCCCCTCCCTCCTCTCTTCCTCCCTTCCTCCTCCCCCTCTTCTCCTCTCCCTCCTCTCCTCCCTCCTCTCTTCCTCCCTTCCTCCTCCCCCTCTTCTCCTCTCCCTCCTCCCCTCCCTCCTCTCTTCCTCCCTTCCTCCTCCCCCCTCTTCTCCTCTCCCTCCTCTCTTCCTCCCTTCCTCCTCCCCCCTCTTCTCCTCTCCCTCCTCCTCTCCCTCCTCCCCCCCTCCTCCCTCACCACAGGCCCCCCTGTTTCCAGGGGTATGAAGCCCCTTCTTCTCAGGGTGGGTCAGGAATCCCCTGTCTTTCTGAGCCCGAGGATCTGGCAGGGTGGCTGCAGAGCAGGAACCACGGGGTCAGAGTTTTGGACCTAGAAGGGCGGGTGTCCACCTCCTCCCTGGGCCCCGCTGGCCAGCCGCCCTCGATTAATGTAAGACGTTATCAGCTGGGCATTCGTCCTTCAGAGCGCATTCCTCCAGACACCTTTCCAGAGGGGACATTCCGGCCGTGGGCGTCCTCCATGGACCGGGGACTGACCGAGGCCGGGGAGGGATTCCCCGGGAGGTGGAGAGGGGCAGCCCGGCGCCCGTCACCCCGATGAGCCGGGAGGGTCAGCAGGGCGTGGAAGGCACTGGACAAAACCATCAGCCAGAATCTCGGGCCACACGTGGGCCAAGCTCAGGAGGCTCGGCCAGGCCCGGGCTCCAGCCAGCATCCGAGGGGACATCTCTCCAGACGCTGCGGCCAGCATCCGAGGGGACATCTCTCCAGACGCTGCAGCCAGCATCAGAGGGGACATCTCTCCAGACGCTGCAGCCAGCATCAGAGGTGACATCTCTCCAGACGCTGTGGCCGGCATCAGAGGTGACATCTCTCCAGACGCTGCAGCCAGCATCAGAGGGGACATCTCTCCAGACGCTGCAGCCAGCATCAGAGGTGACATCTCTCCAGACGCTGTGGCCGGCATCAGAGGTGACATCTCTCCAGACGCTGCGGCCGGCATCAGAGGGGACATCTCTCCAGACGCTGTGGCCGGCATCAGAGGTGACATCTCTCCAGACGCTGCGGCCGGCATCAGAGGGGACATCTCTCCAGACGCTGCGGCCAGCATCAGAGGGGACATCTCTCCAGACACTGCGGCCAGCATCAGAGGGGACATCTCTCCAGACGAGGAAAGACACACAGCTTGCAGGCAACAAGACCTAGGCTAAAACCGATGGACAAAGGACTAGCTGGTCGTGAGGGGACCGAGGTTTTTAACACGAGATCCACAGAGAACAGCAGTCACGTTTCTGCACATTAGCAGTGGGCGTTCAAAAAGGCAGTTAACAAAACCAGTTAGAAATAAATATTCCTAAATAACTAATAAGATAAACATATAAGGTACATATATAAACATGCACATTGAGCAATACTTATGTTACATATATACATATTAAAACAATGTTTACATCATACTAAAATAATGCTTATGATTATATAATTTATACATTATTATGTAAAATTACACTATAATTTATAGTCGAGTGCATAATAGGCAATATATAAATTATGTATTAAAAATTATATATAAATCATTATTGGCACATGGGAAGTAATAGATTATATGTTATATTGTATTATATAAATGAATATAATCTTTATATTAAAATAATATCTTATTTTAATTACTATTGAAAAAGGAATCAGGGTGTGTGCTGCTTGCACTGTAACACTTGAGCCACAGCTCCATTTCCAGGACTTGACATTTTTCTGAACACTCATAAAATTAAAATTTCCAAATGGACAGGAATATTATCCGGTTTGCAGAAGGCAGGGATTTCTGTGGGTGGATTTGGTCACGGTGCAAACCTGTGCCCCAACTCCTCTGTGCAGTGTACACACTCCCTTGGGCAATAAACTTACTTGTTTGCTCAGTTTCACAGCTGGACACTGGGGTCATTATTTGACTTACCTCAGAGCTTCATAGATTCGGAATAATTTGTCATACATTATCATAGTGCCTTTCTACAGAAGCCAAAATGACCACCCAAAATCTAGAGCTCCTGACTGAAAATGAGAGAGGTTCCTTGTGGACTGTGAGCTCAGCTCGTTCTACCTGTCCATCTGGTTAATTCTATGGCCCACCATAGCCTTTCCCATGCTTGCTTTCAACGTAGGTTTGAGAAGTGATCTCTGTGTTTTGGGGCCTGGAACTTTCTGAGAGAGTTAGTTCCCGGAGGGTGGGGTTTGTTCACAGGGCCCTTCTGTCATGGGCAAGAAACAGATGAGAAGGAAAGTTTCCAAGATTATGGTGTCATTGTAATGGGGATGAGCTGGCTCTTCTCGACGACGGAACTTCCCTAGAATGAGAATTGGGAGTCAGAACTGTCTCAGCGTCCAATGCGTCACTGGTGGCAGCAGGACACCCTCCGTGCAAGGGGCGTGCCGTGAAACGATCGTCCGCATTCCGCCCAGGTAGAGAAGAAGATGTATGTGAGACAATTGCATTTCTGGTTCCAACTCCAGTCTCATCCCCGAGACACTATGCATAAGGAAATATTCCAAAACCAGAAATGGTTTCATATAAAGGACACTCACAACTTCCAGAGCAGCGCCTTGGTCCTGTGAACGAGACTTGCATGCACAGCATGGCAACTAGAGGTAGATTGGAAGGCTCGGGTTGGTTTGCAATTTTCACGAAGACAGCCTGGAGAAACAGCCCCTATTTAGCTGGCTTGAGAACAGCTCATTAGCAAGGTTTGAGCCATTGCTAGTTGGGAGATGGGCAGAGATGATTCGTGGCTCATTTGAACTATTCAGAGTCCAGTGGCGGGGCCACTGTGTCGTGTTAAAGATGTCTTTTTATTTCGTCTTTAAATGGCAAGTTTGCCCCAAACACTGCCTTTTCCAGCATGTCAAGAAATAATGCTGCTTTATCCTATAGGATAGTTTCATTTGGGATACGCCTTCACATAGCTATTGCTAGAATTTTAGATATACAACTCCAGTTTCTTTTGGCTGATAATACTCGTGTCCTCACTTCCCAAATGGTTTGTATTCCAGTCTTGCTACATGAGCTCATGCTGCTTGATTCTCATTAAATTGTTCCTGCTTAAGCACATCCTGATAAATTCTATTATTATTTGTCCTTATTCTTCTCTAGTATTGATGTTAACTGCCTGGTAATTTCCTGGATTTCCCCTTTGGCGTATCTTGAAGATTAGAATAGTTATTATTGTAATTATTTTCCTGACTCTTTTTGTAGTCCATCGATCATTCTCTATTTTTTGACTTGCTTATGACTTGAATAGCCATAATGTTTTATTGCAAGGATAAATATTCTTGATATTTATTTGCAAAGAGATTTCCATGTCACTGGAGTATACTTCAGATATGCTAAAAGCATAAGCAGAATTGGTGGCTAAAGGGAAGTATTAATAGCTAAACTTGTCATTCGTGACAAATCATTTGGCTTCTCTTGAATGAAAATGGTGTAAAAATCACATTTGTAAAGTCAATTGCTTAAAATGTAAATAAAGTCCCTCATTTCAGCTATATCCAGAAGCGCTGCAATCCCACTTGTTGCACAGGAAGAAGAGCGTACTCTGATGGAGATGTAGAGGCCAGGTGCTGGTGGAGAAGAATTAGACGTCCCAGAAGGAGAACAAAGAAGGCTTAGAGAGGTGGCTTGGGGGCCGGGGCAGGGGGGAGAATCCAGCAACCAAGATGCAGAGGAAAGGGTTCAATGACTTACTGGAGGTGAAGAGCGAAAAAACAAAAGGGCGGAGAAGAAGGTTTTGTGTCCAGAGACCAGGCAGAAGGTGCTCGTGCTAGTTACCGAAGTGAGCCATGCAAGCAAGGGGCAGATTTTAGAGCGGGGGACGGGCTCCATCTTAGACTCTTAAGTTGGTTTTCATGGAGGATGGGTGCTGGAAAAGCCAGCCCTGGCGGGGTTTGTGTTTGGAGGTGATGTTTCAGGCTACGGAAGGCACAGGGTGAGAAGCGGGGGTGTGTGGAGTACATGGCTAGAAATCACTGGAAAGCCACACATGGGGGGGGCAGGGTCCCTCAGCAGAGCGGGGGCTGGCGCTGGCCCAGGTACCAGCTCCGCCGTCCACATCTCATCTCTCATCTCCACGACAGCTCGGGAGAGGTTCCGAAGGCCAACCACAACCTTTCCCAAAGTGATGCCAGCGTGGGGCAGGGTTTCCGTTGGCGCTGGCACAGATGTTCTGGAAAGAACCAGAAAGGGAGCCCGGTTAGCCTTTGTAGCCAAGCCCTGCTGTCGCGCAGCCCCTTTGCCCGGCACTGAGGAGTCTGAATGGGCCTGGCTGTATTGCGCTTTTCACGTCATAAAATATTGTTTTTCAGTTTTTTAAAAAATTTAAAACTACTTACAACGCAGAAAAAAATGATTTCTAAGCTTATCCGCCAGACAAAACAGGGAGTGGGCCATGGCTTGCTTCTTCGTTTCATGGGGCATGTGGGGTGTCCAAGGCAAACAGACCTTTCCTAAAAAGCTCAGTTGAGGACCAGGAGAAGAGGATCGGGTGAGGAGAGGGGCAGGAGGCCCAGAGGAGGCAAACAGGAAGCTGAAGCAACGTGGAGACTTTTAAGGGGGAAGGAAGAGCTTAGGAAACTTGTTTTTGTTTTGTTTTTGGCGTTGTCTTTCCATTTTATCACATGGGCTGTTTGCTCTTAGTTGTCTGTTTGTAGTTTTTCTTTCATAGACAAGGGGGCTGTGAGGGGAAGATGGAGATTACAGGTCGGGGAGGGGCGTCTGCAAGAGCAGGTGCCAGGAAGAGGGGAGGGCGGAGGGTTTGTGTCCAGCCAGACGGTGGCCTGACTTCGCGCCTCCTTCCCCGGCTGAGGTTTGCACGGGAGCCACACACGGTTTGTTCTGGAAGTGATTCACGCTTCAAAGACAGCTATTGATCGGGAATTCAGTCAGATCCTTAAAATAATCCAGCCCAACGGGCGGATTTTAGTTTGAAGCTTGAACGACTTTTAGCGCTGTGATTGTCTTTAGGTACCTCGGGGCACGCCCATGTCTCTGTGTTGTTGGTGGTACTTGTAAGACTATTGTTTTTAAAAAGGTCCTTTGTAGCCAGTGGAGGTCCTGAAAGATAGAAGATTTCCAAGGTTGAAGAATTTTAAAAAAAATCCTGCCTAAAATTTGTAAATTTCAAGGAGTAGGAGTCAAATATATTGTGTGAAGATGAGTTGAGTCTGTGAGTAGATTACTGCGCAGAATTGTGGTCTAATTCATGCTTGATTTTGAGATGCCTTCTCCCCCTACCCTTAGTTCAGAGGAACTCAAAGCCCACTGTGTGTGTGTGTGTATGTGTGGTGTACATGTGTTTGCGTGTTTATCTGTGTATTAGGGATGCCAGTATAATTTTAATCATTGTTTAATGATTTTTTTCCATGCTGAAATCTCCCTGGAGACCTGTCTACTTCTTACCTTTTGTATTCTGTCTCTTCTTGTTCGGTGATTTGGGGACAGATTGTCTTCCTCAGTGGAGAAACACCTAAGCTGAACATTTTACAGCTCGAAGAAACAAAATGTTCTGGATTTCCTTCCAATTTATTGTATCTGGTGAGTGTTATAATTAAAGATTAGAAAGCAAAAGGAAATTATTGCAGAGCACAGTTTCCTGGAAAGGGATTATGCATTTAATTACTAAGAAGGTTCCTCATTATGAAATTCAAAATCTCTCTAACAGCCCAAATTGAGGTAATAACGTCAAAGCATTTCCCACCGTGAACTACTGAGCTCGTACGGAAGAGCACATGCGATGAGTGTATATGGTATTAGATAATCACCAAGCAAATCACCAGGCCAGTGGCCTTCAAATGGATGGAAATCAAGTGTCCCTAGCAGCCAATGTCCCCCGGTGTCTGTTTTCCAGGCTGTGGCCCCTCAGAGGGGGCCCGAGGTTGGCTTGCATGCCAATCCCTGCCTGCCTTTTGGTGGGCTTTCTCCTCAAGCGCCTCACAGCCTGGGCTTGAAGCTTCGCAGGGCAGCGCTGCACTGCGCAGGCATTTCCTCCAGTTTGCGTCTCCGCCCAGCCTCCTGTGGGAGATTCCGTGTTCCACGCCCAGCTTGTTTTCATTATGATGGTGTATTTCACCGCGTGACGGCGTCTACTGCCTGTGCACCATCAAGATTAACTACAAGTATGGTCACCAGGATCGTGTGTGTGTGTGTGTGTGTGTGTGTGTGTGTGTGTGTGTGTGTGTGTGTTCACTAAACACGTCGCTCAAGAACTTACCTCTCAAGTGAGACCACTGGAGCACAGGATGGGCTGACATAACAAGTCTCTAGTCTAAATGATTTTAACTTCGGTTCTTGGTTTCTGTATGTGGATAGTAATTCCCACATCTCCGGGACTTTAATTCTCGCTGGGAGCCTCATTCTCTGTGGTAAAGTTCTTGCTGAGTTGAAGAACCGCCATTCATTCTTCTCATCTCTTCCTGAAGTCTCTCTGTTACCCTTGGTTTCTGAACGCCATCACGTCCTTTCTTTCTCTCCCCACACGTCCACACTTTCGTGAGGCTTTGAGAAGTTTTGTTGATCCAGTAGAGGATGGATGGATTATATGTTTCTTCCTGGCACTCTACTTCACAGCTTAGCTTTCCAGTTTCTGGGGAATAGAAGGTGAAGGGATTTTTTTTTTTCAAGTGTGACGCCTGCCCCAGCACTGTTCTAAGTAGTGTGAGATCTGATTTTAGGTTTAAGTTCAATGACAACATCCTTGCCAATATAAACAGACGTAGAAGACGGGGCAGTGTGATAAACGCAGGGTGATAAGCAGGAATATAAGCTGGAATATACGTTGTTTCCTGAACTCACTTGAGGCCTGAAGCTCCCCCTGTCTTGTCTGTAGTCAGGAGCTGTGCCCCATTATTCAAATCTAACATTTCGATGTCACACTCTCTTGGGGGCGGCCCGAGGCTCTTCTCACAGCCCGTAGAACGGTTCCCCTGCGTTTTATCTGACTTCATCCTCTTCTGCACCACACTCACAAGGGCGGCTCCCCAGTGTGGTTGGTGGTAGGTGGTGTGTTTTAGATTGTGTATGACACCATCTGAGTCCTATGCAAAACATGAATCGTGGGTGAACTGGTTTGGTCCTTGATGCTTTGATTTTTAACATTCAGTAACGTGCATGTGTATACACACATGTAGATTATACATATATGTATATGTGTGTATATATATATATACACACATGTATAAAATTTTCTGGAAGTTACATAATTGCCTGCTCTGGCTTCTGTGCTTCCTCTCTGTGCCCTGATTCCCGACAGTATTTCATAGGAGGCATTCATCAATATTTGGAAAAATACAAAGTAGAAAACCGGTTGACATCATGGAAAAAAACCCAGTGCTAGGATGCCAGCAAGACAAAATGGGCCATCAGTAAGGTTGACAACAGAAAGAGGAGGGTTGGCAGCACCCAATTAATGTTTCCAGATAAAGCTAATCAATTCCTCAGGGGTACTTTTGAGCTTTGCAAAAAACAAAACAAAAAAACCAGGCCAAATGCACAGGATAGCATTCTGTGTGGAGCCCAAGCCTTGCTCATCCACAGGCTACCCTATCCCCGTCTCTGGAGATAGCTCTCCTTGGCTCCGTGAGATTATGTAATTCATGCATTCTTTCTTCAGGACTCGCTTGCTGGGTGCAGGGTGTCTGTTTTTCTTGTCACAGGTGCAGTCGGCATGCCAGCAAGGGTTTTCTAGACTGTCATTGTGGTAGAGGTCCCTGCAGAGCGCCAAAGGGCGGGGCTGGGGTTTTCCTTCAGGGGCAGGATGGGGAGGGGTGGTCGGGGAGAAGGACTTGGAACGGGAAGGATGGGTGAAGCTCTGCTGGGGCGAGATGCCGTGGGGCACTGGCGAACTGGGGGATGAACGGAAGCCATGCTGGGGATAGCAGGAGGCCCAGAGTCCTTCTCAGGGAGCTGACCATCGGCCCTGAGCCTCATGGCTGTGCCCACTCAAGGAGTGAGGTGGACGCTGGACGCTGTGATCCTGGCTGCTCTGGAAGCTGAGTTCTGAGCACTGTGGTTCCATATAAGGCGGGGGCTGTCGTCTCTACGTGTCCACACGTGTTAGAGCAGTAGCCTGGGTGAACCATGTCAGTATCGGCACACACACACACGCACACACACACGCACACACACGCAGACGCACACACACACTATACAATCAGGTAATGAGGCGGTACAGCTCCGTGGGAACTTTCATGGTTTGAAAGGACCTTGGTCTTTTGAACCAGAAGTGCAGCAAGGAACTCCTTTCCATCATCCCCTCCAGAGCCCCAGAGAGGCGCCCACGCTCATTTCTGCTACCCATGGACTCCACTGTGACCTCAATTCCCTCCATCCACTTCCACCATCAGCAGGAGAAGTCAGGTTTCCAGGGACACCGAGGCTCTGTCAAGATGACTGCCCCGTGGTTCATGAAGTCAGCTGGGTCAAAACACAAATGTCCAGGTCATTGTGCATGATGTCACTGTGTGTGTGCGCGTGTGCGTGTGTGTGTGTGTGTGTGTGTGTGTGTGTGTGTGTGTGTGTGTGCGTGTGGTGGTTCTATGGTTTGAACTCAGGGCTTTGAGTTTGCTCAGGTCCTGGTGCTAAAACATTTGAGCCATGCTACCAGTCCTGCTTTGGGCTGGTTAACTGAAGATGGAATCTCAAGGACTTTTCTACCCAGACTAGCTTTAAGTTAGCCTCCCGAGTGGCTAGCTGACAGGCTGCAGCCACAGCTCTGGTGTAATATCAGGTTCCTGAAAGCAGATTCACAGAACAAACTGATAGTGGAAATTAAGTTTAATTCTTTCCCTGACAAAGAATGGAGATGCTTTTTAATCTATGGGAGTGAGAATGTTTGCACAAACGTGGAGTACAGACATTTCCCTTCGAAACTTTGAAGAATGGCTCAATAACTTCAATTATTTTTTTCTCCAACATCTATTAGAAACTTTTGAAAATAAATGGGCCGCGTCTTAATGACTCCTTGCAGCAATCAAGGGTAGCCATCGTTAATCAATATTTTCTGATTAAACAGATTGAATTAGAGAACAGTGCGGTGACAAATTCAATTAAGAAAAGCCTATTAGGTATTGTTGTACCTGCTATTCTGGAGGTATCTAAGGCACATTAGTTAATTTCCAAGCAACAATCCATTATTCACTTCCCGTGTTACAACTATATCTTCCTCTTCTTACATGTTTTGTGACGTGAGACCGTGGTCTCTGGACTGTGTTTGTCCGGAGAGAAAAAGAAGAGGTCAGGTTGACTTTGATAGAAAATTGGGTAATTGGGCGACTTCTGAATTATCCTGAAGGAAGGGTGTGCCAGGAGCCCTAATTATTGTCAGGGAAGGGTGGGGAAGGTGAGGGCTCGAGAAGGGTGTGTAGTGGGCCCAGGAGGCCATCGAAGTGCACAGGGGCTGCTCTTGTTCTCCCAACTGTGGGCTTTACTGGCATGGCCAAAGCTGGCCCGTCATTCTGTCCCAGTGTGGGTCAGCAACAGGCCTAGTCTGAGTTTTTGAACCAGGTTTGTTTGTTTTTGTTTTTTCTGCCTCAGATGGCCTCCTCTCACCGTAGTCCCCTAAGAATATGCACCCTGCTGCTCTCAGCCCAGCCAAGACTCTCCACGTTGTCTGTCTTTCTTGATCGTTGTCTGGGTCTGGGGCAAACTTCTTGTCTTTCACTGGGCTCCGGGAGAAGCAACCAGCCATCTACCTACCAGACTCAGCGGGAGAATCGTTGCTGTGTCTGTGCTCTTGGTCATGGAACGGCTGCTCCCCCAAACCTAAGGAGGACCCCCAAGTCTTGTGCTTACTTCCTTTGGCTGCATGGAGCTTTCCAATCTGTCTCTGAGGTGGGACCCATGGCGGAAACTTCTTCCCTTGGATCCCCGTGCCAGTGCAGGGTGAGACGCGGTGTCTGGGGCACAGCCATGGAAGGCTGGTGAGAGTCAGTGGCCAGCTGCAGTCCAGCGTGGAAGAATTTCCTCAAAGTTTTCATTTCACCCGCATTCGACGCCCTGGCTTGTCATGTTCAGAGATGGGGTTTCTGAAGTCTGCTTGTGTAAAGACAGGTGCTGTTCTTATCCTGGGTTCCTCCTATAAAACGGTGCTGATCTGACTCTTCTGATCAAGTGCAAAGTATTTACACCATCAAAGGAGGGATCTCTAAATTAACATTACCACATATAATCACTTTCTAGGAATCAGGATAAAGTGCATGCAGTTCCTGAAATTGAGTAAAGAAGAAAGGAGCGTTTGGTGTTGACAAGTAAATATTCTATAATCAGCAAAGAATACCCCATGGAAACGCAAGCTGAATTTTCTTGGTAGATTAAGGGCATGCTTACCCAACATTATTCATATCTCTTTGGGTCCCAGGAGATTCCAGGAATATATCTAGAGAAATCTATAGGAGGCAATTTTCCTTTGGCTCAAATGATGCACCAGGGATTTCTTTCAAATCAAAGCCTAAATAGATTAAATGTACTTTTATTCACAGTCTCTTCCAATAACTTTCCTTATAGTCACCAGTGTTTTAAATAAAGATTCTTCTTCGCTGGTTTTTGCTTTTGGTTCATGACATATGTTCTTGCTATGTAGTCTCAGCTCCCACACAATCTTCTCACCTCTGACTCTTGAATGCTGGGATTGTAAGTATTCACCAACATCTCTGGCTGAACTAAAGATTCTTGACTTATTCCAAGCTCTCTCTTATCACAAAAAACCAAGCAAAATGCTTCCAAATCTACCATTGTCTTATACAAGGGATGTGTGATTTGTTGCATTGTTCCTTGTCCTTGGTGTCCACAGTGAATTTTATTTCTCCGTGGTAAATGCAAACACACTTGTTATCATTAAAGTAAGCATACTTTAGCCCAAAGGATGTTGGAAAGAGCTTACCATGTCCCCATCGTTAAATTATATATTTATAAAAACAGACGACGACGGGCTGGGCCCCATAGCCTGTAATCCTTGCTATGCATGAGTCCAGAATTGGCCTTATCATGGATCCAAGCTTACTCTGGCCAAAAGACAAAACAAAACAAAACAAAACACCTGGAGGTGTGGCTCCAGTAACAGAGTACTTGACTATCCAGTTCAGAGCCCGACTTAACACCCTACTACTGCAACTGGAAAGGAAATGCAGTTCTTAAGACAGTTCTTGGTGTTTCTCTCTTACAGAACCATTTTTCTTTCCACTTCTCATTTTGTTCACTGGTTCCCAGGCATGTGAGAGCAAGGCTTTCCTGATCTCTCAGCAGTCAGCTCCCTGTCTTGTCTTTCTGGTGTGCTGGCTTGTAGCATTCCCCAAACCCAGCTCTGCTCTCCCAGGACTGTGTGGCTGGTGAGGGAGGGCCTCACACAGACTTCTGCTGAGAGAGGGAGAGGGGGGGGAAGGGGAGGGGGAAGGGGGGAGAGGGAGAGGAAAAGGGAAAGGGAGAGAGAGACAGAGAGAGAGAGACAGAGACAGACAGAGACAGAGAGAGAGAGAGAGGGACAGAGACAGAGACAGCAGAAGACAGAGAACTTCAATGAAATTTAGAGCTTAAGAATCTTTTGAAGTCCAGGCAACATGAGTCATGGCAGGGTAGAGACGTCTGGAATGTAAATATGATTTTAAAATGTGGTAAATGACCCACCACGAAGGACTCGGAAGTTGAAGAAATGACCAGTAGCTTCCGTTCCTTTGAGAATTATCCTCTGTGAAACCCTTGTCTGTTTTTCCCTAAGCTGTGTTTACGAGCTGCTGTGTTTAACAGAGATATTTTTCTCCATTAGATACATTCCATACAAGTTCGTCCATTTACATACAAAACACTTGACCCTCATTTCCTTCCCGTCTTCTTCTAATCAATTTAAATGTACAACCAGCGCAAGTCTCACATGTTTATTCCTGCCTCCCCTTCTCCCAAAATAACCCTCAGAGGAAGAGCAATTATTTTGAGAAAATAAAATCAAGTAAACAAGCACCATTAAAAACGAAACCCAATAGCCAGCCGTATTAAAGATGGCTAGGGTTTGTGTGCCTGGGTGAAACAACAATAAATATTTATTGTGATGCCTTTTTTATGAGCATTTCAGGGCCCATCTGCGGTATTAATGGCTTCTCAAGCAAACCTATGCATTAAGAGGAACTGTTTTCATTTAGATAAATGAAAACCGAGGCAAAGGGAAAGCTTACAAGGTTCACCTTGTAAAAGTCACAAATTGAACGCAAAGCACTGCCACAGGCAAATCTGAATTCAATAGAATAAAGTTGGTTGCATGAACATAAGGTAATGGCCTTATCAAATGAGGTTTTGTATTTTTTTATAATGTACATTTTATGGGGACTGATATAAAATGACTGGGTGGAACAAAGTATAATGTGAAAAGAAAAAAATCCAGCAAGAGGTTGTTTTTCTAAATGGCCAAACAACCTGTGTCAAATTCCTGCCAAATGGAAGGCTCAGAGGATCCTCGCTTCCTATCGCTGTACGAATCCACCCACGGCATTTCATGTCCACTCGCATTTACCATCTGCATCTGGATTTCAAGAAAAGATCCAGGCGGTGAGAAGCCTGAGCCAGCGTTATTGAAATCAAACCACATGTGTTTGAAGATAGTTGAAGTTACTTGCTCACTGGCATTGTTCTTTTGAATATTCATGGAATACCAGGCCCTACTGTTAGTGTGTGCAGTGCCAGGGCTGGCGCTCAGAACCTGGGCACTGTCTCTTAGCGTTTTCACCCATCTGGTACTTTGCCACTTGAGTCACAGCTCCACTCCATCTTTTTTTTTAAAAAAACATTTTATTAAACATTGATTTGTACATCATATTTCAAATGTCATGTTCACTCTGGCTTTTTTTTTTTTTGCCAGTCCTGGGGTTAGACTCAGGGCCTGAGCACTGTCCTTGGGTTCTTTTTCTCAAGGCTAGAGCTCTACCACTGGAGCCTCAGCACCACTTCCAGCTTTTTTCTATGTATGTGGTACAGAGGAATTGAACCCGGGTCTTTGTGCATGCTAGGCAAGCGCTCTACCAGTAGGCCAAACTCCTGGCCTCACTCTGGCTTTTTGATGGTTAACTGGAGATAAGAGTCTCATGGGGTGCCTCTGAGATCTCAGCCTTTTGGGGAGTAGCTAGGCTCACAAGTGACAGCTAATGGTGCTCGCCTATTGCCACATTTAATCTTCACACATTTCCAGCAAAAGAGAAAAAAAATAAACAACCTTGTGTTTTAATACAAAATCATTTTATGTAGATGTATGATCAGTATGTGCCACAAAGATCTAAAATTGAGCTCCGGCTCGTCCTCTAGAGCCCCCGGGCCTTGAGACCTGCGTCCCTCGCGTGGCTGCCGCCACTGTAAATGGATAGGAGTGTGTGTGGTTCTCCTGCTAGGCTGAGGGCTTGCGAGGGCTGCTATTCACCCAGATTCCTTTTCTGCACACAGCCAGCCTCCCCGCTTCCAGTCCTTAATCCCTCACGGATCAAATTAGGTTAGAATAAACAAACATCTAACAAGCTAGAGACCTGACATTCCTTCAGAAGCCATCGCTGCTCTGCCAAGCACAGCTTTAAAAGGAGGGAGCGTGACAAATGTGTGTGCTCTGAGGCTGACATATTTATAAACAAAGAATACTAAACGCATGCTCCGCGTGCAAGACTGGAATTACCGGCCAATACACAAGTCCGTGGCGGGAATGGAACCCACCGGCAGAATCCTGCAGCAGGAAAGCGTATGGACTGGGTTTGTAAAGACAGACGGACAGAGACGGACACTGTATTTTGAGAGCACAAGGCCTGTCTGGACACGTGGTGGCAGATGTCAGACTGTGGCCCATCTGAAAGCTGCAGAGCGCTCTTTCCGTTTTCCTGCTGGAGCGGGAAATGCAGCGGTGGGAGGAAGGGGAGGGCACTTGTCAGTGTCAGGCTTGCGGATGCCGCACCTGAACCTGCAAACTTCTGTCGCCATCCGACGAGCACATTTCTTGTTCCTGTAAGAGTTGACTGAGCGATCCTGACCTGCCTTCTGTGCCCACGTAGTGATTTGAGGGTCCAGTCTCCTTCCTTCTCGTTGTCTCTGTTATCTTACTGGATGTGGGGAGGCATGGCTAGGACTTAAAATATCCAAACACTCCACGGACAGAGGCCAGAACCCCCCAGATTCCAGCAGAGCTAGGAAATGCGCCCTGTGGCTGGCAGTGGACCCTCTACCTCAGAAAGGGGGAGGCCCTAGTTTGAGGGCAGCTGTCTGTCTTAGCTTTGAGGAGCTACTCAGCCATCTGGCCTTGCTGACTTCCTGCTGATCCACACAATTTGAAGATAAAGCTAGGGTGGAGAAAGCAGACCGGTGTTGTCTGATTGACACGCGGGGAGGGGCACAGACTGCAGAGGTGTAGTTTTCTTATCCCCCTGCCCCACAGCCGTAGGCAGATGTGGCCTCTAGGAGAGGAGAGATTTAGCTACCATGCAACAGTTTACAATTTTAAATGACATGAAAGCTTACATTTATTGAGTGCGTGGAGGGCCGAGGGTGTGGTTTACTTTACCACATGCTCAAAGCCTTTGCTATGCAGAGACCAAGTATGGTGTGAAGAGGAAGAACAACGCTGGAAGTGTAGCCCTGGGAGGATGGGTTTTAGAGGGCAGCGGTCAGCTTCTTGTGTTCCCACCATTGGGAAGGGTTGCCACCATGGCTCCTCAGAATCACCTGGATGGGGTGCTCTCAGCTCTCAGGCCCTCAGGCCCCCACGCCCCCAGGCCCACGTCACATCTCCAGCCTCAAGCCTGCTGACAAAGTCCTGTGGGTGACTGCGACAGACTCGCCTCCACTCTGAAGTCCACTGATATTTATTAAGAATGAGACTGCTACGACCAAATTCTCCAGCGGTAATGCAGGGCGAGTGAGCAAGAGTGTAAGAGGAGGAGGAGGAGCAGGAGGAGGAGGAGCAGGAGGAGGAGGAGGAGGAGAAGGAGGAGGAGGAGAGGCCACAGGAAGTACTCACCCTTTTGACAGACACAGTCGTTGTCCTTTTAATGAACTGTTGTAAGCATGTTATGTACTGACTGTAGCTAAACCACTGGAGTGTCTGTAACCGGGGCCTGATTACTAAAGACAGCCCTGGGACAGGGGTTGAAACATCCTTTGCAAAGTCGAGATAAGACATGATAAGGGGAAGAGTTGTGGAACTCAATGTTCTTCTGTAGTGTAAAGATGCCAGACTAACCTAGCCAGCACTGAAGGGAGAAAATGATCTCTGCCGCTAGTGCCTCTGCTGGCTTACTGGAAAAATAGACATTACAAAATCACTAGCAACCATTTGCCCCCCAATCAAGTATTTGTGTTGTTTATGCTTTACTCTACAAAACAGCACATTATTTCAATGAATTAATACCACAACAACATCTAAGTTGCTAAGGGACAGGGCCCTGCCTTGCCTTTCTGTAGAAGGAACAATGTGTTGCTATTGTAAATAGGTATCAACTGCCAACTTCTAGAATAACTTTTATTATATATATATTTAACCTTCTATCACGTTGAGGTCAGTTTCTTCTTATGAATGAGAAGCTGCCTTTGCCCTTCAAGAAAATGAAATAAAACCAGAATCATCTTCCTTCTTTCACTGCCTGCCTTCCCGGCCTGCTACTTTAGCACTGGAAGAGTTTATTTTTGGATGTCATTAAATATAGCTAGTGATCCTTTAAATGAAACAGACTAAATGCCAAATGGCTTCCCCTCTCTTTCTCCTCAGTCCAGTCACCTGAAAACATTTCCCATATGATTCACAATTCAGAATATGATTTGTGAGGTGATATCCCAGCTCATCTCTGTTTCTGCATCTTTTTGGGGGTGATGGAGGGGAGTCTCCCAGGAGGCAAGGTCGTGGCCTATGCTCTGCTAGTTTCTTTATTAGCCTCTTCTTGTGGTGCAATTTTTCTCAGTCCTACTTCTGGCACAAAAGTGCCAGGTTTTTCAGACAAGGAAACGTACAATCACCCATTCACAGATGTTTGATGTTTGCCCTACTTATTGGTTAATTCTCAACACTTCTTAATCCCAACTTCAAAAGCTAAAACTATAGTATAAATTTGATTATGTCCAAAATTATAGATATAATAAATACTATGTAATGTATATATCATATATACAACCTGTATATAAAATGTATATATACTATATAACAATATAGTATATAATACATATGGTATATAGTATATATTATACTATATATGTGATTACAATATATATAAGTTGATATTTATTGTTTATATGTGTATGAAATACAAATATGAGTGCATACACACATGTACGTATATCTGATGGAATAATTGGAACACATCAGTTACTGCTCAAGAGGTCTTTAAAAGGCAGTCAGAGAGATATTGACTTCTTCCACCAAAGGTCCTGCTGGCACGGGGCGTTAACACGACTGTGTCTCTTTTCCAGACCAGGAAGACCAGATCTCATGGGGATGGCGTACCAGAGGGGAATGCTGCAGACATCCACCTACGAATTCCAGTGGTGAGTGTGAGCACTGAGAACCCCAAACCAAAAGACTCAGAAACAGACACTGTCACCCAGTAGGTTTCTCTTGTGGAACTTCCCTTTGGGAAGTTTGGGGTTCACTGTAAGGTGTGTGTGTCGGTGCCACCTCCCCCACAGGGGAGGGACAGGAGAGCTCGGATGACAGGTCGGTGGCTGGGTGTCGGCGGCTGTTGGGTGGAAATGGCGGGGTACGCCGTGCGGGGAGCTCCCGTCCTGACTGCCGTGGGAGACGTGATTGGAAGCGGGGTCGGCAGAGGTTTTGATATATCAAAAGAAGCTGGATCCCTTCCAAGTTTAAGAGCTTTGTGCCAATCGTGTGTGCTCTTGGGTTTGGAGATGTGTGTGGGCTGCCACTATGACAGGATCTCTGAAAAATAAATACATAAAATAAAATACAGCGCAGCCACACACTGCGGGCTTGATGAAGTCTGAGCCGGCCGTCAGTGTGTGACCATGACCTTGGGAGATTATAATGGCACCGAAGAGTCTCCAGTCCTTTGGCGCTGTGGCCGGGATCATGTGACCAGGCGATGCATTCCTCCCGTCTGTGGTGACGCTGGTGGTGATGAATCTGTGGCACTGGGTCAGGGCGGTGGAGTGGCTGCCGTCGTCTGTACTCCGTGTGTGCTGCACGAGGCTGACGGAGACGAGTAAGCACTACTGACTTATGTACTTTCTACTTGCTGCCTTAGACTTGAGAAAGGCCTGTTTCTAGACATTTTCACGTCCTATGCCTGTTGGGCTGGCAGTAACCTCGTGTGTCCTGGACTCGCCATGTTCCTGGTTCTGTCATTGCTTCTCATGCCCTATTTCGTCTGCCGACATTTGTTCTTGGTAGCCCGAGAAGCAATAGGCTGTGGTTGTCTGATGTGTATGTATGCATGTCCCATCCATCCGTCCGTCCGTCCATCTGTCCATCCTTCCTTCCAGTCTTCCATCTATCATCGGTCTTCCTGCCTATTGATCTATCCATCCTTCTACTATTTATCTCCCAGTCAAGAATCTGTTTAACTCAGCAACGTATCCTTTTATGCAAATATATATATATAAACATATACACATATATATGCACACACACATATGTACATATAATGTATGCATACACTCTAGAGCCTAGGTGTCACAGGGCTGTGCCCTGCAGGTTTACGTCAACACACTCTGATAGTTACCCCATGACAAAAATCTCTTCCTGGCCTGTTTCTTGAAAGGCACCATTATCACGAAGGGACGCATGCCTGTCAGTGAAACTCTGAAGTGAGAAGGAAGGCCGCGACTAAAGGGGCCGTTGCACTCGTGGTTTGTGTGTTTTGTCTTTTGCTGTTTGGAAGCAGGGTGTGGATCAGATTTGGGACGACAGGCGAGGTGTGAGCATTGCACGTGGATGTGAGGGGAAGGCCTGCGTTGCAGCCATGGACACATTCAGCATTACTCACTCCGAGGGAGGGATGCAGGGCCATTTCACTTGGTATTCTTGGATTCTTCTGCTTTCATGTGTGCCGTAGCATGGAATTGAGTAAAATGAACAGTATGCTTGGTTCTTGGTGGGGAATGTAACATAACGCGACAACAGACAGAGCATTGAGACTAGAACTGGGAAGTGTTAGTGGATTTAACAGGAAGTTAATAGTGCAGTAAGATTTCTAGATAAAAATTAATGAGTTCAAAAGCAGCTGGAGAGATACCTGCTTTCTATGACTAGCAGGACTGTTCTCCAAAAAGGAACTGGAATTACAAAGAATCCCTGCAGGAGCCCACAGCGTGGCGAAGTCTCCCCGTGTTTTCCTTCCAACTGTAGAGCACAGGAATGTAATCGAGGAGCACGGAGGACAGACAGACAGTGCCAGGTTGTGGTTATCGTTGTCTTCATGGTTTAGAATGTCCCAATAAGAAATCATTGTGGAAGTCTCCTCTGCCCTAACCAGCAAAGGACCTTAGCACAATCCATAGCTACCTTTAAATCCACGGGGAGAGCCAAATTCGAGCAATTTGATGCAGAGAGGGTACCAGTGCTTATGTGATCTGTGTCCTCCGAATTCCAGACATCACTACAGGATGGCCACACTTCACCAAGCAGCCCCTGACTCCCTTTTTTGCCAGCCCTGAGTTATGCACAATGCCCGAGTGCTATGGACTGAGTCGGTAAGGGAGTTAGGCTCCCACAGCTGTTTCTGGGTCTCCGTCAGATGTCACAAACACCTGAAATCCAAGTTAGTCCTTTCAGAAGACTTTAATGAACTTTTTGTTAGAATGAAAATGACGAAGAATTAAGGTTTCAGCGAGACTTTTTACTTCGAATGAAAGCATATCACAGATCTTCTAAAGAAGCACAGGAGACAATGGGTTCAAGTATATAAGAAGAGGGTGTGGTGTGGCATGCCCCCACAGTCGTAGCCATTGTGAGGCTGAGATGGGGAATATTTTGGTTCAAAGCAACATGCATTCACAAAACCACATCCCAACAGAATGAGAGGGATGTGGTGACGTGCACCTACCACCCCAGCCGTGCTGAGAAGTCTCGGCCACACCTGGAAGAATGTACCAGCTCAAAGGCAAGGCCCAAGTAGGTAGAACCCCTCACCTAGCTAGAGTGAGGCCCTGGGTTCAAACCCACATAGCAGGAAGAGGAAGACGCAGGGCACTCGCTTGCAGGATGAAATGGGAATCGATGTGAAGAAAGCGGGAGGTGAGATGGGGGAGCGGGGTGTCATGTGTACAGGACACTGAACCAGGGAGTGGGTGGATCTGAGGACTGTGTGCCCGGGTGTGACACGTGTGTCACGTGTGACAGACCCGGACATGGCATTCAAGAGGAGCCTGGGGGCATCGATGGAGGAACTCACAAAAGTTCCCGTGTGGGTTCTCATAAGAGCAGTCCATCCTTCTGAACCATTCCAGGAGACCTTGACTCAAAACGTTACGTTTGGTAGGGGGGATTATGAAAAGGTATAATACCATTTGCTAAAAATGTAAGATTACTGAAAATAGGAAAAGAGATGAGGAAAATAAAACACACGAGTGCCTGATGCCCTAAGGCTCCAGTAAGAAGTGCTTTCCTTCAAGACCAAGGATCCGTGCTTGGATTCTCAGCTGCAATCATCTTTGCTCGAGGGATCCAGGCTTTTTTTTCCCCTATGATTCATCACATAAGACCAGAAACTCGCCAGAAGAAACGGTGCAAAGATTCCTCTGGGAAAAGAGCTGCATGAGTGTGCATTTGATTTTCTGGTCAGTGTTCTTCCTACAAGTTAATTGTTTCCTTCCTTCCCCAGTCCACACTCCAATGAAACCAAACCCAAACCCAGAATAAAGCATTTGTCCTCCCTCCTCACTCGGGGCCTGCTGTTCCCGCGTTTATGTCTCTAATGAAAATCCACATGAATGCTCCACTGACCTTGCTCCGGAAACTTAAGGAACGGTGTCTTCAGGGGAATATGCCTTTGTGTCTGGTCAGCTAGAATGAAAAATACAACCAGTGAGCTCGGACCCCTTCTCGAGCCACTGGACTGATAGGAGACTTCACAGATCAGGTTTGAGGCGTTATGGAGCCCCAAATGACGACCTGGATGTCAAGTCTAGAATGTTCAAGCAAAGAAGACCAAAGAACACAAGGAGTCTGCAGGCCAGTTGAGTGTTTGTCCCTCGCCACCCAGTCTCCCGAGGTGCCATATTTCCATGTTATTTTATTTTCAACATGGAACTCCCGGGTAGAATGTAGTACCGGGGCCAGGTTGTGCCCACGGGGCCGCCATCCGCCATCATCTCCCTTCATCAGCAGCCGCTCTTCTCAGAACTCTAAGCGGGAGGTGAGAGCTCGGATGGGGTGTCCCTTCTTCTTCTTCTTTTGATAAAGTAAAATATACTTCATCTCTGGGTTGTCTCACAAACTGCTCATTCTATTTGTTAGACGGGTGAAATGACAATTATTGTATTTAAAAGAAATGAAGGCGGGGAGCACCGAATGAGGCTCTGTGGCTCTTTCTGGAGCGAGGGTTTGAAAAAAATCTTTGTGTCAGCTGTGCGCTCTGAAGGTGTTAAAAGCCAGTGAGTAGCAAACTAGACATTCCCTTGGAAATCAAGGAAGGGAAAACAATGGTTGCTCTGGGGGAGGGGTAGGAGCTCTAGTTAGATTGCTTTTTTATTTTAAATTGGAAGTCATTTCTGAAAGCCTGGTTTGTAAGAGGCCTCAGCAAAGAAGTTTGAAGCCACACGGGTGAGCGTCTGACATCGATGGGGAGATTTCGGAACCCACACGTGTGAGCTGTGGCTCCAGGCCACGGTTGTAAAGGACACAGGAAAACAAGGCTGCCTGTTGCACCGAAGGATGGGAACGCGAGGCTTTTGGTCTGGTTTGCACACCAGTAGTGATAAAAGGAGGTAAGGAGGCGGGGCGAGGTGCAGCGTGCATCCAGTCTCCTCTGGAGACAGTCTGATCACACCGTGTTAGTGCCAGGATAACAGCGTGGTGCCCTCTGACCCAGGCGTTTCCTACAAGCAAATGCTGGGACAATGTCCAACAGCCACGAGACAGACTTTCCACTTGCGTTGTAGGCCCTGCGTTTAGGTTAGACTTCTCTCTTTGTGCAGAATTCAAGCAGTTTCCATTGTGCAAAAGGACCACTACCTAGAGTTGAATGTGTGTATTCTGCAGGGGTCTCAAAACCCACATATTCTCCTTGCCTTAAGTGATTTTGAGCCATTGGCACAAAATAATAAATTTATCCCTGAGCATAAAACATCTTTTCTCTGGAGTTGAATTATGTGAGAATTTCACCCATCTATTACCTATGCAACGATCAATTGATCTACTTACTTATCCACTATTTATCAGTCTTCATCATTTATCATCTATCATTATCTTTAATGCCAATCATTTATCATCTAGTTTATCTACCTTTCTTATCACCTCTGTTGTCGGTTTATCCATTATCTATCTATGTAACCATTGTTCAAAAATCTTCCAAGTAATTAAAAAATTCTGTGATTCAGAATGCACTAGAAAATACTCCATCATGGCTTAATCTTTATGAATGTTATTTAAAGCAAAATGTTTCATGACTGGGTAAGCTTCTATAATTTTGAGCACTGTTTTTGTGTTTACTTTCTAGAACTACTATAATATACAACTATGGCTTTACACCTGCCATCTTGAGCTGGCTCATAATGTTTAGCTTCTAATAGATGCTTTAATTCTGTTCTTGCTTCCTCAAGCAAAAACAGCAACTTACATTCATCGACATTAAATGACAGAAATCAGTTAATGATTATGGTTGAAGTCTTTTTTTAATACCTCATATTTATCAAAAAATCCTGTTGTAGATTGTAATGTATACTGCAATTGAAAAACACAATGGTGGCAGAGAGTGTACGGTTTTTTAATTTCCTTAAAAATAAAAAGCTAGGGAATTAAATGTCTGCTAATGAAGTGTTACATTTCTTAGTTTTCTTCAACTCATTTTAATTGAAAAAACATCCCTTAAAGTGTCTCTCATTTCCTATTCTCATAAGAGAAATCAGAATGATCTATAAAAGAACATGCAGTTCAGTGGCTTTGGGAACATAAACAGAAGAGAACATTCTTTAAAAAAATCTTTTTTTGCATTCTTTTCCTGTAAGTGTTCAGAGATTCATTTTTTTGCCAGTCCTTGGCATGAGCTCAGGGCCCGAGCACTGCCCTTGGACTTTCTCAAGGCTAGAGCTCTACCACTTGAGCCACAGCACCACTTCTGGCTTTTTTCTATATGTGGTACTGAGGAATCGAACCCCGTCTTCATGCATGCTAGGCAAGCACTCTACCACTAGGCCAAACTCCAGGCCCCAGAGATTCATTTTTAATGGACTATTTTTTCCCCCAAACATTCAAGTCAGATATTCCAGTCATATAATCTCAGTAGGGGAATGACAAATGAACATTTTAGGCTCACCTGACCCCTGGCAACTCCGAAGTAAATTACCTTCCCTCAAACAGAGCCCCCCCTCCCTTCCTTGAAATGCTGGATTAAAACAACAAGAGGCAGATGGATGATAAATACATGGTGTTGACACAGGGTTAAAGCAATAATGGAAATGTGTGAAATGCCAGCCAGGCTCTGGGACCAGGTACTGCTTGGATAGAAAGACAGGGGAGGATTCCTGAGCTCTAAGCTGTCCAAGGGGGCCAGAGGCCACGGGCTGTGGGACACGAGGGCCGGCTGGGTGGGGAGGCGGGGGCGGGGGCGGGGGGGAAGACAGCCCTGCCTGACCCAGGCCTCTTCATTCCTTCTCTATGCTCTGCTTTGCCTTCAGGCAACCGCAGTGTGTTCAGGAAGGGGCGGTTGACTCCAGACGTTCAGTTCACCTACACCTTCTTCCTCCATCCCACCTCTAACCCGGGAAAGCACTCTCTTCAAAGAAAAAGGCCCCTGGTGCCAGACAGGTTCAACTTCTTCTGCAAGCCTCCTGACTGCCCAACTGCGGTGCGTTGCAGGTAGACTGGAGCGCCTAGAGGGGAAAACGGTCCCGATGGCCGTGCAGGTCATCAGAGCACGCCTGGCACAGCCTCACAGATGGCTTTGGCACTCGGACAGCTCTTGGTCCTTCTACCCCGACCGTGGACCCATGGACTCTGGAAGCGCTTGAGTGCCTGGAGAAATGCCTGGCCTGCAGGGCTGCTGGAGCGGTTCCTGGGGGTGGTGGATGTGGGTAGAGATCGTGGTACCCAGAAGGAGCACCACCATTCGGGAGACTCCCCGGGGGACCCCACGGAGACTCAATAAGGAATTTTGTAGGACTCTGGAAGTTGTTCATCTTTTGCCCTAACAGTAGATCTTAACCCCCCGCCGGGCCCTTGGACCCCATGCTGGGTAGGCTGGTTGCCAACCCATGCCAAGTGGCCCACCTGGCTTCACGGTCCTCCAGTGTGTGTTGTGAGCTTCCCAGCGAGTCCATTTCTATGGTGTTTATTCTCTCAGTGTTCTACTTGACCAGAGGTCAGACTCCCAGCACCCTCTGGTCCCTGGAATGCAAACTAAGAAGGCAAAATAAGAGGGGAAAAATGGCCCTTTGAGAATCCAGAATAGCTTCCCTGTCCCCAGACCATGGCACGGACTTTTCTTCTGGCAGGCTTACGGGCTTTCACTTAGGGGTTGTTTATTCTTCCTTAACCAAGGTCATAATAGTTGTGGCTTTTCTGGTTTCCTGGCGCGAAGTAGCTTCACAGTCACCAATTAGGAGAGAGAGAGCTGGAAGCGAGCAAACGGGCAGTTGTTGGGTAATGAAGGAAGAAAGAGAAAATTAACCGACTCAGAACTGCCTGTTTTACAAAAAAAAATGCGGTGAAGGCCATTCTTAACGATGGCACAGCCATCCCAAAGTGCCAAATTATGTGCAGTCATTGCTGTCTTAAAAATACGGGGGAGATTTTAATATAATTTACAAAATTTTACATGAAAAGATAGAAAAAATACATTTAAGCGTCCGACATAGTAAGTCGGAACGAGCCAGATAAAATTCACAGCCAGCTTCTTTCCTGAAGGTGATTGCTGCACTGGAATTCTCCACGTGCTTTTCTAATGGCCCTCGCTGTTTCCACCCTTGTGCTATGGTCCCTGTGTGTCAGAGTAAAAGGCATTTAACACTTTTGGCGGCTGCGTGTCGGGCTCTTTCCTGCCATGAAGTGTGTGACTTTGGTGAGCCCGTGGGTCTTTGCTGAAGACTTTTGATTCCTAAAACATGAATTTGGAACAAGCGAACTCAAAGTGTCCCAGTTTATGGCGTTTTATACCTTGACATAGTAAGTTATAAACATGGTACATGAGAGTGTGCTACATAGTGACACTTGATGGAACTTGACTTAAAATATTGAAGATGTTTGTATTCATGCCCCCAGATAAACGCATGAGCTGCTAGAGCTGGATGCATGCTTATTCCTTGTAATAAATGTAAGTTATCATCATCATCATCGTCAGACCATGATAGGTATCTGTTGTTCTTTCTGGCCTATTTTCCACTGTCTTTTTTTTTTTTTAAATGTGTTTGCTGTATCTCAGTCCATACTAACGAGTTCTGATTAAAGGGCCTGTTATCCATTGGCTCTGAGTTTGTCAGCAGACCCAGGTCTGACCAATCCGCAAATACCACGCCTTCTGGAAGAATGATTGGTTCGGAGCTAGAGCAGGGATCCACGCTGGTCCAAAAAAAGTCAATCACAGGACTTCTGAATCTAAATAGGGCCTAAGGTTTTTTTCCTATGGAAAATTGAATGAATATGAAGCAATTTTTCTTCTTGCTGCCGATGGGGTCATGCAACCTTTAGAATATGTTCCCGACAGCGTGTTCTTGGTCACTTGTCTCCAGGGAAATAAATTATAGTTACATTCTGTTCACAGCATTATGTTCAGGCAAGCTGTGCTACGATTCCTTCCTTCCTGTGTCTCTTTACATCCCTTCATCCCCACTACCCTCTCCACGCCGTTCTGAAAGCCCAGCTCCTGCCCACAGTGGCCTAGAAATCCAAGCTGTGTCGATAATGCTGCGCGAGGATTGACACAGAAGAGTGCCTTGTGTGTCGAAAGGGAACTGTTTTGTGTCTGTTTTATGTTTGCAAGGCATGCCAAGCTAGAGACTAGTGTTTCAAGATCTAGAACCCATCTCTACCGTTGTTGCTTGTATGTTTTCCCTGAAGGAGACTACTAGGGAAATTTCCCTGCCCTGTAGAGGAAACGGTGACCATATAAGGTCTACCTGGCATTCTGTGCTTTGTCAACGCTACTGTCATTGCTCTTTCTCCCATGTGTGGTGAAGTCTGGCATTTGACAAGTTGTATTAAAATGACCGCAACTTTCAGTGACGTGTTTCATTTTTGGAAGTTTGTTTTGGCTTTGGTGTTTTTCACGCATCTGTTTATAACTACGCGTGTGTGTATACACAGTGTCCGGGAAAGCCACAATAGTTAGCTGCTCAGTGGTTGCTTGTCGCTCGCTCCTGATGCATCCTGGCGATTTTGTTGCCTTACTTTTACGATGAATGATTTTGTTGGTTATTATGTTCATTCTTTAATTGATAAAATGACAGGTGTGAGGAAGCTTCCTAAAGGGGTGTGTGCGTGTGCACGCACGCGCGCACGCATGCGAGTGGGCACACACACACGCGCGCGCGCACACACACACACACACACACACACACACGCATATACACACATACATGCCAGAGCCTGATCTTACTCTTTCCATTATTCTGCTCTGAAGCTTAATTAATTTAGGGATGTTATGTGGAGACACTGGGGTTAGGGTGTCAGGAAAGAGCAGTGTCGAGGTCACATTTCCACAGCTGTTTCACACTTCCTCCCAGGACTCTCGCGTCTTCCAGGGTGTCCCTGTTTATATCCCAGCCGCTCTGTTACCTTTCACTGGTGCCTTGGCTGCCCGTGCCCTGTCCCACAGGTCCTCATGAGCCAGCGTGTGAGGAGAGAGACATAGAAGGGGCGATGAGAACCCTAAATGGGGACATTGAACAAGTCTGTAATCTAAGGTGAGAAACAGGTGTGAAATAGTAGGAAAGCACTTCTTCTTATTTCCACGCTCCCTTCATTCGTATTTGCATGCATGATGGCTCTCCCTCCGTACCTGTACTCCAGGCATACGCTATCTCCTCACCTGGAATTTTGGAGGCAGATTTCCTTCAGATTCTGGCAACTGCAGTCAGAAGCCTGCTGTCCTTCTGCTTCTCGTTTTCTGGATGGCGTCATGTTTTCAGGATGCTTTCTCCCCTCCGTGGCAGTCTGCGTCTCGATGTCTGGAAGGTGAAGCACTGCCGACATTTCCTAGATACCTTTACGAGGATGGCTCCCCAGCTCATACTACGCTAGGGTTCAGAGCTTGGCCCCTACCAGGGAAGGTGCTTTACTGCTCAAGCCCATATCCTGTCCTTTGTGCTTTAGTTATCTTCTTTAATAGGGTCTCACGTATTTGTCAAGCCAGCTGGGGCTATGATACACGCCCTTCCACACCCATCCTGCTGACAGGGGAGGGGGGAATCTCAGCGTTTTCCCCAGGCTTGCCTCAAGCCATCCTCTTCAATATCTGCCTCTCTAATAACAGGTAAGATTACGGGTGTGAACTACAGGTTCTTACCACTGCATTCTCTGCCTCAGTTGCTCTATCTTTCAAAATACCACAGCTAGGCCTTGATGAACTCCTCCCCTACTGTAAAGACTTATGCCTTCTTTGAACCTGGAAGATGTCCTATTATTTCCTCATCTTGACCCAGGACTCGAACCCTTTGTGTATCCGCCTCGAGCTTCCCATTGATTTTTATGGTTTCCAGTTTTTTTTTCCTTTTCTGTTTTTATTCTCGACCCTCTCTTCCGCGTCACCAGTTTAGACTTTGGCAGTGTTCATCTGTGACTCACTCTGCTAGAGATTTTTATTTAGTAATAACCTCCTGCTTTCCAAGAGCATTTTCCTTGGCTTTCGACTGCTCATCTTTCACTGTTGCCTATCCCACTTCTTTTTTTTTTTGCCAGTCCTGGGCTTGAGCTCAGGGCCTGAGCACTGTCCTTGGGTTTTCTCAAGGCTAGAGCTCTACCACTTGAGCCTCAGCACCACTTCCAGCTTTTTTCTGTGTATGTGGTACCGAGGAACCGAACCCGGGTCTTCATGCATGCTAGGCAAGCACTTTAACCACTAGGCCAAACTCCTGGCCCCGCCTGTCCCACTTTTATGGAGGCAGGTGTTGTCTATTTTCTCTGCAGTGACTTTGGAATGATGTAAGCTTTCTCTCCTTCGATGAAACCGCCGTGTTCCCTCAGGTTGGAGTTGTATTTACCATCGTCCTCTTTAACACGGCATTCCTGATGCTTTTCGAGTCTGGGTTGGCCTTCCATGCTTACTAAGGAAGACCTCGGTTGATAACTCTGGATAGCTGGCGTTCCTGTGTTGTTCATTTGGCAGCCAGTTTGCACCAAAGCTCCCCCTGAGGTGCAGGAGGTGGAGAACTTCCTTTTGGAGTGTGTGGGAGACAGCCAGGTGAGCTCTAGCCCCCATGACAGATGAAGAGAAGACGCGCGGGGTTATGTTGGGCCTTGCTCTGTTTATCGCTGGCTGGGTGGCTTGCCAGGGAGGCCCTTTGCTTTATTTAGACATATCTGTGCTTGTCCTGAGTCGGCGTGCTCACCATCATTCCTTACCCCTGCTCTGCTCTGTGTCAGGGGAAGCTGACTCCACAGGCTGTTTCTGGGCCTCACCCAGGGTGGCTCTGGCTGGGTGGAACAAAGGCTGCAGACAAGGATGTGGGGAGGATGGTGGTTTTCCTCCTCCTCCTGCAGACCTCAAGGCCACTCCAGCTCCTCCACAGGCCCTGCAGCCAGGAGCTACCGCTGCATGTTCTAACCAAGAAGACTGTTTTTTCCTTTCCTCCAGCCACATTTCCATTAAAGATCGCTTCTCTCTGGAAGGGTAGAGCAGGTAATGCTTCCCTTCTCTAAAGACGGCTTTAAGTGCTTGGAGAAGTAACTCACGTTGGCACTGCCTTTTCTTTATAACGATGTCTGTAATACTCCAGAATAAATCTTTTCAACACAAGATGAGTGATGTAAAATGAAATGTTTCATCTTCCCCAAGCCCTGGGAAGTTTATTTTCCCATTACAAAACCCAACAATAACATCAAGTGTGCCAACTCCAGCCCTTTGGGGTTTGTTTCATTCTAACCAATAATTCTACTTGCAGCTTGATTTTAACTAAATTGACAGATTTGAGAGCAATTCCAACTTTCCTGGAAGATATCTGATCATCGAGCTGCGTTTACTACCTGTCTTTCTAGAAACCCTCCCTCCACCCATACACACCTTAGAATCTTGTCTGATGCAGAGAACTGAGGACAGCCTTTCCTTCCCTCCCCCCACCCCACCTCCAGTGATTTCTCTCCATCTTTTTCTTAAGGACAGATATCTTGGGGAAGAAAATGATAGCCCTGGGTGGTGCTCGGATTTTATGTTATTGCTTTATTTTGGGCAGTGCTAGGGTTCAAACTCTAGACTTCACTTAGTCTAGGCACCTCTTTAGTCTTCTGTGCCTTGAATTACAGAAATGAATCACTAGTGTGTAGCAAATAATTTTACTGTCTTTGTAATTATGGGTTTACCATGAAATTTAGCTTATATATATATATATATATTTCTTTTGCCAGTCCTGGGATTGAGCTCAGGGCCTGAGCACTGTCCTTAGATTTTTCTCAAGGCTAGAGCTCTACCACTTGAGCCATAGCACCATTTCTGGCTTTTTCCTTTGTACATGGTACCGAAGAATTGAACCCGGGTCTTCGTGCATGCTAGGCAAGCACCCTACCACTAGGCCAAACTCCTGGCCACAAATTTAGCTTTTATATAAAAAAATCCCGTGTTTTCCTTCTTGATAATTCATCCCAACAGATGTAACAAAGTGATATTTCTTTCTTGCTCAGGGCATTTGTGAATCTGAAGTTGCAGAATGGGATCTGACATGCAAAAAATACAGCTCATGCCAGGTGCAGAGTGAAAGGCCAAGGTTCAAAATAAACACCGACTTCACAGTACACGATATCAAGAGGACCACATAAAGAAATGTGTTCTTTAGTACAGGCTATAATGGAAGTTACAGTTTCACATACTTTGAAATGTTTAAAGGGCTCTATTTTAGAAATGGAGACGTATCCAAATATTTGTGCTTTTGCCATGTGCTAGCTGTACCTTAATTGAAGAAAATGTAAATAGAGGTGAAAACATGTCACATGATTAACACATCATAGTTGTCATTGCTGAATGTGGCTTGTGAAAATACAGCTACACAGAGCAAATAAAAGAGACCTGGGCCCGGGGCATTCCAGTTGCAGATGCAAAACACAGAGCACATATCAAAACACATTACACTCAAACAAGTGCCTCTCAACGTGTCATTGCCCAGAGGACGGCACTTCTTGAACATGGGAATAAACTTGACTAACATTTATTTATTTATTTTTTCTCCAAAATGCTTGGCCCTTGCCAGAGCGTACATCTGTTTATTCTAGAGTGGTTTCTGATCTGTTTCTCAGGCCTTCCAGAATTCCTCTGGGTTTGTGCACATGTGGCAAAACTGTCTGGTTTTTATTTTCTTTTCTTTTAAAGAAAAAGGATCCATTGAGAAGATGTCTATTTACATAGTAACTTGTGTTAAGGAAACCCGTAACAATTTTAGCTCCAGTTGGAGGGAGGACAAGAACAGATTGTCCCTTAGAAGATAGCTGGGCATGTGCCAGGTCTAGTGACCCACTGGAAACGTGGTCAGCACGACAGGTACCGGGGAAGGGGTGTAATACCAGCAAAGGTCAGTGGCATTGACGCCATTGACCAACGTGCAGGCCCTTGAACTCCACTCGCCTCTTTAATGGCTTTTGGTGCCATCAAAGAAAGATTTGCAATGGTTCACGAAAAACAAATTGTATGACTTAGGGATGGGAGAGGCAAAAAGAGAGAGTGAGAAAGAAAGATGGAGGGAGGATAATCTAGAAATGCATTGCAGCTGTCTCTGAAGCTGGACTATGAAATCCCAGTGGAGACTGTGGATCTGTGAGGACGGCAGGGAGAGAGAAGACAGAGCTTGGAGAGGTTTAAAAGCTAGACCACTGTGGGAGGAGGGGGTACAAGAACCAGCCCCAGGCACAAAGGCTAGTGTGCGGGGGGAAAAATAAGATCAAATAAATTATCCTAAGCACTGCACGCTGATCTGAGTCCATAGCACGTGTCACAGAAAGTTAACAAATAACAAAATTTGCCTTCATTAGTCTTGCAGAGGAGAGTAAAAAAGAATGACAGCAAAACGTAGCATGTAGCCATTAATTCCAGCTTAATAAGCCTAATGAAGTTTTAACAAGGGCTCTCCTATGCCTGTCCACAAAATCCCAATTACCCCTATTTAGTCTCCAGGAACAAAATCTTCAGATTTGTTGAATTCAATCAAATGAGTTTGCGAAGGCCAGAGCAGAAAGTGTTGTATGTGCGCACACACACACACACACACATACATACTCATGCACACGCACACAGGTGTACACACACACATGCACACACATGTGCGCACACGCACACACAAGGCACACACACGCAATGCACACACATGCACACATACATGCGCACACAATACACACGCACACACATGCACACATGCACACACATGCACACACATGCATGCGTGCACACGCACACACATGCTTGCACACACACGCACACATGCACACGCACACATGCACACACCCATGCACGCACATGCACACACGCACATGCGCTCACACACATGCCCACGCACACACACATGCACACACGCACGCACACACGCACACACATGCACACACACACAGACGCACGCACACGCACGTGCACACATACACGCACACATCCACAAGCACAGTCTCAAGAACAGGGTCAGAGGAGCACAGAGGTGTGCAGCTGGACACGTGCACGTGTGGGGGCCACTGTCACAGCCACGCCGTCACCGTCACAGGCTGTCCCACCATGGAGGTACAGTTCAGCAGGATCTCTTTACAGAGGGCTCTCCACAAATACTCTCAACATGGGGTCTCTGTCTGTCTGTCTGTCTGTCTGTCTCCCTCTGTTTTCACTCTGATTTTTTATTGCTATTTTAAAGGTGGCACACAAAGGGGTGACAGGTACCAAGTCAGGTAGAGAGTACTCTGTGTGTTTTAAAGGCGAGTCCCTACATCGGAGATTCTTTTTTACTTGCAGATAGAATTCAATGACTAAAGGGGAATAGAAAAGGAAGTGCTTTTCTCATCGTGTTTATGTTTCTAAGTGAAGTGTTGGCCTGGGTCGAGTCTGCTTGCTGCCACCTTGCAGATGTCTTCAGTGCCTTGCTGTTTCCACGTCTGCCCCCACCCTCCTGTCTCGGTGGGAGACGGAAGAAGAGTGGGTGCTTCGCAGTGCGAGACGAGGCGTGAATAATGGGGAGAGTGGGGGGGGGCAGCCAGACCCCTAGGCAAGAAAATCATTTATTAAACAATTAGCAATGCTGGTGCAAACTGGTAACCACACTCAAACATGTCAACAGAAATCAAACCACTTCCTCCTCTGCCTCCTCCTCCTCCTCCTCCTCCTCCTACTTCTTCTCTTATAAAAAAGTCCTTTTGAAAAATAAGATTCTTCATTTACATGTCCCTTCTTTCAGCCACAAATCAATAAGGCCTGAGTTCATGGAGTAAAAATGTTTAATATGCAGTAAATATTGTATGAGTTTATGTAGTATGAATATTTAATACAGACTGAAGATTAAATAAAATTTATTCATTCAATAAATATTTGTTGTGGGACTCCTTTGTATATATTTTCTAAGTATGTGAAGATGCAAAAGTCTATGTGTATTGATATGTACTGATATAATGTATTTCCATAAATGCAAGCACTGCCTTTTGCGCGAGGACAGAGTGCATTGTGACTGGCCTATATTGAAGTCTTCCTTTGAAGCCGTCTTCAGGTTTCTCCATTCCAGGGTTGGGCCTAGTTTCCTGTCAGGCAGCCTTGATTAGACCACTGCATCTCGGAACTGGCCCTAGGGCTCTGCCCCCGTCAGGCTGGCCAGGCTGCCTCTCCTGCCTCAGTGGAGGCCTCCGCTGCTTGGCTTTCTACCATGACTCTCCTTCCCCGCCCAGCCCCTGCCAACTCACAAAGATGGCTGCTTTTTCTCTTGGGAGTGCCCAGGAGACTCGAGCTCCCCAAATTGGTCTCTCCTCTGAGGAAACATTTCCTGGTGTCAGATGTCACATCTGTTGTGTAGTGTTGCTTCTGTAGGCAAATCTAGAGTGTACCCCACTCTCACAGAGACATTTGCCTTCCCCTCCGCTGCCCGGCTTCCTCCCATCACAGCACCTGTGTCCTCCGGTCTGTTTTGCACTGGTGATGTCAAGAAGGAATAAACATGGCGTCAAGTAACACCATGCTTTCCGGAAAATCCGGCGGGAGTGCCCACCACTGACAGGAGGAAAGGCAGAGGGAGAAGCCCAGTAACGGTTCCCCTCTGCAGAAGGAACTGACCTTCTCCACCAGCTGTGTGGGGCCTCGTTAGGCTGGAAACCCTGGAACTCCTCCAGGAAAGAGCAGGCAGGCCAGGGACTTGGGAACAGAACTCGGGGAGCTCAGCAAGCGCGAGCAAGCCTGGCAGGTGGGGCATCCTCGGGGAGTGCTTCTCCACAGCCAGGGAGACGCTCAGTGGGCCCAAGCGGGAGCCTCAGAACGAAGAAAGGCTGTGCCAGCTAACCATCTGCCGAAGGGTGAGAAACCAGAACACACCAGGAGCTCAAAAACCAAAGGGCATGAAGAAACAGCAGCCCCACTCATAAGTGGGTGAAGGAGCCAACCAGTCGAGTCTCAGAGGAGAAAGTGCAAATAAGTAAATACAGGGAGAAACCCGAAACATCCGTGACCATAAAGGAATGGCAGGGTTGTCAGCCGTCCAGCCTGCAAAGCATTCTCTGAGCCTGTGAGCCAGACCAGGGAGAAACCTTTCCGAAGTGATGAACAGTTAAAAATGGAGTTCTGGGGGGAGAGACTTCCTAAGCAGAACAGAGGGATGTGGAGGGCTAGAAGCCTGCCTCTTGCTATTTCACTAAAATGCTCCTTTCTCCAGTGCTCTCCTGGATTTTCAGCAAAATTGGATAGACATAAAGATAATTTTGTATATACAAACTCATAGAGGGCCTTCCTTCCTCCCTCCCTTTCTCCCTCCCTCCTATGTATCTATTGTACCTCTACTTATCTATCTATAATCTATCTTGATAAGAAGGTTAAGCCAAACTTGTATCCTTTTTTGGGGGTCAGGTTTACTATTTTAACTTTTTAATATGAATCCTTTAACCAGTAGAGGAAACTGACCACCGCCGGGAAAAATCTAACCCTGCATTTTCTTTCTTTCTCCCTCTAATTCTAATCCTCCATCTCTGCATCACATTACCATAGATTTTTACATTTAACATGCAATAAAGTGAGTTGGTAAGCATTAAATTGTAACAGCGATAAGCTTTTAATGTAGTTAAATATGGCAAAACAAATCAGTACTTGGTTTGTAATTGATTTTGATTCTGTTGTGTAGACAATCTCATTGGGTTATGTGTTCTTTATGGAAAAGAAAGCAAAAGCTAAATAAGCAAGCCAGCCTTCTTGTTTCATCCTCATCTCCTCCCCAGGCTCACTCCCGTGTGAACAGTAAACAGAATGAATTCTAAGGCACCGACGCTAGTGTATGTCATTTCCTTAAAAAGCTGTTTAGTTATCCTGAAATGTAGAAATAATTTGGAAAAAAAGAATCTAATTACAAAAGGAGAAGCCCTGGGAAACGTTTCGCCATCATTCCCATGGTGAGCCCTTTACTATACTTCCTGTGTGGATTGTTACCTGAAGTGCAGAAGTTTCCAGCTGCAATGGTTTAGGCCTTATTTCAAAATGATTGTGGCAACCTTTTGGCTCAGAAGTTTGGAGAGAACATAGTTTTTATTCTGAATGAAACGATATCCTCCCTCTCGGGAAAACCAAAAGTCTATTAGTGATTGTTACAGATATGATGGAGGGATGCGTATTAGGGTTCGTGTGAGGATTAGGATTAGGATTTGGGTTACATGTGGGGTTAGTGTTAGGTTTAGGGTTAGGGTTTGCATTGGGGTGAGGGTTATTGTTTTGGTTAGGGTTACGGTCACAATTTGAGTTGGGATTTGTGTTTGTATTTGGGTTGAAGTTATGGTTATGGATATGGTTTGGGTCTGGTTAGGTGCTAGGCTGCTGGTTTAGGGTAAGATAGTATCTCACTAAAGCAATTGTAAAATTGTGAAAATAGTAATTGCACTCCTATGCAAGCGAGTTAAAATTTTTATTTCACAATGTGTGCTCTTAGAAGACAACTGCAAGTGAGTGTAGAAGACGTAGGAAGAGAGAAAGGGTGAGAGAAGATGTGGTTTTAGCATCACAGCCTAGAGTTAGCCAGATCACTTTTTTCATATTTTTTAATTAAAGAATTTATTAACATTGATTTTTACATCATATCTCAAATGATGTATTTAACAAACAAGTATTCAAGAAGGGAATCTATATAAATCACTGGCACTTAGATTTTAGAACATAATTGAAATCAGGCTGAGGGTTTGTATGTCATAGATACGTATTAATCTATGTAATAAAACATTATGTCTATAGATTTTTATGTCTATATAGTTATGTGTATATCTCCGATAACATGTCGATAGCTTTGGGTATGCAGTTATTGAGTCCTCGCTCTTGTACTGTTTGGATCTAATAGCCACATATTGAGGATACCATGCACTTTTTGTTCCTTTGGTCTTGACTTCTCTCACTCAGCAGGATTCGCTCTAGATTCATCCACTTCCCTGCAAATGCCATTATTGTATCTTGTCTGTTGGCTAGGTAGAATCTCATTGTGTATATACATATATATATATATATCACATTTTCTGTATCCATTCATTTGCAGTAGGGCATCTGGATTGTTTCCATCGCCTTAGCCAGATCACTCTAGAGGGACAGGTGAGTTCTCTCAGGGACGGCCTGAGTCAAACCCCTGAACCATCCAACTGTTGCCTGAGGCTCAGTCCACAACCCCCACCCTCCACCCTGTGAGTGGGCAGGGGTTAAGAGGCTGCTCTGGAAGACACTACTCTTTATGGCCAGATGAGCGTCCAGAGCCAGGGGTGATGGATGCTTAGTACCCTAGACTCGGAGTAGCCAGAAAAGACGTCTGTTGGCCGGTAGTTGGGGTTGATGAGCAGGGGCGGGAGAGGGTTTAATGGCTTTACTGTAGTTTCAAGGCTGACCCACATGTTTAGTCAAATACATTTTATTCTGTTGAACTAGTGCCCGTTTATACGTCTCTATTTCCTGTATCCCATATTTTCTCCCAATATTTAACATTTCTCTATTTCCCATACTACTTGAGATGTTGTCTTACTGTGTTTGTCAGTGTTTCATGCCAGTTCTAAGCCCTTTTGAGAGACGGCTTCCTTTGGGAACAATCCCCTTCTGTGTCTGGGTATTCAGTTCAGCATAGAATATACTTGTTGATTCATTAAGCACCTATCACCGTCTAATTAAAAGTAAATTGAAACTCAGCCAAAGACATTCATCAGTTTACCAGAGAAAAGTTTCATTTGTTTTTGGAAACCATTTTTTTTTCTTCATCTGCACTGTCTGAGGACAGAGGATTGCTTAGAAAAGGAAGTTGGAATAAGCATGGAGCAGATCTTTTTCACAATGGGCTGGCTGTATTTACTGTGAAAATGAGCATACTCTGTGGCTTATCTACTTTTGTATCTTTATATAGCAAATAAATCATATAAGAGGACTGTGAACTCATAGCCGCATTGAATTTTTATGAAAACAAATATTCTATTTTTTGTTAAGACTTTGTTTATCTTTCCCTGCTGCACTTCACGTTCTTTCTCGAAAATGTAGCAAAAGCAGCCCATTCCCTAACGATCAGGGAAAGTTAGCAAAAATGACCTTTCCTTGGACAGATTTATTGGTTAATTTCCTGTCTCTGGAGGTATTTGGAAGCCCTGAAAATATCAAAGTGCAACTAAATCATCTGCATGGAAGTGAAAGGTGGAGGAGTCACGTGGCGCTCTGGTGGCTTCCAAATTCACAATATCAAAACGAACTCTGTCCACTGGGATTCTCTCTGAGACAAGTTCAGGAAAAGGCATGCGGGCATCCATCTGCTGCGAGAAGTCATGTTTTCCTCATCCCTTCCTTCTTGAATTCTTCATATAAAATCCTTTAGATATAAATAGGAGAAATAATTTCTTTAAAAAGTTAAGCCTGGTTTGCTGGCACACATGTAACCCTAGCTACACAGGAGGCTGAGATCTGAGGATAGAGGTTTAAAGCCAGTCCTGAACAGAAAGTCTGTGAGACTCTTATGGCAAATTAAGTACCAAAAAAAAGCCAGAAGTGGAATTGTAGCTCAAGTGACGGAGTGCTAGCTTTAAGCAGAAAAGCTAAAGGACAGCACACAGGACTTAGGTTCAATCCCAGGACTGGCACACAAAACATTTTTTACAAAACCATCTTTAAGTACTTGTACAACAAAGTTTCATTTCAACATGTCACTCGTCAGTACGATGCAGCTTGATCAATGCAATCCTTTCTCAGCATTGTCTCTGCTCTCCCTACCCGACCCATCTCAAGTTTTGTCAAAGAGATTCAAACTATAACTTTATGATGAGATGTTGTCCTCTGGAGGTTGACACCTACCTTTGTTGGTCAATTCCTGACATTCTAGCATTTCTGTACTTTATTGGTAGCTAGAAGAAGAAACAACCGTCAGGTTAATTCCTACGCAAAACAGATTTCAATATCCCTTTATCAATTATATGTCTCTCAGCCTGCAAGATCAGATAACCAAGAGCATTTACCGTATCTTTAGACATTTAGCTGAAGTAGCAGAAGTCTGAGATCCCAGGCTTGTTTTAGTATTTGAAGGTTGGCCAAACAGTCATTTCTAAGATAGTATTTGTTTTATTGAAATTAACCTAAGTTGTTCTTCAGCATTTTAACCTTTTTGTATAATAGGTTTTTAATGAGTTTAGCTATCATAGTAATGACCCATTTGAATGATAAACTTTCAAAGACACCAGACCTTTTGATTTTAAAATAATTTGCTACTCTGATTATGTTAAGTGGTGACATCAGAGTTTGACTCGGAGATTGCAAATATATATATATAATTGTGGGTTCAGATAAAAACTGGCCAAAGCTTAAGAGAAAATTTCTTCCATTAAGGGTGGAATGACAGCGGAACTGTACAAAGTAAGGTCTTGGTGGCATTTTCCGCTGGGGGTATGTTGTCTCTTCCTGGCCCCCCTCCTCTGTTAGGATACAGCGGCCGTAGCATGGTGGGGTCACATATTTTTTTTTTTGTCATCTGTATTTTACAATTGGAGTAGGGATTGTGGTACAGGCTGGGCTTCGAGTTGTCAGTTAATTTTTCTGCATTCATACCACGGGGGCCACTCTGCAAACCACCACAGTCCTTTGAGCCTATAGGCAATGGATGGCTGAGATGAACGGGACAAGGGACCAGGGCCTGGCCTTGAGCACCTCGCTGGGCTGTTGGGACAGAGCCCAGCCGCCGCCGCCGCCAGGCTCTGGGAGTCAGACACAAGTCCAGATCAGTTTAGAAACAGTGCTCACTGGATTGAAAATCGAGCTTTACCAGCACCCAGGTAAACATCTGCAGTCCGCAGTCTTGCACACGGAGCATCAGAACGATTTCCAATGTGGTGGGGGTTTTCTTTCGTAGGAGGGAGGGGTATCTGCAAAACAAGTGGAATTCCAGCTGTAGAAGGGAAAGGAAAACCACCAGCTAACCACGGGCTTACAACTTCAGGAATAGTGCCAGATTACGATCCCTTCCAGTTTTCCCACTCCCACCGTGAAGGTGAGCTCAGCGAGGGTTGATCTCAAACACGACCAAGGGGAGAATTACCAACCAGACGAGACTGTCCCTGCTTGCTGAGGTGCTGCCAGAGGGAAACCACTCCTGTGAGGTCGGTTTGTGTGTGGGAAGGCAGATCAACAGCGAGAACACTCGGTGAGACAAGCAAGGCAGCTGCCCACTGAGCCTGGAGGCCTTCCCGCACACCGCGTCTTCATTTTGTGAGGGTTCCGGTCCTGGGACATTGGCTGGGGCTGACTGCAGTAAGAGAGACATCCAGCATCTTTTCTTATCTGGAAACAAGGCTCAGCATAAACAAATTAAGGCCAGCATGCCACCTCAGACCCGTTTCTCACAGTCAGCAGGAAACACATTCTTCATAAGATTGCTATTTTTATTTATTTATTTATTTAAAAAATGTGGGGCTGCTTGTCGTATCATCATTAAAATAGTCACAGGATAAGGAAAAGTTGATGGATAACTTCCTCCAGTAAACGAATCTTTTTTTTTTCTAAGTCCCCGAAGAGTAGGGGGTCAGTAACATGCTCTGCTGCAGTCCGGACGTTCGTACTTCTGAGGAGAAACTCGGATGTAATGACTCTCCTTAGGAACATTTCCCTGCAAAGCACAGCAGAGGGAGAGGGAAGAGAAAATAGCTTTCCCCAGAGCTGAGGGATCAATATTTGTAGTATCGATATCAGTAGAAATGTGCCTTATCCCTGACCATGAAGTCAGAAGGAGATTTCACCAGGCAGTCTTCACACTGAGACTTCTTTGAGCGGGACAGGCCCTGGCTGTGGATCTGCCTGTCCACAGCTCTCACACGGCACATAGCCGCCAGGCTCCATTTTCCTGCAGTGAGTTCTGTGAAAACATTGTGTCTCCTTTCTGCTTTCTTGGCTCCGTTAGGGCCCTGCACAAAATGGGTATTCCACACCAGAAAGTGTGTGTGTGCGTGTGTGTGTGTGTGTATGTATTAGAGAAAGAGAAAGAGAGACAGAGTCAGAGACAGAGAGACAGAGAGAGACTGAGCGATCAGAGAGATGCACAGTGATTGCTTTATGAACTAGAGATAGTGCGATTGAGTTTTGGAGTTTTTGAGAGAGGACATTTCTGGAATAACACAGGGCTCATTCAAAATTGGCCTGAGTGTCTAGAAATCTGAGGTCCCTGTGACTGACGGCGGCCCAGTTGCAGACTGGAACGACGTGAGAGCGATCCAGTCACGTCTCCTGGATGTTGAGAAGTGGGAGATGGCGTCACGGGGAGACAGGGAGGGTTGGATTCACTGGTGTACTCCTGTGCTTGCTAAAGAGCCTGGGCGGGCTCTGCAAGGCTGCATACCGAGTGGATCTGAATGGCTCCTCTCCCACCCAGCTGCTCCCTCTCCATCGTGTCTCTTATTCAGGGGGTTTTGTTGTGATGGGGGAGAGAGAGAGAACATAAAGGAATACCAATACATGAACATAAACACTGAAATAGTTATCTGTCTGCTTTCCTTTCCAAAGACCAGAGATTTTGTGCTTTAGATTACATCGACTGAAAGTGTTGTGTTTGTCTGTTTGTTTGATGTTCTGGGGTTTAGTCCGTCTCAGGGATACCTCTACTTCTTTACAGTGTGGTAACTTACTTTGAATGACATTGGCACACAAGCTTCTGCCCTGCACTGATGGCAAAATCTAAGTGATGACGTGGCAATACTTTGAAAGTTCTCAGGGGTGACGTGATCCACTGGGGACTTGTCCTTGCCATGGGAACCTGTGTCTCAGCTGCCAGGGCCCGGGTCAGCCCTGGACCCCAGGCTGGTGACCGCCCTGTTTCTGCAATTCTGGCTCAGAGGACTAATAAGTGTGTAAGGCTGCCTCGGCCCCCCACACAGTGTGACGCCACACGAAAAGATCCCCTCCAGGTTCTTGGTCCCTGCTGTGGGATTCTGAGAGGAAATTAAAATGGGAAAATGGCTGATGATATTCTAAAGGGCCTTGGAAAGATTGGCAAGGAAAAAACTGGAATCGATTTTTGATGGGACCCTTTAGTTAAGCTATTATGTCTATAAGCTTCTTGATTGGGGCAGGGAGCGGGGCCCAGTTTGCTCTTATTGCACTCTGTAGACAACTCAACTAGGATTAATGACTTAAAAAAATAAAAACAACAGGAGGCTATGTGAGGCTATGTTTCATATCCATCAAATATAAAAAGTCAGTCTATGATTTTAAAGAATGACACTTTCTCAGGAGTCACTGGGTATAATTGCAGGATACTTATGAAACGTGCACAGATGCAGCCAGGTCCAAAAACTAATTAGTGGTGGTGTAAAAGCGCTGGACTCTCGCCTGTTAAATCTACTGCTCTGGTAACATGTTCTGCTGGCTCGTCGTAGACTTGGTTTCTTCCCCCTCTGCCTTCCCCACCCCCGCCCCTGAATATTGTAGAAAATTGTAGAAGCCATGGTTCACTATTCTGATTGTGAAAGACATGTAGATTCGGCTAGGTCCTGTATCGAGTTCCTGCTGTTCTCAGAACTCCTTCCTGCTTCCTCCCGTGAAAATGCTCTCTGTCATCTCCACATTCATCCATGCGGCTATCTGTGAAGCCAAGAGAAAAAAGAAATCATGAACTATACTAAACTACAGACACTGGTGGCTAAGGGGCTTGAAGTAAGGAGGGAGGAGGCAGCCACTGTAACCAAGGTGAAGGGAGGCTTTGGGGAAGGAAAGAATGGAAGCCAAGAAAGACACCAGAGTGAGCCTTCAACACACGCAGGGCCCGTCCCCGTGCTTCTGCTCCACCTGTGCTCCTGGAAACCTCTCTGAAAAGAACAGAAGAAGCAGAACTTGAGAATATCTCTTGAAGAGGACCGCCTGCCCACAGACTATTTCCCGGTTTGCTTGCTGATGCCTGAAATTCCTTATCAGGGAGCAAATTACACATAATTATGAACAAAAGGGTTACGATGCAAATGCTGATTGAGTTAACTTGTGCAAGACTCGTCAATAGTAAAGGGTAATTGGTTACCCAATTAAATTAGAGTTAATGATCATTTCTGGGACCTTATTGTTTTGGTGAGAGCCCTGATGAACATTTATGCCAGGCTTACTGGACACCTGACCCGAGCTCTTGTCACCTCCCTGCGCTTTGGTTACCTGACAGCTCCGTAGTTGCCATTTTCCAGGTTACGGAGGCAGATTTGGAGCAATGAAACTCACTCAAGTCACTAGAGAAAGCCATAGAGCTTCCTCCAGTCCTGTGCTTTTCCTTTGGACCAACCAAGCCTACTTGACTTTAAATGGCCAGAGGAAAGTCGAAATTGGTTTCATTTGTTTTCTCCTGGGAAGAAAGGCAGGAAGTCCTGTTTTCTGTGATTTATGGCTCTTATTTTCCTCCTTAAGATGCCTTTTTCCCCCCTCTTATTATTCTTCCTTAAAAAGAGCTTATTTGACCCAAAGGATTCATAAATAAAAACCAAGCCACAACAAACAGCATTTTGCATTGGTTTACCATCTACGCGATTTTCCTGCAAAGCGTGTCTTCTAGGTGGTCTCCGTTTGGGGCTCCTTCCTGCCTGGTATTAGGATGTCGACTGAGGACTTGAGCAGTGAGGTTACACCCTCAGCAGCTCACACCTCAGGGTGGGGTGGGTGGGTGGCGGGGGAGATCTTAGATCTCAGCTGCCAGGCTTCGTGAGGCCTGCGCAGCTTGTCTGTGCCTGGAGACGCCTCAGAGACACCCGGCGCCACGCTCACCACAAGGCTGCCGGGAGACAAACACTCTGCCACTGGCTCCATCTCACCCCGTGAGTGCGCCTGTAACTGTTCACACGTGGCACAACCACAGGGCTTCAGTATAGGCTGAGAGACCCAGCCTCAAAACACCAACTTTCCAGGCAGAATGGAGACCATGATGTGTACTTCAGGCTGGCACGCTGTTGTAAGCTTTCCTCTTCGCCCAGAGAGCTCAAATGAATCCACTGGACCACGGGCGACATGCGTGATGACAACAACAGCAGGCCTTGCCTCTGAGACCCTCACAAATGAAATTGCCCTGAAGTAAGATTCAGTCCAGGGCCTGAGTCAGACTGCCCAGAGCCCGGGAAGGAAAACAGCCGTGGAGAGGAAGAATCCTGATTTATTTCTTTAATTTTCTCATGCAGACGGAGCATTTGCGGTCAGATGGGGCCTTAATTGAATAACAGCATTCTGATGTGAAGTCTGTGTTTTTCTGGCCTCCGAGGGTGACAGCACAGCAGTGCAGACCCACACTGGAAAAGCTCCCCGGCCCAAGGAGACATTTGGGCTGCAGATCGTCCTGCCCTGTACTCAGGTGTAGACGGGTTTTTTTTTAATCCCATTTTCAACTCTGTCAGAATGATGCCACCCAATTTTCAGAGCCTTTTGCAGCCTCCCAGTTGCACAGACCCTCGAGAGGCGTTGACCCCAACACGATGCCGGATGCCACAGGCTCCCAGCATCGAAAGGCAGAGGGTCTCTGGCTTTCTAAAGGAGAGTCCTTCCTTCCTTCCTTCCTTCCTTCCTTCCTTCCTTCCTTCCTTCCTTCCTTCCTTCCTCCCTCCCTCCCTCCCTCCCCCCTCCCTCCCTCTCTCTCCCTGTCTCTTTCCCTCTCCCTGTCTCTTTCCCTCTCTCTCTCTCTCTCTCTCTCTCTCTCTCTCTCTCTCTCTCTCTCTCTCTCTCTCTCTCTCTCTCTCTCTTCTCGTCAATTATGGTGACTCACAGTACATAATTTGATGCTGCATTAGTTTGCATGCACTTGCTCTAGTGGGGGAATTTACCGAGATGGTGGTGTGGGAGGGAGCAGCTGGCGTCTGAGGTCAGGCAGAGAAGAGAGGCTGGAGGCTGGCACAGGCTAGGGAGTGCCCCGTCTCTGACTGGACGTTAGCCCGGCCCACTGCGACCTGAGCTATTTGTGTCTTTGTCTGACCTACTCTGTTCCCCTCTCCTCCATGGTAGATAGGGGACCCAGAACTTCATTTCCTTTTGCCAAAAAAGCAAACCTTTGCGGGTGTAATCTAGCACTTCCCTGAAACAGGGACTAGTTGCCAACTTTTCAAATAATCCCCATGTTTGCTTTGTGCTCTGGGACAGAGGCCTTTTTAATTGATTTGATGACCAACGTTTAAAGTACATTTAAATTGTTAGCTTGACTATAAAGCAAATCCTATGTGTTAGCTACCATTTTAAATTATTACCCATTTCTGAACAGGGCTTGGGGCTGGATGCTACTGGTAATTTTGAAGTTGTCCTTTGGGGAGGGATGAGAGAGACTTAGAGAGAAGAGAGACAGAGAGAGACACAGGCAGACGGTGAAGGATGAGGCAGAAGGAGGCCTTCTCAATAAAATGGCACTTTTGTTTTATGCGCAACCTTCATTTTAATCAATTTACCATTTCTGCTCTGCACTTTAAAATATTCTTTCTGTTTGATTCCCTGGGATACCGATTCAAATCCCAACCAATTTGTTGTATTGCACTTTTTTTTTTTACATCTTCACATAAACTTTGTTTATTCTTGCTTTCTCCACGTAACAGGGAGGTAGAAACATAAAACACTATTATTTCTGTCAGCTTCACTTTGCAAAAAAAAAGCCAACTTTGCACAAATGACTCATCTCAAAGCTTTAACTTGATACATAGTGAGCAGAGAGCAAAAAGGTAGGTTGAAGGTTTATAGCCTCTTGGCCATAACTTTGAAATACCATGGTGTAGAGGAATTTGGGGGCAAAAGTGTCAGACAACTCACATTAGAGTTATCTACTTATTAAAGTGTTCCACTATCTTTTCTGTTATTACTATTTAGAATTTTTATACCTTTCTTTTTATTCAAAAAAGGCTTAAGGAATTGCCTCATATGATAAAACTCACTTATTAGAATTCTTCCAGGCATTCAGGATATTCTGTTGGAGTTAAGTCATAAATAAGATGAATGTGTCTAGGGAAATTATCTTTTCTTGGATCATGCATTTTGACAATATTTTGTGAAAATAGCAATTTAAGTTAATAATAGCCATTAAATTTAATTTCTTATTCCATGTTTGAACTTTGGTTCCTTTCTGAAAGTTGTAACTAAAATTTACCAACCACCTCCCCACCCCCATCAAAAAGAGAGACACTCTTAAATATAATGTACTTGACATTAATTAGTTTGCATCCTTGGATACTGACCTGAAAACCATAAATTATGTTTTGGACTCAGGGAGCCACACTTAATGAATGAATGATTATTCAGAAAAAAAATATAGAATGGACCACACTGGGTAAAATTGGAAGAGCAGATTTTGAAGTTTTTCATCATGCATGTTTGAGATGGAAACAGTTAACTACTTTGCCTTGATGAGGACATATTCCATCCATGTACTGAACTTCCATACTCTACCCCATTATGAAAATAAAATCAAGGGGGAGGGGTGGGAAAAAGCTGCTTCCTGGCTGTGGTCAGAAATCTGTCTGGGAGGGAATGCAGCCACACAAGACTGTGGAAGTTCAGGGACGTTGAGTGTTTTCCTGAAGGCCCTGCTTCTGTGAGGTCGGCCACTTCTAGAAAGCTGGCTGGGGACAGTGGTCAAGAATCGGGGTGGAGGTCTCCTCAGGGAAGAAAGGAGAGCTTCCTTGAGCTCTCCAGATGTAGATGCCTGAGAAATAGCTGGGGCAGCAGCGACTGGAGCCCTCTACCCCCCCACACCCCTCCCCGTCAGCTTGGTGAAGTCTCAGATAATGGCAAGTGTCTTGATGACCAGGGAGTGTTTAGTTTTGCTTTTCTTCGACCAAATTCCTAACATAAATTGGTAAAGATGGTTAAATTTAAAATTGTGTGTATGTGCCAGAGGTTCTACAGAGCTACTACTACAGGAACATTTGAAAGCCAGTGAATATTCGCATGATAAAATTTTATTTCTTAGACCTATTTTCCTTTGGGAAAAGGTGTGCAGCCTTCACTTCAACCAATTTATGACATTTTCAAATATTCTTTCTGTTTGGTTTTCTGGGATACTAATTTGGGTCCCCCAAATCATCAGCGTGTTTTGATATAGGGTCTGGCCCTGAACTCACGCTTATCCTGCCCCAGTCTCCCAATCGCAGGCATAATACAGGTGTGAATCACCAAATACTTCTTCCTGGTGTTTTCTTTTTGTTAAAGTCATCTGCTTCCCTCCCTCCAAAAAGACCGTGTTATTGCCCTGGGAATCAATGCTTCTAGGCTCCAGTCTTGTCAGCACACAGGAGCTGTGGCTTATGTAAGAAAAATAAATATTGTCTTCTCATATAAATGTCAAAATGACTTGTCCCTTTCAATTTATGTGCTGGTTCCTTCTACATATTTTATGAGAGATTAATCTTTGTACTACATGGTGCATTAATATTTAATTTTTTATGTCATTGCAGTGGCATTTGGGGACGAGAAAATATATGTGTATTTACATTTTTGTGGAACCCATTGAAACTATCAGAAAGGGGGTGGCAGTTTAGTAGTAGTTGCTTCTTGCCTGGTCCTCGCATGGTATGTTTTCACCTTTCCCCATTTGCTTGTAGATTTTCTTGTGTCCAGTGTTAGCTTTTGTTGATTCACTCTCAGTTATCCTTGGAGAAGATGTACAGTGATGATCAGTCAAGTGGTTCTAAATCCCTCAAGCAGCAAGGTACTCTATGTGACCAGAAGAAAACAGTACATCGCTGATACACCCAATAAATCACCTCTTTAAAAAATGTAGATGAATAAGCCCATCTTCCAAAATCCCCCAAACATAATTGTCTTAAAAATAATACACAACATATATGTGAAGTACAACTTGCTTGCCAACTGAAAGCCTTGTGAGAAAGCGCGTCATAAAGGTGACCCTGCCGCATGCGTAAGGCCAGGATAATGTGATGAAAATAACAAAGTTCTTGTTGAATTATTCCCCAAGAGGAAGCACAAAGCCACGTTATCCTACCTCAAGACCTTCACTTGATTTAACAGAGCAATAAACCTGGTCATCTTGCAAGGTTAATATGTTTTTCTGAAAGTTTATAGACACTAATCACTGATGTAAACCCTTGTGGTATTTTTTGCCATAATGTGAAATTTTTTAATATAGTTTTCTTGATGCTCCAGCTTTCTAACCCATCCCTAAAGCCATCCTGTGTCTTCAGCACCCTCACATTCCTCTTAAACATACATAATAATAGTTCTTACCTTTTGATGTTGTTATGAAGGTAACATGAATTAAAAGTGTCCAGCCGAGTGCCTGGAGCGTGGTAAAAACAAAAATGCTAGGTGTTCTTATTAATACCCAAGTGACACCTGAATGGTCGGAGGGTGTGCATATATAATTGAAGAACCTTCTCATCTCAAATTTGTGTTCAGGGGCCCGTCATCTTCATTCTAACCCGAAGATACACAACTATTTACATAGCGTTTGCTTTCGTTTCGGTTTCCAGGAAAGACTTTGAAATCGGAACCATCTGTTCCCAGTCTTGTCATTTCTGTGTACTGGTTCTGTGACCCAGCTTTGTGCTGCTAAGGGAAGGACGGCTCTCGGCGGGGCCTTACCCTGGAGAAGGAAGTCTCCCACTGTAGGTGTGCAGCGGCGGGTCCTTCCCTTGCTGTTCCCTGTTCCTTGTTCTCAGAAGCACCCCATCCAAGGTGTTGATGACTTTGATAAGAGCAGAGCTAATTTTAGCTCAGGGCAACAGCCTCACGGCAAATTCATTCTCGGTCTGCCATCCAGTAGTGAAGGATCCACGATTCGGACTTTTCAGTTAGTTCAGGGAGATGAAGCACAGTGATTTTAGAATGAAACTGCGGTCTGTTTTTGTTGTTTATTTATTTTTACTAAATTCCTTGTCTGATTCGCCTGTAATCTGAATTGTTTTCATATAACAAAATAATAATAATAATGTACAACCTTTATTGATACTTTACTGGGGATGTACACAATGGGCCTTAGATTTATCCAGGTTAGATTTCACAGGGGGGGAGGGAGAGGAGAGAGAGAGAAGGACGGTGCCATAAGTGTCCACCCCTTAGGAGTGAGGACAGTGGACAGCTCCAGTGGTAGGGAGGGAGCCGTAGTGCTTCCTGACTCAGATGGCGCCAGGCAGGCTCCTTGGAGGGGAGGACGGTGGCAGTTCTACAGAATCCAGCAGGCTTGTGAACTCGTGCTGGTCTTGCACAGGACTGGCTTCCCCTGGGCGGCCTTCACTGGAGGGGAGGGCAGATGCCCCCACCCTGGCCCTCCAGGTCTGCCACGGGAGCCCCGCAGCTTCCCGTGTGCATGCTGCTGGCTGCGCTTGGACTCTTCTCTGGAAAGTGGCCACTTGTAATTCCTTCTGAGCAAACTCTCGGCTCTTTGAAGATGCACAGGAGACAGTTCAGCAATAAGCCTGAGCTCGGGAATGCCGAGCGCCCCATTAGGAGATGATTTCAAGCCGCATGGTGTCTCCTAATGGTCGCCCGAAGGACCCACGTGGAGCTCTGGTTGGCTCTTAGGGTAGGGAGGAACGGAGGTATCCCCACCAGCTGCCTCAGAACAACCAGCAGGGCTGGGCGCTGATGCGGGCATTCAACGTTCTGCCTACAGCATTTAAACATCCGTGGAAAATGCCGCCTGACGGAACAAGCAAAGCCCAGCCAAGAAGCCCTTCCCTGACTGGCATCACAGGTTTTGCCACAAGCAAGTTCCAGGATGGAGGAAATTTTCACGTTCAAGAGAATGCTGTTTATGTGCTTACAAGAAAAAAAAATCGAGCTGCTCGAGCTGTGTGCATGGCCCGCTCGACCTTCCAGCCACTGGGGCGGGGTGGGGGCAGAGATGGGAGAGGATCTCCGGTTGAGGCCTGCCAAGGCCGTTCAAGCCCGGCAAACCCCATGGGAGGTGGAGCAGAGGTGAGCTTCACCCCACCCCCTTGGGATAAATGGATGCCACGTTCTCTCAGATTGTGGATTCTTTGTTATTCCACACAAGTTCCAGTCAGTGTGGGGCAGGGGAAGAGTCAGAGGTGTGGACACAGATGCACACCTTCTTTTCCTGTGGTTTTATCAACACTCTTTGCAAGGTGTAGGTGTGTGTGTGCGTGTGGGCACGCGTCTGTGCTGGTGGGGCGATGTTGAAACAAAATGGCCTTGGAAGAGGAAGAAACCCCAATCTAGCTACGGGTCATATTTCCCAAGTGTTTTCTACCTTTACAATTGCCTCCACAGCACTTTCTCAAATTGAGGAAGAATATACATAAGTGAGGGCTGTGAAGGCAAGAGCACAATATGTTTGGGGACAAATAAACATTAAAAATGGCTTCCCCAGACACCATCCTTGCAGCTCCTAATACTTTGATGGAAGAGGAAATGCTCTTGTCACTTTATTATATGTTGTTTGGAGCCTGAGTTATATCTTATCCAGGATGGAAAACCCTGTTTCTGCCCTCAGGGTATACAATTTAAATCAGAGCGGCACATTACATGTGTCTGACAGTACACACTGTCTGGTTTCTTTATGCTGATTTAGAAGTTTGCAAACAACCTCATCACCCGATGTAAAGACAGCGAGTGAAATGGGAAGCAGTGACAGAGTTTCAGGTCTTTATTTCAAAAGGATAGCTCTCCATTTTCAATTCTTCATAAAAGAAGCCAATTGCTTGCTCTGTAATAGTTCTAAGAATTACAAGATGCTGAGTTCAGTGATGTGCAGAGAATAGTTTAGATGGAGGTTAACAAAAGTCCCTCTTCAGATTCAACTGTGCACATATGTTAGAGGAGAAAAGAGCCAAGATGCAATAAAATCTACTAATTAGCTGTACCGCCAATTTGAATTAGTAATAAGTTCTGAATCACACATAGTGATAAGCAAAGGTGGCTTTATTGCTTTACAAAGAAGTGAAATAACTTTGGCGGTGGGAAAGCTATTTCCAAACATGAGTTCAATATGAGTAGTTTTAATTTTACTAAATGGAAAATTTATAACACACATCACTGACCCCCTGACCCTTCCCAGACTGGCTGAGAACTTAGAATTACAAACCATCAGCACACCTGCATTGCTGCCATGGGCTATCCAGGACGGAGAATTCCAGGGACTATTACAGGATTACTGCTGTCTCCAAGAACTTACGTTAGACTGGGAAGTACTTGAAGGAAATAATTATCTAAGCATAGACGTTTGTAATTCCATTTTGTGGGACCTGCAAGAAGTCAGATGCAATGAATGACAGAAGGCTTCAGCAGACACGCCACCTGGAAGTGGGGGGGGGCGTTGCTTGAATTCGTGAGGACAAGTAGGTGTGCATTTAATATTCCTCTTATATTTTATTTATTTGTTATTAATTTTGTTGTCTCAGCCGGGCAAATTTTACTTCTGCAGAAGTATCGGGCCATCAGCGTGAAATCTGGCCAGCAAGGGTGCAGTGCAGGCAGGCGGGGCTTCTATTTATACTTCAGGCAGCAGCCCCGCCCTTCTGCTCTGATTGGCTGAGCTCAACCTCGTAATCTGCTCACGACTGGCTAGTTTGAGTAGGGGAAAAATCACAGAAGGGTTTTTTGAAATAGGATTAACAGTACCAGAGTGTATTCTCAATATAGACCCATGCCTTCTGCTATTTCTTGAACAATCTGAAGTTATCTTCAGTCCATCTTGGAAAGAAGCCCATTTAATACAAAACCTTACATTTCAAAGACTCCTTCCTTACCCCAGAGGCTTTTCTCTTTTCCTTAACTGCTGCCAACACGCCAGGCCAGGGAAAGCACGGTCTTCATTAATATTGGCATCTGAGTTCTAGAGGGTGTACCTGAAACTCCGGGAGGTCATGGGGTTTTTCAGATAGTCACCTTCTATCTTTGATAAACAGGGGCAAAGGTGTAATGCTGTCATCACTGACAGCCAATTTCCAGGGAAAGTGGTGGGTGGAGTCCCCCGGGGTCCTGTCTGAGCTCTAATACAGGGGAGCTTTGATGGGAGTGAGCTTGAACTCTCTGCTCTTTCTTGGCTGGGAAAGTCATTTCTATCTCTGTAAATAAATCGGGGTTGACAGTGAGTGACCAGCACCGAGGATGATGCAGAAATGTATTTTTAAAAATATATATTGCAGTGAAGTCAGCTACCTAGCCATTTTAGAAGACGATTTTCAATCACATGTAGGAAGGCCCCTAAATTAGAGAAAATACGCTCCTCGAGGACTTTCCGTGGGGTTCAGACAAGTTGCAGCAGATGAAAGAACTTTTTTTTGTTAACTTAAGTAGTTTTATAAAAACAATTTTAATTCAACAGGCTGACTTATGAGTAGCCAGTGCCACCCCTTTCCTTAGGAGAGAATTCAAATCAGTAGAGACATTTAGGTCGTCTGCTCACAAATTTCTACCTCCTCCCATCCTCGGTTTGGAGGGCTGTGTGGTAACACTAGCCCTCGTAACCCATGATGCCAAAATAGAGTTCGGCAGTTTTCAGTAGTTGACTTTGAAGTCAACATGAAAAAGTAAGGTAATGTAGCTGGTTCTTGGCTGTGTAATTTAGAATATATTCTCTTAAAACAAACAAACAAAAAACAAAACTACCGAGAGTTTAGTTCAGGGTATACATGAAAGGACAAGGAAAGGTAACACTTCAGGAAAGAGTCTACCAGTGGACGCGCTTACAAAAGGACATGCGGTGTGGCCGTCCGGGACGCTAACCTCTGGGTCACACAGCTCAGTGCAGTGAGCTTCTCACACACTCTGAACTTCCGCTCTCCGCTGAGCCCAGGGAAGGGAGACAGCACGCTCTGGGGGTATTTGGCTTTTCAACTTGGCCTGGAAGCAAAGGAAATTCTCATGGTGTCCTGGGACTCCTCTCCTGACACCCACACCCGGATTTTACCCGGGACCTACCAACACGTGCAGATCAACCCAGGGTCGGCCCCGGCTCGAAAAGAGTCTTCAGGCCCACGCTGTCGGCCGTCCACGCCGTCCCTGGCCATTCCTTTCCTCCCCGGGACCCCGGGTGCCGGTCTCTACCTGTGGGCAGCTTCCATTCGCAGCCCACTGCTCTGATGGCCACGCGTGGCTCAGGCGCGTGAAAGGACTTGGGCTTCCTCTTTCCTCTCCTCTGGCTGCCCTTCCCCTTTGTGAAGTCTGCTTGCTATGCCACAGAACTCTGCCTTGGCTTCAGGTGGAGAGCACCGGCCCCCAAGCAAACACAAGTGTGGGTTTATTTTTCTGGTTTCCCTGTTGAGTGCAAACATCTTGAGGACACCCTTGTGTCATAAATTCCACAGTGATGGCATTCTGATGTTCAGATACCGAGGGCCGATGGCACCTGGCTTCAGAGGGCAAATACCTGCACTGATAGATCGTAAAAGACAAGGTCTCCCACTCAGTGGTTCCAAGTTCAGGTTTTATTATTTCATTCCTTCACTCGCTCTGCTAGGGTAATTTCTTGGTAAGCCCAGCAGAGAAATGCAAACAGGCTTCTCATCACTGTGTATTCAGACAGAACATTCTAGCACAGTCATGATGGATGTCTATTTTCCCACCCATCTGTGAGTGTGTGTGTGTGTGTGTGTGTGTGTGTGTGTAGATTGTACTTCAAGTTTTTCAAACTCCAGCTGATGAGAAAGAGCAAAGAAAAGAGGAACAGGGTGGCAAATCTCTTGTGGTGAAGCCTCTGGAAAAATGAACAGGGAGATGATTTAAAGAAAAGATGGGCATATATATAGTGGAGTCAGTTTTATGGAATATGATGATTAATTTGAGGGAAATAGCAGCCAGATGGGTCTGGCTCAGTGCTAGAGCTGAATGAACACAAGAAGGGGTGTTCTACTAACTTCCTTTCCTGAGTTTAGAAGAGGGCTGTTAAGACTAGCTTGATTAGCAACCGAAGAACAGAAGAAGAAGAGGAAGAAACAAAACATAGCATGGCAGATCTCTTTGTTTACAAATGATGCTGGGAAAGGGGAATGGCAGATAAGAACAGAAGACAAACAGGACCAGGCACACAGCTTGGTGGAGTTAACTCACTTAATCTTCATTTCCATTTCCACGTCACTCCCCTCCTTGCTGGGGTGCCTTTGCTCTTGGAGAATGCTTAAATGTCACTTACAACTTTACCCTTCTTCCCTGCTCCTTGAGTGAGCCGGTTCAAAACCACTGTTGGCAGGCGATGGATCTGACCAAGGCTGCTCGGGTTCCTCTGAGGGAGGAGAACGGGGCAGGCCGTGTGAGGAAGGTTTGGTCAGTGCTCAACTTCCTGTGCAGATCACAGCTCCGGTCTAGTGCCAGCGCCCAACATTTCAGACAGTGCTGTAACTGGATTTTAATAAGTCAACTGGAAAGTTTCAGGAGTTTTCACCGAAATATTTTACGTGAATGTGGGCTCGGGCGTGGAGTAATGCAGACATTGGTTGAGTCTGCACAAACCCACACCAAACTAACATGGGAATAACTTGAGCAAAACAGACAAATCCCAAACTATAGAACAAGAAAGTCAAGTTCTGATTTTGTTTTTGTTGTGTTTGTTGTAGGGCTTGATCTCAGGGCCTGGGCACTCACTCTGAGCCTCTTTGTGCTCCAGGCTAGCGCTTAAGCCACAGTGCCACTTCTGGGTTTTGAGTGCTTTATTGGAGATAAGAATTTCATGGGGACTTTTTTCCCTTTGGGCTGGCTTTGAACTGAGATCTTCAGAGCTCAGCCTCCTAGGGTTATAGGTTGAGCTGCCCGTGCTGGCTTTACTCTGCTCTTTATCTCCATATTGAGGTTCTAAATCACTCAAGCTGTGGCTCTAATGCAATAACACACACAATGCTGCATCCGGCGTGAGCCAGCCCCACTATCCCAAGCCATAGCATCGTATTTATAAACTCATTTTTAAATGTCAGCCATAGTAATTTTCACTAACTTTTTGCTCAGACTGAAATAGTGAGATGGAGTGATTCACTTTTAAACTCACTTCCTTTAAATGAGTGTTACATTTCAAGTCATTATCAAGTAATAGAAATTGTCTTGGGTTACTTGACAATCACATGTCAATAATCCATGTGTGCTTATTGAGTTTGGCCATTCAGAAATAAATGTGAGAAAATGTGAGAAATTACAATCTCCCTGATTGTAATTAAGAAGTGATCGCTGACATACAAATGTATTTTAGGAAACCAGTGCGGGAGGGTGAATCTGAAGAATTCTCAAAGGCAGCACTGAGAAGATTTTCACATAACCCCTGCTCCCAATTTCTGGTATTAATAAATGTAAAATCTTTCAGAAAGTCAAATAGAATTCATATGCAGCTATCCATTTCAGCAATTATTAGTTGTAAGAGCTGTTGGTAAACAAACAAACAAAATATCCTAAGTGTTATTAATCCTTAAAATGGGGTCAGAGGTAAATGCAGCCACAGATCAAATGTGATGAAAATAAACACAATTTAAGTAAAAATCCCAATGGAAAATAAATTTCAGGCTCCAATCTTTACCCCTTAGTTTTTGTTGACGGCTGCAATAAACCACCAGCTGTTTCTGAGTGTATCTTGCCAGATACATCTGAGACACAATCCCAGCTTACCTTCCGACAACTTCCACAGGCTGTACCTCGTGCACGCACGTGTATGTGCTTATACTGGGACCTGAACTCAGGGCCTGGGCACATTATTTGCTCAAGGCTAGTGTTCTATCCCTTGAAGCACAGCTCCACTTCCAGATTTTTTTTTTGCCAGTCCTGGGCTGGAGTTCAAGGCCCGAGCACTGTCCTTGGACTTTTCTCAAGTCTAGTGCTCTACCACTTGAGCCTCAGCACCACTTCTGGCTTTTTCTAAGTATGTGGTACCGAGGAATCGAACCCGGGTCTTTGAGCATGGTAGGCAAGCACTCCACCACCAGGCCACACTCCCAGCCCAGTTCCAGATTTTTTTTTTGCTAGTTTACTGGAGATCAGAGTCTCACAGACCACGCTGCCTGGCTGACTCTGAACTTGATCTTCAAGATCTCAGGTTCCTGCATAGTTAGACTTACAAAGTGGGGAGCCGGTGCGCCCAGCAGAGACCACTCTTTATACTCTCTTTTCATAATGCTAGCCTCTGGAGGAAAATGGAGAGAGAGAGAAAGAGGGAGAGAGGGGGGGGGAAGGTCTACCTGTCAGATCCATCACAAATATTGAAAACTCCTGGTGATTTTCTCAGGGCAAAAGCCACCAAGCATTCCATAAGGCAAGTACATCGAGTAAGCAGACTTGAACGTGACAGTTATTTCCAAGAAAGAGGATGTTCTTTTCCAGAAATAGCCTAATCATTGGTGCAAAAAATACTTTCAGATGAGGAAGAACAGGATGTTAAGTGCACAGAAATTGCTCCCATTTCATGTTCTGCAATCTCACCCTTCATTAGATAATTGATCCTCAACCCCAACTTATTCCTGCACTTCATTTTCCTTGTATTACAACCTTTATCCTTTTCTTTTCCTTGTTTGCCCAGAACTCCACAGCCCCTTAAGAGTATTTTCATATCCTTTTCTACATTTTATTTCAAATAAAGCATAAACCTTCAAGGAAAATCCACGAGGGGGCACAAGGCAGGTAATCAAAATGTTGTTGTATCACTGCCTGAGTAATGCCTGCTTCCCTCTGCAACTGCCAAGGGCCAGACGGCCCACCCACTGCCCTGTGGATATGAGAATTAATCCCCCCGTCCCACTCGAGGTTGAAAAAATGTGTGTGTGTGTGTGCCAGTGAGGCAGTATCTGGCTAATAATACATTCCACTAAGAGAAATTTCCCTACTTACTTACGACCTGGCAAATTCTCTCTCTCTCTCTCTCTCTCTCTCTCTCTCTCTCTCTCTCTCTCTCTCTCTCTCTCTCTCTCTCCCTCCCCCACTTCTCTGCCTCTCTCTACATCCATCTATCCATCGATCTCCTTTACATTTGTAGGTATCTTTCATCTCCATGGAGTAAACCGTCAGGAACTATATACATGTATCCTTAGGTCAGGATGAGCTCATATTCCAGGACGGGCTGTTACAGTTGCCAGCATGACTGATTCCTTTCAACCTAAGTGTCAGCAGAAGGCAAGTTCGGGGACTTAGAAACCCTAGGGGCCGGCGCGGCCTCTCCGTGCTTCACCGCTGTGATGGCCTGTGCCTGCGCGGGGCTTTGCCTCGGATCCCGGGCTTGCTCCACCGGCCCCTTCTTCATGGCAGCCTTAGGATCTTGATGCTCTTTATGCCCAGGCCAGCCTCAAATGACGAATTTCCTGAGCTCAGCCTCTCCAGGAGCCAGGATTACAGATGTGAGCCACTGTGAAGAACCCACAGAGCTGTACCGGTCGTAGCCACAGATAACAGCAACAGACAAGAGGAGATCCCTCACGGGAGGAGCCCGTCCAGCTCCTGTTAGTTTGCAAAGTAGTAATCTCTAGAATCTATGACGGCCTGGGACTAGATCTTTTAATCCTGTGTAGTTCCTGCTACCCTCAAAGCATTCCTGAAGTTACCATTGTTTCATGCGGGTCTCCGTCTAACGTAAAAATATACACATGCCATCCTAATGACCACGAGAGGAGGAAAATAGCCTTCACTGGCCCTTCGGCCAGATCACCAGAATGTAAAGACCAACAGTCCAGCGACGTCTACATGAGGGCCAAAGGGGAGCCGAAATGGGTGCTGCTCTAATATGCTTGGTACTAAGCTGCTCTAATATGCTTGGTACTAAGCTGCATCGGCCACAAGTGAGAGGGGATGCTAGATAAGATGCTTGTTAATTATGAAAATGCGTGTAAACACGGCAGTTTCTTCCTCGGTTCCCCATTGCTGACCCCCAAAATATGGCTGGAAACTATTCTCCGCAGGCTCTGGCGAGAGTAATAAGATGAAACATTTTCCTCTTTGTTTTCTTTGGAGACTTAACCTTTCTGTTCTCTGTGCACACAGAGGAATAAATGTCACATTGCCAGAATTATTCCAAAGATTTATATTATACTTCATACTTCAAATAAAAACATCTCCCTTTAGGCCAGTTTGAATGAGGTTAGTTTTGTTTTGTTTTCCCGGTGAACATAAAAAAAAATCTAAACTAAACCTAAGGTCAAAGTTACTTTCCTGAAGAATTTGTGTCATAAAAATGCTTCTTTTCTGTAAATCTTATGGAAATCTCAATAGGCCCTCTTCCCCAAATGAATAAAATGACCTTAAATCTCATATAGAACAGTGAAGTTATCCAAAGCCAGAGGTTTGCAAAACAAAACAAAACAAAACAAACATCAAGAATCGAAAAGCTTCTCTTTATAGACCCAGAACAAATTATTGACTGTAATGGTTGAGCCTGCCATGGCCCAGAAGGTCTGGGAGTAGATCTAAGCACAGACTCACACTGACACGTGAACGGGCGCTGTGTGAGGAGAAGGGACAGGACAGAGCCAGGAAGAGGCCATAGATGCCACCTTGTCAGAACTCAGGTGACATTGCCCTTCTGCTTTATGTCATTGCTAAAATCACCCCGCAGACAGGTCCAAACATGCCATCAGAAGAAGTAAATTTTAACTGAGACTTGTATCCACAAGTTACTAAGCAGATACAGAAATAAATGGTTTTACATATATATGTATGTAAATACACACACATATATAGAAGGGGTGTGTGTGTGTGTGTGTGTGTGTGTGTCCTTAAGGAAAAAGTCACCAAATAGAGCTTGAGGTGAGTTTCTGGTCTCCTGGTACCTCAGGAGTCGGACGTCATCCCTGTCTGACTGTTTCGTTTGGAGGGGGATCTGAGGACGACCCTTCGGGGTGGAAGGACCATTCGTGAACAGGCCCGTCTCTCAGACGGGGATGAAGGAACAGTTCCTCTCATGCTGGGGCCTAGTTTTGTCTATATGTGCACATCGGTGGCATATGGTGGACAGACAGATGCGTGTCCTAAAGGTCATGTCCCCTTGACCGTTGCTTCCCAGAGAACGTAGTGAACGTGGCTTTCTGTACCTCCAGTGAAACAGCAGATGCAAGACTCCCAGGACAGAATCTGAATGGGGTCGTGAGGACCCCGCCCCTCACTGCAGCAACATTCTAGGGTTTGGTTGTGATTTTGTTTTTTTTGGTCCATAGACCCGGCTGTCGTGGAGCTTTCCAATCCTTCAGTCTGGGATTCTCTGTCTGGGATTACAGGCCGGCACCATCATTTCTCAATGGTTTTGCATTTTATTTTTAAATCACCCCAAATGGTGGCGACCCTTGGTAACCTGTGTGACTTTTGGTTATACTCGTATGGCTTTGATGTCACATTTTATGTTGAAGACCGGTCCTGGCTCATAAAACTGTTGTGTAATACGGAAAGAATGAACACGATGCTTCCACAAGTGGCCTCATTTTCCATAACTCACTTGATTCTTCTGGGCTCTTTTTGGAAGGCATATTCCCGAGGTGACAATCTCTGTCCATTGTGAAATCTCAGGGGAAAGGCCATCACGTTGGACAATGAACTTAAGTAGTGTGAAACCATTTCATCAAGGCTTTTTTTTTTTGTCTTCTAAAACCGTACAGGAGGAAAAAATCCAAAGAGGCAAATAACCTTTATCAGGCTTCCCCAAAAACAGTGCCACTGAAATATGCTTCTTTGTTTCAGAACTCTCTAGTCTTATGAGAGCGTCTCTGCTTGTGATCACAGAAACTGCCAAAAACCCGAGTCCCATGTGTGTTAGCGTGAAAGTCGTGTAATGGAAGGCCAGCAGAGATCGTCGCTGGGTATGACACGCACAACCCCAGAATTTGAACCGTCAGGAAGCGAGGCAGACGGGTTGTGGAAGAAAACGTAATTACACATATCACCCAAGACAAAGACTGGGGGAGATACATACATCATGTGTGAGTGGGTGGTTGTGCTGGGGTCTTGCTAAGGGTCTGCTCAGGGCTGGCCTTGACTTCAATTCCCCAGTCTCTGCCTTCCGAGCAGCTGGGGTGACAAGAAGGTACCACCCCACCCAGAGCCCAGGAAAGTTTTTTTTTATGAAGGAACGGGGAAGGGCGTCAGATGAGAGAGTGGTTTTCAAAATGATGGCACGGTTTCCTTTCCTGAGAGAGGAGGTTTGGGAGCGCCGATCAAAACCCTCTGCTTTCTGGCCTACGTGTGTCTTGTGAGTATTCACTTTAAGTTCCTCAATAGATGTCAGCGGTTAAGAACGATCCTACCTGAAAGCATTAGTCAGATTAAAACGCAGCAACGTAAGCCAGTGAAGGAGGACTGAAAGGAGAAAAGTCAGGGCCCCGCTCTTGCTGAAGGACTTGCCAAGCGGGAGAAGGTCCAGGGCCGAGATACAAGCAACACTTCGCTTCTAGAACTCTGGGCACTCGGATCCCATTAAAAATAGTAAGTGGACCCCGGCGTTGGAGGCTTGTGCCTGTAATCCTAGCTGGGATCTGAGGGCTGAAAATCCACGAGATTCTGATCTCAGAAAAAGCCAGACGTGGCAGTGGCTGAGAGGCACGGTGAGTTCCCGGAGGTGTGAGGCCGCCAGCAAGAGCTGTAATCCTGCAAGCCGGCAAGTGACACATCCAGCAAGCGTGCACAGCGGGCTTGCTGCATGGCAGCAGCTCAGACTCATGGACTCTCCGTCGTAGACATCGCATGGTTGTTTAGACAGGAAATAGGATTAAAATGCACGCTGGCCATTACATGGAGCATGTAAATTCATTTCGGTTCACGATGACTGATGATCTCAATAAAATATTATCCTGTGCATAAGCGGGGGGAGGGATGTTTCTTTTCTTCCATAATTGCATTTAGCCACTTAGAGACGGCGACTTTCAATTATGAAGGGAAGGGTTTGGCCATTCCTGTCTCATTTGGAAGTTTGCTATCATTTGAATAGTATTTTATTTGGCAACAGAACAAACGCGGGCAGGTGTGTGTGCATTAAAGGGCGGCACACAGATTCTGTGTGCGATATTTCAGAGGGCTCTGAGACGTAAGTTATTGTGCCGGCTGCCTAATGTGCTGCTCTGCTAGCGCTGGAGGTAGTTACCTTCCCTACGGGTGCCAGTTAGGGACAATAGAAACTTTACATTGCTTTGAATTATGTGCTGGAAATTCATGCTTTTTAAAAATAATAGGTAGGCATAGCTCAAACGAGCAGTGAGGGCTACAAATATGCGTATAAATAATGATGTTTTTGGCTAGAGTAGAATGGCTATTCCTGAGATAATTTCTGTTGGGTTTTACAGTTGAAAACATAAACCAGATGTTTATATATATATGTATATGTATATATATATATTTAAACAGATTATTTGGAGTGTCTAATGAAGCTGGTGAACTTTTGAACAAATTCTAGGAAGGGCCTTGAGTCTACAGCCTGTAATGAGAGTCTTCCCCAGTGCTTTGATATGGAACTGTTTTCTAGGCACTGGCAACAGGCAGTGGGGGCAATTAGGAAATATTAGAACTAATTTAGGTGAGGTGATTAGAAGAGTTGCTCTCTTCTGATTACTGGCCACTACCAACGTGGGTATAACTATCAATATCAATTTACTTTTCAAAAAAATCCCTAGGAATACTTGCATACTTTAACTCATCTGTCTCACTTCTTAAAGTTTATAATAGGGGAAAAAGGCATAAAAATCAGTAAAGCCATGAAGAGGGCAGCAGAAACAAGAGTTTAAAAGCTGAGGGTGGGGGCTAGGAATGTGGCTCAGAGGTAGAATGCTTGCCTGGCATGCTTGAAGTCCTGGGTTCGATTCCTCAGCACACAGAAAAAGACAGAAGTTGTGCTGTGGCTCAAGTGGTAGAGCACTAGCCTTGAGCAAAAGAAGCTCAGGGACAGTGTCCAGGCCCTGGGTTCAAGCCCTAGGACTGGCAAACAAACAAATAAAAATACTGGAAAATGCCAAAACAGACTATCTCCTAGCCAATTCACAATGAAAACAGAGCCATCTGGTTGAGACTTGTGAAACTATAGTAGGCCCACATACGAGATCCTAAATGATAAAAAGAGCAGAAAACACAAACAATTATGTGGACTGCCCTTCTTCCCTGTTGGCTGCTGAGCTCTTTCTCCCATCAGTTTGTATTCAGAAGTTGGCACAATGAACCTTGATAAGAAATGCAGAGAGAGAGAGAGAGAGAGAGAGAGAGAGAGAGAGAGAGAGAGAGAGAGAGAGAGAGAGAGAGAGAGAGAGACAGAGACAGAGAGAGAGACAGAGACAGAGAGAGAGAGACAGAGACAGACAGACAGACAGAGACAAAGAACAGCTAGAGTCACAGCAGAGTCCAGTCTCCAGGAAACAGAAACTGCCTGTGCGTTTCACCAGATCAGTTTCTTTCAAGGGGATGAACAAATGGCGGGGCTTCGGGTTGAAGCGTTCGACCCCGCTGTTCTGCAAGGCTACCCATTTTCACTTGGTGGATTTGTCTTCTGCACTCCGAATACCGACACCATTTCACATTCCGTCTTCGTTCTTCCACGGGTCATGCCATGGAAACCTGCCCGCTGGCCTTGGGGCATCCGAGGTACTTGGCTGCGGTGTGAGAGAAGGAAGGGGATTCACTGACAGTTGCAGCATCTGGAAGGGACTCTGTCATGTGCTCGGCGGGATGGCCCAGTCCACTGGTGCCACACCGTGGCGGGCTCTTGCATATTCCTCGAGAAGAAAGGGTCAAGGCTGGAGTTGTGGCCCCTCAGCCACTGAAGGCAGCCAGACACCTGCACAATGCAGGCTCTGAGAAACCACGGGATTAAAGCAGCTCGCTTCCTGCGAAATGACGTCCGCTTATCCGTGTACTGCTGCAGGTAGCCTGTAATTAAGGCAGATATCCATTTCTTCACGGGTGTCCTTGGTTTCCGATCTGTCTCTAATGCGACTGCAGCAGTATAATTTGGAACAACCCCAACGCCCAAGTGTGAATGGAATTTTAACCGCGGGAAATGGAGACACAGAGGAAAGTCACCTGCACCGAAGCAGGTAAGCTGAGATTTGGGAAAGAAGAGGAAGAGAGTGATGGAATGCATGCAGGTCACAGTTGTATCACAACGCCCTCTACAGCAGCTCTGCGCGTCCTCGCCTGTGATCTGAAATCAGGAAACCCTGGTGCCTTTGACGTTACAGAGCAAACGGAGAATCCTACGGTCGTTTTATTGGTCAAACTAGTCCTAACATTAAGTCCAAATGCCAGTATCTCAAAAGAGCACTGAGTGTTGGGGAGGAGGGGTGAAACGGCACCTTCACTCTGCTAGCTTTTCAGACAGTTGGACTACGCACAGAAAAGTTTTATTCGTTTATTTATTTTTGTGCCAGTTCCTAGGGCTTGAATGCAGAGCCTGGGGCACCGGGCCACCGTGGCACTCTACCACTTGAGAGCCACGGCGCCGCCTCTGGCCTTCTGGTTCTTCATTGGAGACAAGAGTCCTGCACGCTTTCCTGCTCCGTCTTCGAACCACCGTCCTCAGAGCTCAGACTGCTGAGTTGCTAGTTGCAGGCAGGAACCCCTGGCACCTGGCTTTTTAAAGTAATCTTTCTGTTTTTAAGCCACTGTGTACAGCTCTTCAATCAGGAGATAGAGCTCTTTGTTCCATCCCACCCGGCTGTGGCAACCGCCTTGCCCTGGAGAAGGATATTGTGTTTCCTTCACGGTGCTTTCTGTGCGGCCTCATGTGAGAATGTTAGAAGAGGTGTCTAACTGTTCTCTTGCCTGGCTCTAAACTCTTGCGTCCCACGGGTGTTGCTCCGGGAACGGGAAGACTGTCTATGATGGAGGTGCTGAAGGCAAAGGTCTTCCAAGAATCGTCACAATCAGAGAAGACAACGTGTTGAAAGTGTACTTAATTCATGTCGCGCTGTTTTGTGCACAGTTACCTGTCAGGCCCTCCACCCCCATTTTTCTTCGCGATGGAAGGTGAGAAGGACCAGCACTCTGCTCTCATCCACAGCGAGAATCTCTTCAGAGTCTAAGGCTGAAACTCCCTTCGGATTAGATCGTGTGCATGGGGTTTAAATTATTGATCACTCGCAGGCCAAGCCCCCAATCTGAGTCATAGATACATAATTTATCGTGATATTTAAAAGCACGTGTATCTTAAAGGCTCTGGGAACTTTAATTTGATGCCTAATGATAACACATTTTGAGCTTTTTATGTTTTCAAAGTCTTGGCAAAAAGACAGGGCTTTCTGGTGCGTGTCCTCACTTGAGGGCTTGGGGCCTTTTAATGTCTGTCGCCGTTCCCTCTTTGAAGTTTTATACTTTTTCTTTCTGATTTGCTTCTTTTTCTCTCCCCCAGAGTCCTTCGTATCACTAATTCTTTCTTTGGTCTTTGTACATTTTTAAGACTCTGTTTCACCAGTCTCTCCATGGGGCCCGCATGAATTCTTTGTATTCTCCTTTATGTCCTTCTTTTGTGCATTCTGCCTTTTTTGATTTTTGCTGCTTGAGAAAACCCTTTCAGCCATTTATTTCCTACTTATTGTCTTATGTTCCTTTGTGGCAAGGGCCTGGTTAATTTGTCACTATGCCGTCTGTGGCCTCAGATGGGCTCCCAGTTGCTGGCTACAATACTGACCGGGAGGGAAAATGTCACACTTGCTCTGGATGCCGTTCTTGAGATGACAGGAGTTGAGTGGGGCCATTTCAGAGCCGGGAGACTCAATCCTTCCTCCTCTGAGGTCACACCAGCCGCCGTCTCAGCGGGGCCCCGGAGCCTCTTACTTCCTGGCTCCAACCTTGACAATGGCCCTGAATGAAGTTCAAATTGAGAAATTCCAGCTCCCCAAGGGTCAGAGAAGAAAAGGGGGCCAGGGTTGCCCAGGAGAGATGAGCTCTGGCTAAGCCCAGAGGCAGACACAGGGGGTGGGGGGGTTGGAGGAAAACGGCTGGATGCAAACGTCCACCTTTCCCACTCCAGCTTTGTCTCCGTGGCTCCGTGCTTCTCGAGAGTGAGCCGCCATGGCCGTTCTATAGATGCAACCTTCCTTAGCATCGTCGTACTTGAATAATAGCGGCTTATGATGAGGAATTATTGCTTTATATACGTGACACAAATTGAAGTGTTCAGTTTAGCTTTCTTTTGGTTTTCCTGGAATTGGACTCCTGGTTAGAGGAGTAAAAGCCCAAGATTAAAAAGGCAGGGTTCGTGTAGATGTGTGTAGCATGAAAAACGTTTATTTAGAGGATATTAGCGAGGACTCATTTAGAAAGCAGTATTTACACTTTTATTTAGCCTCAGGTACATGTGTTGTAGCCGACTGGGGAATCTTAGGAGTGGCAAAAGCCACCTGGTACTCGGTGATAGTGCGACTTTTGTTCAAGAATTTTTATCCGCCTGTTTGCCGGGGATACTATGATTCACCTGGTGACGTTCTTGACTTCTGGTAACAAGGACAGACTCTCTGTCCTTGGCCCCTCTGTGATGTGGCGTCTAGCGTTTATCTTCTTTCTCCTATCAGCTGTCGGCTTCTTTTGCTTCTCTTCCTGGGCCACCCCAGTGGAGTCTCTCTCTCTCTGTGCAAGTTTGTTCTTTCTTCCAGGTATAGACCTGGTGTTTTACACCAGGCACGTCTAGATGTCTCCTGCACCTCAGAGCGGATGAGACAGACAGACAGATGGACGGAAGTCCCAGCTCCATTAGGGAGGGGCCTGGCGTGACCTGCCTCTGATGAACTTCCCTGCCAATTCCTAATGGGGCACAGTGGCTGTTCATCGCGTGTCGTCCCCATACTGCTCAGTTTTCCGTCCTCACCCCTGGAACAGGGCGGAATGTCTGAGGTTTCACTGGTGGAAAATAGGCCTTTGACGCTGGCTGACTGGTGGACCTGCAGAATGGCTGGCTGGTTCTGACAACTTAGACGCAGAGTCCCTGACAGCTTCCCCTGGTGGATGCACGGAGCGTTTGCTTTCTATGTCTTCTTCTCAGTCCCGTCCATGTCTGAGCAGCTGAATACCTAGAGGTTAGAGAAGGGAAGGGAGAGAAGTGACTGGCATTTATGAAGCACAGCTGAGGCTCTCAGGCCCTGCACTAGCACTCTGGCCACGTGTACAATATAGAACCGCCAGGTCCATGCACTTGTGCATCCTGCGCCGAGAATGAATGCGTCTGTTTTGCAAAACCTCACCGAGGAGAATCGTCCTCAAGTGCCCTGTCTAGCTCCTCTGGCAGCCGGGATTCCAGGTGTGGCTTTCCCAGCCTTGACTGTCTGAGTCCAGATAGAGTTTTAAGAAGCGGGTGTGCATTCCCTCCCCCAGAAACGCCTCTTCCTACTGGTGTTTACCATGGCAGGGAGAAGGAACAGGGAAAGCTTTTCCTTCCACACTGCTCCCCTTCAGTTTATAAGACGCGGTGGAGGGAGGGCTGGCATCTGTCAGTGAAACCTGCCACCTGACCCATCCACACCTTGCAGAGAAGCACTGAAAAATGCCTGATAGAGCCATTTCAGTTGTGAAAACGCAACCCAGGGCCTCCCAAACTTTTGGCAACAGTAACCTCACATTCCAGCAGATGGTGGTGGTGGTGTGGAATCTCAGCGTCCTCGGGGCTAGCAAAAACCTTCTCACTCTTCCTAGACAATTGAGGGGAGTCAGAGCACCCAAAAACTCTCCTCTCCCCAATTAAAATTATTCAAGTTCTCTGAGATTATAATAATTATTTTTTTCATAGTGTAGTGCACGGACAGACAATATTGCAACTTATGTATGTACAAACACATGCATACAAGTTACAATCATGTTAGGGTATATATTACATAAGGGTCATTATTCATCTAGGTGTAATTACATATATAGATACAAAGTTATATATGGATCAAACTTTGTTTTTGGCCAATGGTAGGGCTTGAACTCAGGACCTGGGCACTGTCCCTGGACACTTTTTTGCTTAAGGCTAGTGCTCTGCCACTTGGGTCACAGCGCCACTTCCGGCTTTTTCTGTATATGTGGTGCCAAGGAATTGAACTCATGGCTTTGTTCCTTCTAGGTGAGCACGCTACCACTAGGCCATGCTCCTGGCCCTGGGACAAACTTTTGTCCTCTGTTTTTTTTTTTTTTTTTTTGCCAGTACTGGGCTTGAGCTCAGGGCCTGAGCACTGTCCTTGGACTTTCTCAAGGCTAGAGCTCTACCACTTGAGCCTCAGCACCACTTCCGGCTTTTTTCTATGTATGTGGTACCGAGGAATCGAACCCGGGTCTTCGTGCATGCTAGGCAAGCACTCTACCACTAGGCCAAACTCCCAGCCCTGTCCTCTGTTTTTATTCCAAATTGACTGAAGAGCAAGGTTCTTTTCCTCATGTATGTGGCTGCCTGCACTCTAACATTTCAGTGAAAATATTCTAATTATTTAAAAATAAGTCAGTGCTGGGTGTTTATATTTGCCTGGTTGCGTAGGTTAGAGCTTAGTAGAGGGCATGCGAACGTTTTTCTTCCTTGCCTTTGTCTGATTTGGGTGCATTGTTATGTTAGAATTATTTTGCAGCTGGTGATAGAAGGGATGATCGTTTTAAAATTTTTCTCCAAGAATTCCTTTGCTAGTTTAGTGTCTGAAAAAAAAAAAGAAACAACAACAAACAGATAACAGCAGTGAAGGAATCATTTTAATAAAGAATTAATGTCCAAAGGTATTTTCATGGACACAGCAAGCATTATAAAATAATTTATGGAAATTGATTGATAACCTCTTGATGAAAATAAAACTTATTCTTATTAATTTAGGCCATAGAGCTGCCTTCCGCATATCAGGAAACAGCTGAAAGACTGGATTCGGTGTGAAAGCCATTCGGGGGCTCGGCACCGCTGTGGTTCAGAAGACTTTCCCTCTAATTGCGAGCAGATGTTGCTGTGTTCAATGCCAGCAAAAAATAAATAAATAAATAACAACAGTGCAGATTTGAGGCATAAAATTTTACATGAAATTCCTCCCCGGAGTGGATTAAGTGCTTTCACTATGGTGGAAAAGGACATTTGGAAGAGAATAAAAACATATTTAAAAAATTTATTCCTGAAAATGTTCGTTAGATATTTGAATGATAATCTGAGCGAGAGAGAGAGAGAGAGAGAGAGAGAGAGAGAGAGAGAGAGAGAGAGAGAGAGAGGGAGAGAGAGAGAGAGAGAGAGGAGAAAACACTTCATTTTGGAGACAGGAGGAGAAAAATTTACCTTCACTCCTGCGTTCATTTAAAATTCCAGGATATATATATATATTATTACATATAATATAATATAATATATGTTATGTTATATTATATTATATAATAATATATATATAGTCCAGGAAGCATCTCAGCACGTTCCTTTTCAGGATTCTCTGCCAGCTCCTTGCTTCTTTGGCTCCCTGCTCACCCCCACCCCAGGCCCACGCTCAGCCACCAACAAACACGTTTTTTCCTCTTGACAAACTCAAGTGGAGCCTCCACTTCCCAACTTTCCCAGGCCAGGCCTTGAACAGAAAACATGGCCGTGGGTAGATTTCCTTCCTTTCCCCTGCCCAGAGTCTGGCGGTGGAATCCTTCGTGGGTGATTAACTTGGGTTTGGGAGGGGGCGGCTGTGACCTGGCATGCAGAGCACAAGGGCTCTCTCATCACCCACCCGTCGCTTGCACACGGTCCCAGGTGAAACCCATAAGTTGAGCTGTCCTTGGTACAGGCGTGGGAGCGAGGTTTTCCCAGCGCTGGGCAGGGAGAGAAGTTGCTGGGATCGTCTTGGCTGCCAGGCTTCTTGCAACGCGGCATTTCACGCGTGCCCGGGCTCTGTGCACCTGTGACAGGCAGCGTGCTAACCCCAAGGAAGGGGATGGGATTTCCGAGATGGACCGTGTCCAAGCCAGCCTTGTCTACAGTGCTAGGAATCGGGAGTGTCTGAGCTTTTTTCTCCTACTGGGGAGTTTTATCTTCCTCTACTCTCTTGCTGGTTAGTCTCTATTTTTTCTGTCTCTCAAGTGGATGAACTCCTTTTAGCATTTTGGATGAATTTTTATTTTATTTTATTTTATTGGCCGTTCAATGCCTTCTTCTGATTTCACGTCCAAAATCTTCTCTTTCACTTTGTGTACGGCCCATCCCATGGGCTTCTGCTGTTACTTGTTTCTATAAGGGGCTGTGCAAAGGGCTTCTGAAGAAACACGTCGGTTCGTAAGTGTGATTCACTTTTTAAAATGCGTATTTAATTGGTATTAAAGTAGCTGTACAATGGGGTCTAGTTGCAGGAGTCAGTCTCCGGGCACACTGCCCCATTGATGGAGGTGCAATGCTTCCATTCCAAATTAATTGTTAAAAACCTGAAATGGATTTCTCTCTCGGTTTAGTTTCTCAGTGTGAGTACTGGACTGTTTACTCTGTATTTTCTAGCAACTCGTGGAACTTCTCCTTCACCCTCCGCTTCTGCCTCCCTCTGTAAAATAACTTCCCACCTCCTCCGACGAAATATCTACATTCAGTTCCCAGATCAGGTCATCGCATTTGAGTGGCTCTGCCGACAGGTTCCCGTCCCCATCTGAGGTGCAATGGGCCAGGGTGCTTGGAGCTGGATGTAGGAAACTACTGGAAGAAAGCTCCAGGCACTTCTGCTGCCCTTGCTAGCCAGGCTTTGTGTGTGTGTGTGTGTGTGTGTGCATACATGTGTGCGCGTGTGCGTGTGTACGCGAGTGTGTGCGCGTGTGCATGCATGTGCGTGCACATGTGTGTGCATGCGCGTGTGTGCATGCGTGTGTGCGCGTGTGCATGGCGTGTGCGTGTGCATGTGTGTGTTCCTTTTCCTTTCCATTCACTCTTAGCTCAGTTGCTCTGAGCTTGGGTCATTTCTGCCGCTTCTTCAGCGCCTAGCACCCAGGCCCCTTGTCTGTGGCCACTGGTTTGGGGCTGGACCCTGGGGTCTGGGGCAGGGTGCTGAGGGGTTCTACCCAAGTCCACACAGAGCCAGGACCAAGGCCTCTTCAGGGCATCCACGGCCTCGTGACCCAGGGAACCCTCCCTGCGCCAGGGTCGGCACAGCACAGGGTGGGCAGGGCCCCTGCCGGGCAGGACGCAGGGCCCAGGATGGGATGGGGCTCATGGCTGAGACCCCTGCAGGCAGCCCCAGGCGGTGATGGTCCTGCAGGCTGGGGCTCTGGGGAGACAGCACCCCAGAAACCACGTGGGTACGTGGGCTGGGGGCCACACAGGCCCAAGCCCGGGCCTGTCCTGCGGTGGGTGGGAGCCCCTGCCCAGCCAGGCCTAACGGCTGCGTGTGTGCAGCGTCTGGGTTGTGTTCAAGTCCTTTGGTTTCTACCCAGATCCTGGCTCTAAAACAAGGGAGGGGCTATGGGAGGGGCTGGGTCTGCAGGTCCTGGCCTGTAGGCAATGCCCCCCCTCGCAGGCCCCATGCTGGGTTCAAGCTCTAATGCTTGGTTTGTAGACAGGGGGTTCAGGGTGGGAGAAATCTATCCGTCATCTCTTTAGACAAATAGCTTTGTAAATACAAGCGAGCAAGGGCAATGAATGAATCTTTTAATTTCTTAATTGTTCTTTCCTGCTGCGGACTTTGACCAGTGAGATCTTATTTTCAGTAGCGGTTAATTCGGTTAAATGAATTGGCTGTTTTCAGCCCCACAGCTATCCTGCACCTCCCTCGGTGCTGGAGCCTTGCGTGAGGGGAGACGATTAATCACCTGGTCAGGGGAAATTTCAAACTGCCATTCGTGTGTGGGGCCAGGGGAGACATGTCTCCGTGATGATACCCTTACCTGGAGATAGCCCACAGGGCGGCAAAAGACACATCCATGACGTGCGGCCATCTGCAGACAACCCACAACTCCCCAAGGTCTTGGAGGAAGAGTGTACCCCAGGACGAGGCCTTGTCGTGACCCAGCTTCACTCTGAAAGGAAACGTGTTTATCCTCGAGCTCCTAAAGCGCCCACCAGGATCCTGCCATGGACGCCTTTCTCTCTGACTCCAACTCCCTCCATGCCAATAAATCCAGCCCCCCCCCCCCCCGCTCTCTCCCTGGTGAGTCTATATTTTTCCTTCGACGAGAAATCGAGGGCTGTGGGGTAGGAAGTAAGGATTCAGGGAGGCGTAAAACACAACGGTAACTGCCACCTCGAGGTCGTCTAGTAGCTTGGGGAAGCGCCTTCAGCTTGTAAACATAGCTCTATCTATACGTGCATCTAACTATTTGCTAAAAAAGAGACCCCAAAAATGAAAATCGTCAAGTGTGTGTCTAAATGGAACGGGTTCAAACCCAAACCAATGTGTTCCTACACCCTGAGAGGACACAATAACTAGAGCTAGAGCCTGGGGAAGGATGAGGGGTCCCTGACTTCCAGGAAACAGGGCCTTGGGGAAAGGAAAAAAGAAGGCCCCCCACTTCCCATCCCAAGGCTCCTTGGCTTCCTTTGGCAAAGCCTGGAGAATCCACAGCCACTCAATACAAGCACTTTGGAAATTAAAGGGTTACTAGCTTTTCCACTTTGGAACATTAAAAAAAAGCCACCCTAAAAACAAACAAACAAACAAAAACAAAACCCAAAAAGCACACATCTGTGCTAAACAGCCGGGAAGTAAGTGCAGTAAACATATTTTTTACAGTGAATAGAGTTGTTTTTATATTTGAGGGGCTGGTGGTGAATGTCTACTGCTTCTTGATTAGCAAACATTTGGCAGTTCTCAAGTCTTTAGACATTAAAATGCCAAAATAGATTTTTATTCTCAGACTCAGCTCCTATATATACACACATATATATATATTTTTTTTCATCTTGTCAACAATTATCCTCAAAACATTTGAAAACACTAAAATAAAACGTGCTCTGAAAACACATCCAGAAACGCTTTTACCTGTGTGACTTTAATAAGCACATCAGTTAGAGAGTTCTGTGCTGTGACTGACTCCCTCTGCGCAGAGGGAAGAAAGGAAGGAGATTGTACCTGATGGCTGTGGCTCTTACACACACACACACACACACACACACACACACACACACACACACACACAGACACACACATACACAGACACACATACATACACACATACACATACACACACGCATACACACATATACACATACACATACATATACATACACACACATACATACACACATACATACACATACACACACATACACACATACATACACACATACACACATACATACACACACACATACACAGACACACACATACACAGACACACATACATACACACATACACATACACATACACACATACACACACATACAGACACACACACATACATAAACAGACACACACATACATACACATACATACACACATACACACATACACACATACATACACATACACACACACACACACACACACACACACACACATGCCCACAGTGATGTATCAACTGCCCACAGGGTGAGAAGCATTATCAACAGGCTCCCTCAGAGCATGAGTCACTAAAAGCAAAATCAGAGCAGAGAATCCGGCTTCACGAAACCCGCTGCTGAAGAATTAAAAACAAAACCACTGTTCTCTGACATGGTTCAACGAAGAAAAACTGGGCATGGAAAGATGGCAACTAAGTTGGAAAAGAGAGTGATTACACCTAAAGAAAATGCTAAGAACATAGAGAAGAAAAAATAGATGAGAAAAATCAAATCGAGTTCTCTCTTAGGGGGAAAAAAAAGTACCAGGAATGAAGAGAGAGAAATTATCCAGGAAACCAAGAGAGGGAAATTCTCAGAGCAATGTCAAGTGGAACCCAACCAAGTCTGGAGCATTTGTGGCCGTGGCAGGGGAGAGGATTGCAGGGAGAGAAACTGGCCGGGGAAATCACCACGAGTCCTTTCCCAGCCACGGTGGGGCGGACTCGGGTGGTTTGATTCGTGTCTCTCTGGAACGCTCTGCGCTGTCGTCAGAGGGTCAGAGGCCCTTCCTGTGTCTCCCGGGGGCCTTCCACGCAGCCTGGCCCTGTTATCATCGCACTGTGCGCCCTCGGAGGGCTCGGGGTTTTGAATCCTTTAAAGAGGATGTTGTGATTATAGGAATCCCGGGATGGATTTTGTCTCCTCTTTCCGCTGTGGTCACAGCCTCCCTCTGTGGCATGGAGCTCCTTTGATCCTGTGCCGTGTCACTTGCCAAGGCCTGTTAGTGGTTGAGTGAGAAGAGACTTCTCCCTTTCCAAATGGTCTCCAGAACCTTCTGTCACACCTGTATATCGTGGACTCCAAGGTTAATTACAATTTTTCTTTTGTCAGTAGTGGGGCTTGAACTCGGGGCCTGGGCTCTGTCTCTGAGCGCTTCAGCTCAAGACTACCGCTCTACCACTTGAGCCACAGCACCACTTCTTGTATGCTGGTGGGTCACTGGAGATGGGAGTCTCACAGCCCGGGCTGGCTTTGAACCACAATCCTCAATCTCAGCCTCCCGCGTAGCTAGGACGACAGGCCTGAGCCACTGGTGTCCGGCTTAAGAAATCTCATTTCTTCAACAACTCATCTCTCTCTTCTTGCACACAGTAGTTAATTGATATGACTGAGTTTTATGTTGAGACTTGTGCTGAAGCAATTTTTGCACCTCGCAGACATTTTTACAGGCCAAGTAAGAAAGCCAGAGCTATGCCAGCTCCTGTAGCATGTTGTTGCTCTGAGAATCGGGTGCATTTCTCTGTTGAAAGTCGGATAAATGAGAAAGTCAGAAAACTATGTACCCTGGCATGGCCTTGGGTTGACCTTGGCTCTTTGTTCTTATCTCTGAACGAACCTTACTTTGCCATTTCTGTCAAAATATTTTTTTTTCAATTAAGGTCTGCATTTTCAGCTGTCAAATAAGTCTGCTTTAAAAAATGACCTTCGCAGGTTAGTTAGTTCTCAGGAAAAAGCTAATCAATGTTTGGGAAAATCTGAAAGAAGGAGAAGCCCTGAGTAAATCTTGAATAATAAATCAGGACCTTTCTGCGAGGAGACATACCGAGAGGGGTTCAATGTGGAATCTTCCAGCATTTGTTTAGCTGTTTGGTGAAGGAAAAAGAAAATCACAATAAATGTACATATAAAAGAAAAGCTGACAGTTGAAAAACTGAAATGAAAAGGAATGACATAAACCATGTAAGGAAATGCCTTCAAGGAGACAAGTTCTCGGAGAGTTGAGATCTCGATTTAGAACATTTCTTTCTCTCTAATTGTTGTTCTGTGTACGGCTGCAATATGATGAAAAGGCTATAAACTTAGTGTGATAGGCTTGCAGAATAATTTAATTATAATTTAACATTTACTTTTATGCTGTGCAATTACTTACATTGCTTTTTGCTGAAGACAAAACATTTAAGTAGATGCATACGATGGGGGGAAAAATAGCTGACAGGGTCAGTTCTAAAGTTGTGCTGAGGTTTAGTTACATTCTCCTCCTCCCCACCCAGCGGACATCAAAAATTAAGCAGCACAAGACCAGCTGGAGAAACGGAGACAAGAAGGTCAGAATGTGTTGATTCGATTCCGAGCCGCTTTCTGAATCTTGGTTGGGCTGACACCTTGTTTTCTTATTTATAAAGCTGTCGTTGGTTGGTGTGTGTTTCTCAGGGTAATGCCACTTATTAACATGGTTTCTAGGATCAAAGTAGACCTGTGTCATTCATGAGTTCAAATCCATTCCCCGCGGCTGAAGTCAGCTAGCCTGTAACAGGAGTATGTGCCAGATGGGTTTATGATGCCAAGGTGTGTGTGTGTGTGTGTGTGTGTGTGTGTGTGTGTGTGTGTGTGTGAGTGTGTGTGCGTGTGTGTGCGCGTGTGTGCGTGCATGTGTGTGTGCGTGTGTGTGTGTGCGCCTGTGTCTTCTTCCTGAATGTCTCTGTCACAAGTGGCTTTTATGTGAGCAAGATCCTTGTTGCCTGCCCACAAGGCAGAAGTAATTACTGGAAAACATCACCTTGAGATTTTTTTCCCCCCATTAAATACCATTTCCATTTTTCCCTTTGTGACATCAGGATTAAACACTCCAGGTTAATTTTCAGAGTGGAGACATGGATAACTGTTATTGCCAGCGTGTCCGTTCTGGTGTGTACCAGTCAGGACGGGGAGATTTTAATGGTGACCATGCTGTCACTGAGAGGTCTCCAGTCTTAAAGCCTGCCAAGAGACAAATGATCTAGCTTTACATACTTTACGGTGGTGGACTATGCTGGACATCTCTGAAGCAGGTTTATTGGGAAGATTACCGCACTCTTGAAATGCACAACTTCACATTTTTGAATGTACTCACAGCGTGGCCCAGCAACCACCTTGTGATGCAATTCTGGAAATTTTTTCACCCATCCTAAAACTAGCCCCATATCATCATCCAGGCCTGAGCAGCCAATCCCCACCTCCCACCATCATCCAGGCCTAGCTCCTCCATCCCCACCTCCCACACCCCTGCCCTCACTCTTTATCATCCCTTGTTTGACTGCCGGTCACGGTGGCTTTGCGTAGATTGTAGTCTGAAGTCTGTAGAGAGCACTTCTTGTCATTTGAGGCTTCCAGCCACAGAGTACCACAGGACAGCAGCCCTCCATCTCTCCTTACTTACCATCAATGTTACCTTCACCGATACGGATGCTGCGATCTTTCATTTGTAAACCTAGCAGTTGAAGACCACCTAAGCTGTTTTCAGTGGCTGGCTCCTTCGGGACCACCACTGTTGGTTGATAACTTTCTGTGTGGATGCTTTCACTCTCCTCGAGAATACCTGGGAGTAAAATGCCGGGGACAGGTGGAAAGGGGACGTTTTAACCTTGAAAGGAGCAGCCAGGCGCTAATGGAATGCCTCTACTGGCGCTGTACACAGATGTGCCTTTCTGTACATCTTGTCAACATTTACTGTATTATTTCCTCGTACGGTAAGAGTCCCCCGTGGTGAATGCCAGGAGGAAAATGGCCAAGGGGCCAGATCAGTGGAGGGGCGCTTGGGGCTGGGGCGGGAGACATGTATAACTAGTCAATCACCGTGTGATGTGGCCGGTGGTGTCCTGATCTCAGTCCTGTTCCTGCAAGAAGGTCTGCGGAGTCTACCGCTGGAGGGGGTTGTGGGAGGGCCTGTTCACGTTCCCCCCATCACGTGGTGGGAGAACTGCCTGTGGATTGTCCGATCCTGGAGTCCAGGGTAGCTGCGGGTTTGGGACAGTGACCAGAGACCTTTGGGTCCCTTTTTTAAGGGTCTGGAGCAGGATATTGTGAAATCTGACCGCCTGCCTTAGGTGCTGTTGCTTGTGTGCCTGCAGCCCAGCGGTGCAGGGGAGGGATAAGGAAAGATCCCCTGATGGTTAGACCAGCGCTCCCTGGAGGGATTCGCAAGCCTACGTGCCCAGTTCAGCATCTGTGTGGCCTGGAGTTTTGAGACAGAGGAGAACAAGTGGAGAATGAAGCGGAGACACTGGGCACCCAGGGCCTTGCGCCTCACCTCCAACCCTTTTTGCTTTGGTTCCTTTTGGTCTAGGGTCTTGCACTTATGCCTAAGTTACTTAGACTGCTGTCCTCCTGTTTATGCTTGTTGTCATCTGGGGTGACAGGCCTGCATCAGCACACACACAGCCTCTTATTGGCGGAGCAGAAATCTCATTAGGCTCCTGCCTGTGCTGGCCTCACAATGGGATTCTCCCTATCTACCTGCAGAGTGGTGAGAACTACAGGTGTGAGCCACTGCACCCAGTCCAAGCCTTTTTCTTTTTGTTTTCTTCCTCTCCCTTCCTTTCCTTTTTTTCCTTGTTTCTTTCTTTCCTTTCTCCCTCCCTCCCTCCCTCCCTCCCTCCCTCCCTCCCTCCCTCCCTCCCTCCCTCCCTCCCTCCCTCCCTCCCTCTTTTCCTTTCCCTCTTGGCACTTCCCAGGTTTAGAATTCAAGACCTCATGTCTGCTAAGTCACTGAGTCACACTTCCAGCCTTGACTTTTCCTCATTATTTCTGAGACAGGGTCTCTGCCCTTCCACGGCAAGATACCAGGAGCTAGGACGGCACGCGTGGGGCCCGGTGTCCAGATCTGCACCCCTGCAGGGTCTGTTACGTGCTAAAACCACAGGCAGGTGCCGTGGTGCCCACATCAGGTATCCGTTGAAAGCTAAAGTTAGTCTTGTAGGCTACACCACGAGCTAAACTTTAAATACATCGAGCTGCTCTACTTCGTTTTTAACTCCTAACCCTAAAAGCTCAGGGGGGGAAATATATATATATATATATATATATATGTATGTATACACTTTGGGATAGGGAACAGAAAATTAGCGGTTGCCTGTAACTCTGAAGCTGAGCGTGCTCAGTCTGGATAATTACACGGAATCGGGCAGAAACACTGTTATCAGCTGTTCAGTGCTATTGTACCGTGGGGCTTTCACCTTTGTTTTTCCACTTGAGATGAGACATGACACCTTAATTAAATAGAGCGGATGACAAATTTTAAAATATACGAAAGTGCTTCGCCCCAATGAGTGCTCAAGAGCAGTTCTAAAAGTAGCCGAGATGGAGCCCAGAACCCTGCAGTTAAACATGTACTGTACCTGCTGCAGCCGCCAGCTACTCCGTATCCATAGCAATTCACACCTGGTAGGCTTTACGGAAGACGTCTTCCGGGTCAGATTGGACAGCCTTCACTCCCCTTCTGCAACGCTGAGTGGGACCCCAGCCCAGGAAGGAGGCGGAGGAAGCAGAGCCTTCCCCAGCCAGGCTGTCTGCCTGGCTCCTCAACCTGAGGGTGAGGTCCAAGACGAGGACTTGCCGAATTTAGTCTCCTTTCCAGCCATCCCGCTGGATCTAGGACAGCTGCTTCCCATCCAGTTGCCTTCCTCTACCACTTGCCCCGTCTGGGGTCTCTCGGAGCTCAAAGTCCGAGGGTTGAAAGCATGGAGACGGGGAACGCCGCTCAAGTTGTCATTTTTGTTCACCCCCCATGCTTCAGTGTTGTCCCTCTGGAGCCATGGCAACTGCAGAATGCACCAACCTGACTGAGATCCTCTAGAGAGGGAGGCAGAAGGAGACAGGGCCTGGGGGAAGGGGCAGCTCTCTGATGCACTTAGAAGGCTTTTCTTGACCAGTAAGCATGGATCTTTCTCTCCCTGTTGTCTAACATGGATAGAAGACGGCAACTACAAGGAAGGAAGGAAGCAGAACATGTTCTTCCAATTATGTAAGACATTAAAAAGAAAAAGACCTCTATCATTCAAGTAGTTCGGATGAAATGAGATGAGGTCTTCCACGCCAAAGATTTGAAAGTAACTGCTTCGGTCAAGAATGTTCAGAACGCAGCATGAAAATAATCGAGTGTCATTTTAGGCATCCAACATTTATTGTTATTTTTTAAGTATTTAAGGGGCAAGCTTTCAGAAGAAAGGAAAAGAAGATATCACGGGTCTGGAGACACAGAAGGCATTGTTCAGATACAAAACCGGCTTGGAAAAGCAGGCCCCCTCTCCGATTTTTATATAAATATAAGCTTTCACATATGCCAATGGAAATTGACTATGGGCACAGAGAGCTCCTGTTCTGAGCCCGGAAGTTCTCGTGAGTCACTTCGACTGCGAGTTCCCCGAGGGACCACGAACAAATGCAGGACAAAGGGTCAACCACTGGACCGTAGGGAACGGCTGTGTTCAAAAATGAGATTAAAAAGCCACAGAAGTCAGAAGAGAGATATCAGCACGATAACTGTGGGAGCTGGGAAGCAAGGGCATGGTTTCCATTAGACCAGGCAGGAGAGCATCAGGGCCACTGCCCGCCCGGCGCTGGGCTGCAGGCGAGCCTGGGGGGGAAGGCGAGGACACTGGGCCACGAACCCCTTGCCCAGGACTCTCCCTCCCAGCTTCCTGCCAATTTGCACATTTCTCCTTCAGTCCCAGCCAAGGTTTGGGGATCCTTTGAAGCTAACATAAAAGACCCCAAATATCAAATATGGCTTAGTCCAACAGCTGTAAACGTAGATATTATTAACATGGCTGACCGTAGAGCTTTGAGGCAATATACCTCTATTGAATATATAGGTATTTTATTTTTATTAGCGCACAGTAGCTGTCTAAGAGGGCTTCAAGACAGTATTTCCACTCATAACTTTCCACACCCACATAAAAGTTAGCTCCTTTTGTGATGAAATACTACACAGGCCAAATTCTTGGGGGGGAAATGTCAAAAACCATGAGTATCGAGCACATAACAATGGACGTGGTAGGAGTGGTTGTTGAGCTGTTTCTTCGCTGGTCAATTTTATTGTCTGTGGTAAACGTAGTGAACTTGGAGTACCGCTGGCTAAAAGATGAGGTGACAGTGATGGGCAATAGTCCCTGGGGACTCATGGTCACTTGTAGTTTAATTTGTCACTATTCACAGCAGAACAACTTCCTCTGCAGGCTGACTCAATGGGAACAAGCCTCACATTTGCCACGCTCCAGCCACACCATCTTGAGAGGTAGAGCCAGGGCATTGATTTTCACGAAGTCCATTATCTCCAGAATATGTAGCGCGTGATTCTAGGGGTTTTCACGACCTTGTGACTCTTAGCTGCAATTATTTCCCACAAAATACCTCGACGTTTCCCTCCTTCTTTTCCAAGAGAAGATAGCGGACCTGACCACAGATTCGTTTCTAGAGAATGACTGCCAGAGAACTGAAGCAATGTACACTACAGATGCAAAATCAAATGGAACTTTCCAGGGGCGGGGGTGTAGCTCCTTGCATCTGATCGCATGAGGAAGAATTTGGGAGCGGAAACACCGCCAGCCGTGAAACAGGAATCAGGGCCATTCTTCCCTATGACGTTCACATGTCACGTCTTTCCCTGGACGGTCAGCGCACTGATGGAAGTAATTGCTGGAGAGCATTCTCCCCGAGCCTCCCACGTGCCCCGGGTGGGCTGTTTCTCACCACGTACAGAACACACTGCTGGACAGCTCTGGGCCTCTCAGATCTCACCTTCTCCAGAGGAGAGGCGGGTATGTGGTGGGGGGCAGGCCAGGAATGAGAACAGGCCACGGCGCCCTGGCCACCTCCAGGCCTGCGGAGAGGCAGACCGTCATGGCGGCAGGACCTTGGAGGTTGGAGGATGTTGGGCAGAGAAAGCAGAGCAAAGCTGTCCCCCAGGGTGTGCCCCAGTGACCCACATCCACTGAGCCCATCTCCACAAAACCCATCCCAGCCCATTAGGAATCCATCAAGGCATTAATCCACTCATTAGGTCACAGCCTCCAGGACCTAATGGGCTCAGGAGAAGGTGGCTGCCGTGCCCCGAGGTGTACTTTACTAATCTCCCAGTTATTTCTCAATCCAATCAAATTGACAATCAACATCAATCACCGCCGAGTGAAAGGAAAATGAGCCAGCAAACAAATGGCACCTCAGACTGGACTTAATGGGTTGGGTAGAACATGACACCGACACGACACGGCCCTTTCTGGCTACAGCAACTTGAAGCGGTGTTCTACGAGAAACAAGATACCAACCGACAGGATATTACTTTGTAACTATTATATGTGATAGGATTACAGGCCATGTAAACCCATCTGCTAGAATTAAAAGCAGAGTTTGGTAAATAAGCTGCTAAAAAAATAAACAAACCACCATGACTCCCTGGAAAGTCAATAACCAATGGCTTCACCAGATGGTGACCAAAGGAGCATCACTTCCAAAATACACAATGTCGCTGAGAAATACGCGTACAACGTGAACATAAATGAAAAATTCGAAAACCATCACACGATCTTGTGTAGAAATCGTTCCATTTTCCCTTAAATTACTGCATGTGTCTTTGGGTGATGGTAACTAGAATTACAAGGGGCGTCTCCCTGGAGATCTTTGTGAAATGCAATTAGAAAAAACAAGTGGGTAGAAATAGCCGAGGGACTTCTGGAGAAGGTGTGGAATGAAGAGCCAGGCACCACGCCACACACGTGGAAAGCGAGGCCAGACTCTAAGAAGAAGCCCAGCCAACAGAGCAGAAAAGATACCGATCAAAGTAGCACGCTGAGTCTCCGCGGGAAGGTCAAGATTCCAAAAGCAAACACCAAATCATTGCCGCAACAAGCCTGGGTGCCCGAGAGCTGAAGAATGGATCAAGACAAGGGACGAAGCCGGCCTAGAACAAGGAGCGGGCCGGGCCAAGACGGCCTGGACGGAGGGAGCTGGGGACCCAGCGTGGTGACCGCTGTAACACTCAGCCTGCACGCATGGAGCCACCACAGCAGGGCCTTCTCGAGGCAAACGTCCTCGCCACTGCCTTTTAAATGGCAGTAGGCATTGCTGCAGTACTTGCCACTGCGTGAAGAGGATAACAGACAGCTTCCTTTCCTGTTACTTGAGCACACACACACACACACACACACACACACACACACACACACACACACACACGTGACATTCCAAAAGCACAGGAGAATGAACATAACCTCTATTCACTACAAACCGCTGCTTATAAAATGAAACCTCAGAGAGAAAAAAGGCAGAGAAACATGTCCAGGCTGAAATGTGTCTGTAGCTTGCGGGGAAGTTTTCTCCCTAAGTCTTCCGGTGACGGCTGGTAGCCACCTGTGGGAGAGGGACGTTAATGGATGCCAGACGCGGCCTCTTCTAAGAAGCCCAAGTGCTCTGTTAGAGCCCCTGTCACAGAGACGACACTGCCGGCGAGACTCGAGACTCCCCAACAAAGGTGGGCGGAGCGTCTGTCCAGCTCAGCACCAGCTCCGCTCTGCCCCCTCCCAGACACAGTGGCTGCTCTCACCCGGGTTCTTCTTGATCAGTGCAGTTCCCTACATGCTCATTGGCTGGACAGCCCATCAGAAGGAGTCCGGGAATTAGCTCCCTGCTAGGGGCTTGCTTAATTTCAGAGCGAGTGCTACCACATTTCCATCTCTGATCGGCCTGCATCTAGAAACGCCACCCTCACTGGACAGCGCGCCCCTTGAGGAGCTATGTCGTCCCTGGGGTGTCTGCAGACCTCTGTGGAGGGGTGACCAGAGTTCCCCAAATAAGCACAATGGTGTCTCTCTTCGTAAATGTCCTTGGTGGTTTTGAACATTTGGGAGGGGGAATGCTCAATCCCTCCCAATTTGTTTGAGTTTTTTTCCTTAATGAGGACTTGTTAAATTGTTCCTCAATGAGAACCATAGCTTCTTTATGAGCTCCAGAAGGGAGGAATGTGGGCTGAAATAATCTTGAGATCATTTTCTGCAAGTCTACATGTAAATTGATGGAGTTTCTTGGGAAACTATTAGAAATACCTACCTACTGGCACGAGAGTGCAGATTCCGCTTCAGAGTCACGTCTGGCATGTGTGAAGTCAAATCGTTAAGTCCTTTCTAGGAATAGAAATAGAAATGTAAATAGAGATGAGCCAATCGTCGGCATGTCAGTGATGTGTAGGTGTGGGTGCATGTCAATCTGCATATTACTATTTTCCTATGAGGACAAAATCATCGTTAAATACGGTGTGGCCTCCGCCTCACCCCAAGGCATTAATCTAAAGGGCGTTAGCTCAGTGCAGGTCCCCCGTGTGAACGATCCTGTCTGGATCTCCCTGGAGGACGGCTGACGTGTGGCTGTGTGGCTGGCATGCAGTTCTGTATGTCGTGCACCGGCAGGACTGTAAACTCCAGCGGGAAAGCACTGCCCGGCCCCTGCTGGGCGGAAAGCGTCCAGCGTCCCTTGGCCATGTGGAGGTGGACTTACAGTATTTTTGTCTGCAAAAGCTGATCAACGAACAGGCACAGTCGACTTGTGGCCACTCCAAGAAAAGGGACAGAAGAGGGGTGGGGGGGGGCCTTCCAGGGACAGGGACGCCAAGCCATCCCCTCAGCACCTCACCCTGCTCAGAAGCTGAAAGAACCTGGGGGCTGCCATGAGCTCCCAGGGAAAGTGCTCCCCTGCCAAGGCTGGAGTCCTGGATTTCATCCCCAGTACTAAAAAAGAGAACACGCACACAGAGACACACACACACACATCATACCACACACACACCACACATACACACACACATACCACACAGACACACACCACACACACAGAGACACACAAACACACCACACACATACACCACACACACACCACACACATCATACCACATACACACACAGACACACACACACACCACACACACACACATCATACCACACACACACCACACATACACACACACACACCACACAGACACACACCACACACACAGAGACACACAAACACACCACACACATACACCACACACACACCACACACATCATACCACATACACACACAGACACACACACACACCACACACACACACATCATACCACACACACACCACACATACACACACACACACCACACAGACACACACCACACACACAGAGACACACAAACACACCACACACATACACCACACACACACCACACACATCATACCACATACACACACACAGACACACACACCACACACACACACACATCATAACACACACACAGACACACCACACACATCACACCATACACACATCACACCACACACATACCACACACACACCACACACACCACCCAGAGTTAGAAGGGATTCATTTGGTCAGCCAGGAGCCAGTTTCACCTAGAGCCCAGTGGCAGCAGCCGTTAGCTGAGAGCAGAGCACCACCTGGTGTTGACTTCCTCCACACCTCTACACCTCCACACCTCCACGCCCTCACCCCTCCCAGACCCAGACCCGGCAGCGCGGCAGCTCAGCCCTGCAGGCGGTGGACAGGTGTGTGGGTTCTCACTGCTCCGTGCTTGCAAGAACCTGTGAAGGCGCTGTGTTTGGCTCCCCAGGAAGAGGGAATTGGACAGTGACCCAGATCCTAGGCCGACCCCCCCTCCAGGAGCGGGAGAGAAGTCTGCACTGAATCCAAGTCCCCTCTCAAGGTGGTTTTGTGTTTCACGTGTAGCACAGTTTGATTTTGTTTTCATTTTTATTATTTTCTAACCTGAATGGATTAAGAACCAAATCTCAACAAAGCAACTTGGGGTATAAAGTAAATTAGAAGCTCATTCTTAAACTATTAACAGCTATTTGGACGTCATCAGATAGCAGCAGTCTAAAGAGGGAAAACCTAAGGATAAAATCCCCTTAACTGTTTCCATAATTACTGTTTTGTAGGCCCTTAGCCAGAGGCGTTCATACAAGCTTGCAATCCCTGCAATTAGGGGATTGGCGAAGGAAGGAGAGCTGCAAGTTTGGGGTCAGACTTGGCTACACTCTCTGTTTCTGAAACACAACAACAATAAAACTACTTATGTTTAATTTGGTCAATAAAGTATTCTATATGTCCATGTTAGACAGCAGACACTCTTCTATTTCTGGGGTGCCTACGTAAAGAAACTATCTCCTGAAGGGGCTTAGCTTGGGGGAAGCCAGGAAGCAGTTAATTATAACAATTACTAATAAATATTGAACACTGAATTCTCCCAACAGCTCTATGAAGTGATATCATTAAATCCATTCCACAAAAACATAATAAAAATAAATCCCTGAAGAGGTGAAATAACTTTATAGAGCAGTATAGCAGACAAATGGAAAAAGTCACGATTCAACCTTAGGTCTTGCTTCTTGAAAGGCAAAAGAATAAGCATCCTGTTATGTGGAATTTTCTGTGATTAATTATCATCACACACCAAATAGTAGAAGTTGCCTGAAGAGTTAGGCAGAAAATGTTATCAGAGCCAGGGTGGTGTGTCCATTTATGACTTTGGATTTTCTCTTTTAATCAGAACAACCCCTATTGACAGGTCGAGTGATATCTGAGGAAAGCAGGAGACTGTGTGGTGGATGCTTTGGATGCTTTCCTGGTTTGGTTTTGTTGTTTTCACCCACTCATCTGAATCACTGAATAAGGCCTTGCCAAGCCTCATTCTCCAGCATTTGATTACCATCGATGTCACGGGAAGCACAGAAGCCCACAGCAGAAGACAGGAGCTGAACATACAGCACCGCCTTACGTGAGAGAAGATTTCGTGTGAAATGAAACGCATACTCCTTACTGCTGGGCGCTTACAGTTCTGCACTTTATTCTGCGATGGTAGCAGGGTTTGAACTCAGAACTTCCCACTGGCTTGGCTTGTGCAGGTGCCACCCGTCCAGCCCTGCTTTTTGTTGCTGCTGTTGTTTTCTGCTCAGGTCAACCTCTGGATCAAGCTTTCTGAGTGGCCAGGATTGCAGGCAGGAGGGATTTCTACATTTGTAAAACGTAGCTTTTCTCTTTGCTTGGTTTTCTTTGTGGTGCTTGTAGACGCACAGTCTTGTCACCTGCGTGGTGGATTATGGTTGTGGGGCTGGCTCTGGGCTCTTGGTAGGGAAACCATGTCATTGTCCAAAGGCTGTAAAACACAGGAATTCGATCCTAGATTCTGTATAGCCCCATGCCAAAGTACGTAATGTTTTATTGGTGCCCTCTGACTCCTGTGTGTCTTCCATGAGCCTTCCCTGTTCTTTTAAGGTCGAGGAATTAAAGTGTAAAGAAGTATTAACCCTCCTGGTAAAACGCTCTTTTCTTACTTTGTTTCTCTTATCTTTTTGTATTGCCCGTCATAGCTGGGTTTTATGGTGAGCCAGTTGTATTTATGAGTTGAGATGGTTTTGTACCGTATCCCATGTGTTAGTTCATCTTCACTTGTTCATTTTGTGTGTGTGAAAATCGTTCGTGTGAGTGTGTGTGTGTGCATTCACGGCGTCTTTGGGCCTGCAGCAGCACGGTCTTGTGTCTTACTTCCTCACACGTTTAGCGATTTGTCTACCATGATTAATTCATCTCAGAAGCATCTCGCAGGTTTGGCATGGACACCCTTGCAGAGCGGGGTTAGAGGTGGACGTGACGCAGGGCCGGTGGGTGGTTGGAGACTGAAATGGTGTGGCTCGATGGCTCTGCTCACACACCCGTTCATGGGCGCCTTCCTGCAGGCCCCCTGCGTCTCTGCCAATGGCTAATTCTGTGCCTTTGTACGGTGCCCAGGGCAAGGTGCGAGCTTGGAGGCTGCCTGTGCACTGCCTATTAAGCAAGGTGGGGGAGACGCGAACAGCTGGCAAAGACTTTCTATTAGTTCTTCTTCATTGGTGCTAACATTTTTCCTTTGCACGGGCCTCCCTGACAGTGTGTGTGTAATGTGAGCATGGTAATGTGAATGAGTAATGCTCATGAGAGTCTCTCTGATCATGAACATCTGCTGACCCATCCACCTGCCCACCCATCCATCATCTATCCATCCACCCATCCACCCACCCACCCATCCATTCACTTGCCCATCCATCCATCCATCTATCCATCCACCCACCCACCCATCCATCCACCTACCCATCCATTCACTTATCCATCCATCCTTCCAACCATCCACCCACCTACCCATCCACCAAACTATTCATTCATTTACCCACCCATCCACCCATCCATCCACTTATCCATTCATCCACCCACCCATCCATTCACTTATCCATCCATCCATCCATCCACCCACCCACCCATCCATTCATTCACCCATCCTTCCACTCACCCATCCATTCACTTATCCATCCATCCATCCATCCATCCATCCATCCATCCATCCATCCATTCACTTATCCATCCATCCACCTGCCCACCCATCCATTCATCCACCCATCCTTCCACTCACCCATCCATTCACTTATCATCCATCCATCCATCCATCCATCCATCCATCCATCCATCCATTCACTTATCCATCCATCCACCAGCCCACCCATCCATTCACTTATCCATCCATCCATCCATCCATCCATCCACCCATCCATCCACCCATCCATCCATTCACTTATCCATCCATCCATCCATCCATCCATCCATCCATCCATCCATCCATCATCCATTTTAGCCCAAATGGTTCAATTCAACAGTTGTCAGGCCAGTTACTCAAACGTGAATGTGTTATGTGTCTTAATGTCCAAGGAGTTAGATAACTCACACAATCTTGTGTGATCATTTGTATTTGTGTTGACTAAGAAGAGTCCCTGTGTGACTGCAGTGAGTGGCTCTGTGTTCAGCCATTGCTGGGCATTTGTTAATATGCCTTCCCTTTAGCCTCACCTCTGAACTTCTGAGCTAAATGTCAGGAACACTTTTGTTGGCTGGCTCTTCCATTCAAACCTTCTCATTCCCTTTTCTTATTAGTAGGTTTGAAATGATATCTCTTTGAATTATGATTCAACTTATTTCCGTTGTATAACTAGAAAAGAAAATTAATCTTCCCCCCAAACCGGTGTGCAGAATTCTAAGGCCAAACTGAAGGTGCACGCTCTCTCTCCATTTCTCTTTCTCTCTCTCTCCAATTTATTTTTCCTGACTTTTCTTGGATCGCTGTGGTAACTGTGTTCTCAGTCACTGCCCTACTTCAGTGGTTACTGGTTACACAGATTTTTGCACAATTACAACAGGAACACAAGCAACAATAATTTTGAAATTCATTACAATGCCAAGGTTTATATGCTCTCATTAAGCATTAATTGGTAGTTGATGGCTATTGCTATTTTTACCACCATTAGTTCATAGCAGTATAATTAGTAAGCTAAGTACAGGAACCACATTAATAGCATTACTAATTGTAAATCTGGAGATAGAAACACAACATGACTGGTTAATTTCCAGGCAATATCTCATGATAATTAGCTGTAGGACATTTGTGCTGAACTAGAAAGGTAAATAATTTAACTTTTTTTGTATTTTTTTGGTGACTTGTAATACCATCCTCGAATGGATGTTATACTTTTTCCTCTGATGGGATCTCTTCTGTCCCCCTTTTAGGTTCTCTCTTGTGCATGCTAAGCCATCATTCATTGTCTCCAGTGAGAACATTTCACTCATTTCTTAAGATGAGGATTGTCATTCCATTCCCATGGAGTCCAAAGGAAATACTTTTCATGACTGGCTGGTTGTATTGTGTTGTAATTGGTTTCCAAGGTGAGGTGTGAAACGCCCTGGTTCTCTGATACATCTGCCCTGTCTCCTGAGGTCTTGCCAGACAATGGCGGGATTATTTTCAGACAGAGGCTTCCTGGCAGTGGAATCAGAAGGGAGATGGTGTCTGGCTGCCACCAGGAAGGCTGTGAAAACTGAGACCTGGCTGGGCGCTGGTGGCTCACGCCAGTCGTCCTAGCTGTGCAGAAGGCTGAGATCTGAGGCTCGCAGCTGGAGGCCAGCCTGGGCAGGAAAGGCTGAGAGATTCTCCGCTCCAATAAACCACTCAGGAAAAAGCCGGAAGTGGTGCTGTGGCTCAAGTGGTAGAGCGCCAGCCTGGAGCACAAAGAAGCTTAGGGACAAGTGACCGGGCCCTGGCTTCAAGCTTTAGGACTAGCAAAAAAAAAAAAAAGTAGAATTAGTTTAGAACATTAACTCACATTTACATGGTTTTTGTACCACGGGGCATGGCTACTGAGAAGCCTGAGTTTGAGGCGTCTGAGAGAAACAATTTTATTGTGCTCTTTCTTTGTTCAGCTCCTCCCCAGGATTTGCGTTCGCCTGTCAAAATGCGCAGAGCGTCACTTAGTTGTAACTAGCTGACGATTGTATGGTTCCGTTGTGGCAGTGAATGCCTTGGCTGGAACGGCACATAGGAAAAGACCTACATAAGCAGAGGAAGCTCGGGCAGCTCTGTGCGGTGAGTGTGGAGGTGGGGATGTGGGCTGTGCGCTGTACTGCTGGTGAGAGCGGCTTTTATGGGCAGTTTAGTTTTAGGTTTGTAACATATGATCTAGCAAGGTGTTGCTTTTCCAAACATGGGGTCTAAAAGTTCCCTTGCTCCATAAACCAACAGAGAAAACGCGGCCAGGTGTCCTTTCCGGAAGGATCCCTGGACCACTGCATTCCTTCACCAGGCCACCATTGTTCTGAGGTAGAAGGCGATACTGAGTTATGTGCCTCTCGTTATTATCGGAGAACCTTTGTGTAGCTCAGGAGTAGAGAGCACTCTCATTTTGGGAGGAAAGGAAGACATTTTTCTCCCCTGGAGATGAAAACCAGAGGCTGGCAGTTGGAGAAGTTTGTGATATTATCAATCATTTATAGAGCCACCATGCAGGCGTTTCCAGAGGTGTGGATGAAATGGTGCACCATGGAAAACTTAGTAAACTAGTTTACTTCTGCAGAAGGGCATGGAACAACCTTATTTTTTTTTTTACATTCTAGCAGTCTGCAACCTTTATCAGCACTAAAACTAAGCCCAAGAAAAATAAAATTCTTGATTGTATGTCTGTGATCCATTATATTTTAAATCGTTATTGAATGAGAGAACACACTCAAAGTCTAAAAATCCCTCTGAATTCAGTAGAACAGTTCTTGAAATTTGAATTTGGAGCTGGGAGCATAACTCTCCATATGGCTTTTCTCAAAAGCATAAAAAGTAATGTGTTCTCATGCGACAGATCACACAACTTGACCACAAGTGAAAACGTCTATGTAGGCCAGGTGTGGTGTCTCGTGGCTGTAATCCCAGCTAAGCAGAAAGCTGGCCAGGAGGTTCCCTGTTCAAGGCTGGCCAGGGCAAAAGGATGGAAAAGATGGAGCAGCCGCAGAGTCAGCGAATCTCAGGTGCTGGGAGCACAGGTGGCTGTCACCACATCCCGTTTGCTTTTTGAGATAGAACCTTACCCGCTTATTACTTTATTTTATATTCTGCAGGGAAGGGCAGATCTGATCTAGTCAGAGAGATTCTTTTATCTTTGTCTCTGGACTATCTGGGTCATCAGTTTACATAAAAAAATTTTGTAATAGCAAGTTATCCTCCCTAATATTGAGTAGTTCTAGGAAAGGCTAGCTAGAAAGTCATTAAGTTCTAGGTATTTAAAAAGCCCATTTACTAAATGCTTTGAAATACTTGCCTGCTGAAAGCACAGACACTAGTACAACAGCACATGAAAAAATAAGCTGGCAAGTGAGGAAAGGAGCAGAAGGAATAAACAGAAGGATTGCATAAAAAGAATGAGAAGAGGGCAAGGAGCTTAGCCTAGTGGTAGAGTGCTTGCCTAGCATGCACAAGGACTGAGCCGGGTTTGATTCCTTGGTACCACATACACAGAAAAAGAAGTTAAAAAAAAAGAATGAGAAGAAAGAAGTTCAAAAACAGTTCTCAAAGTCTGTATACCTCATACTTAATCCTCAGACTTGTGTATCACAAACTGAGGTGCCATATGATGTTCATAAGATGTGTACATTCACATGTGACACGTGTCACACGTGTCACACATAGGATAGATGTGTCACCTGTGAATCCAGCTGGCCTTTCAAGCCTTTATCAGATGATAGCATCACTGAAACAGTGATAACTGAGCTCTGCAGGCGACTTGAAGACTAGAAACTCTCCTCAGCATGGAAGCAGATCACCAGGGAAGACTCTTCTGGAAAGAAAGCCACGTAGAAGCTCCAGATACAGCCACGCCTTCTTCCTGATGGCAGCGTGTGAGTCCCTTGGATGGAAAAAAAAAAGGAATGAATTCAAGAATAAATAAATAAAAATAAATGGCTGAAAAGCCGCTCTCGCCCTGGGCCTGTTTTCTTCTTGGCCCTCTTCTCCCCTCTCGCCTGTCCTCACTGAGATGAAGGAAGTTTAAAAATAAACAACTACCTGACCCCAGAGAGGCCAAAATCCCCAGTGCTCCCCACCTGCTCTCACAGGCAAACGTATTTACTCAACATGCTTCTGTGTGTGTGTGTGTTTAAAGGGAACCCTTTGGCTTTCCAGCATTACACAACCTATAATTAAGGAATGCTTTAAAGCTGGGCAGGCTCCACCTTTAACGCACTGCTCCTTCTATTTGAAAGGCAAAACAAGATGGTAATGGGGACTTCTTGTCTGTTGCTGGCTCCCTGTCCCCTGGGGGAGGTGCTGGCTCTCAGTTTCTGGGGATCTCTTCACCTGAGTAGTGCAAAGCTCTGCACTCTGGGGGTGCTGGTCACAAGGAAATCCCCTGGGCGTAGAGCTTTCCACACAGCATGGCCAGTGTGTGTGTGTGTGTGTGTGTGTGTGTGTGTGTGTGTGTATGTGTGTGTGTGTGTGTGTGTGTGTGTGTGTGTGTGTGTGTGTGCGCGCATGTGTATTGCTTTCATCTGTCTCCAGTGGAAACGCCCTTCTGTATTATACCTGGGAGAACACCTGTGTAAAAACACTGGGGTGGTCACTCAGCGAGGCTGTAGCAATCAAGGCAGCCTACAGCTGCGAAGCGCAATTATAGGTTTGTCACCCTAGGGAAATGCCGTGATCAAGAGTCCTCAGACCCCAAGGCCAGTCCCGAGAGCCGCTCGCAGACGGCTGCCCCTAACTCCAGGACCTGGCCCTTCTTGTCCCCAGGGGACCCTGAGCCTCCTGGCAGGGCCGCGTGCAACATCCACCGTGATGAAGCGAGTCCCGGCGAGGTCTATTACCAGCGGTGACGGAGTG